>NC_069502.1:942336267-942655233 GCF_027579735.1 Bombina bombina | reverse complement strand
GTGTGAAAATATGTGGGCTCAATATATGTTAATGTTTTGATAAGTACTATTTTATATTCTCTTATGGAAAAAATTGGATGTCGTAACTTTTTAAAAAAAAAAATATTATACTTTATTTGATGGGTAAATTTACCGGAATAAAATAAAGTATAATATATTTTTTTTTAAAAAGTTACGACATCCAATTTTTTCCATAAGAGAATATAAAATAGTACTTATCAAAACATTAACATATATTGAGCCCACATATTATCACACATATTTACAGTAAGACACATTGGGAATAGCAACTTGGTTTGCGCCACCTACCACAACTAATTATAACGATCTTAGCCACCTTCTTTGGGTTGTACTGAAGGGCTCCTCCCGACCGGTCAAGGCACCTGAACCTCATCTTCAGGAGCCCAAACATTCGTTCAACCACCGCCCTGGTTCTCTTATGAGCCCTATTGTAGCGCTCCTCAGACACATCAGTCGGGCTACGCAAGGGGGTAATAAGCCAAGGCCGGCTCATGTACCCAGAATCACCTATAAATTATGAACAGAACATAATTCAAAATGAATCCTCAAAATAGTATTTTGAGTCCAATAAAAGTTTTTGCACACGATAATCCACTAACAAATGTTTATTTTTTAAAAGAATAATCTAGTTCAATATAATTCTCTATCTTCCCATTTCAGCTAAGACATGCTACATATGCGTATTTCTCCTAAACCAGACCTTGTGTAAAATGCAAACTAAATGGTTACATTGCATTCTCTATCTAAGCATTTAAGGTAAGACATGCTACATATCTGCATTGAACTAAAACTAGACATTTGCGGAAAGAGACAATGACATGGTTAAATTGCATTAGCTAATATCTTCCCATTTCAGCTAAGACATGCTACATTTGCGTATTTCTCCTAAACCAGACCTTGTGTAAAATGCAAACTAAATGGTTACATTGCATTCTCTATCTGAGCATTTAAGGTAAGACATGCTACATATCTGCATTGAACTAAAACTAGACATTTGCGGAAAGAGACAATGACATGGTTAAATTGCATTAGCTAATATCTTCCCATTTCAGCTAAGACATGCTACATATGCGTATTTCTCCTAAACCAGACCTTGTGTAAAATGCAAACTAAATGCTTACATTGCATTCTCTATCTGAGCATTTAAGGTAAGACATGCTACATATCTGCATTGAACTAAAACTAGACATTTGCGGAAAGAGACAATGACATGGTTAAATTGCATTAGCTAATATCTTCCCATTTCAGCTAAGACATGCTACATATGCGTATTTCTCCTAAACCAGACCTTGTGTAAAATGCAAACTAAATGGTTACATTGCATTCTCTATCTGAGCATTTAAGGTAAGACATGCTACATATCTGCATTGAACTAAAACTAGACATTTGCGGAAAGAGACAATGACATGGTTAAATTGCATTAGCTAATATCTTCCCATTTCAGCTAAGACATGCTACATATGCGTATTTCTCCTAAACCAGACCTTGTGTAAAATGCAAACTAAATGGTTACATTGCATTCTCTATCTGAGCATTTAAGGTAAGACATGCTACATATCTGCATTGAACTAAACTAGACATTAGCGGAAATAAAAATAAATGGTTAAATTGCATCCTATAGCTGAACATGACGCTAACATTTTAAAACTACAGTGGCAATTGTCAAACTAATTAACCATGTTGTGCACAAATACTCACCAACGAGATAACCAGGGGGCATTTGTCTTTCCTCAAACGGTCTCCACAGGGACGACTGAGAGAGGATGCGGGCATCATGACAAGCTCCTCCAAAATTCGCACACACATGCATAATCCTCATCTGTGCGTCACAAACATACTGCACGTTGAGGCTATGAAAATGTTTGCGATTTCTGAAGGGCAAGTCATCAATTGGAGCACGCAGCGCAATGTGGGTACAATCTATGGCTCCCAAGACATTGGTCAATTGAGCAATATCAAAGAATTCCCGCTTCAGGCGCCTCCAATCACCATCATTTTGTGGGAATCCTATGTATTGCTTACTGATCCGTACCATGGCGTCCAGAAATGTATCAAACACCACAGAGAATGTACCTTGAGCTAGGCCATGCATGTACATTTCTCCAGATTGAAAACTCCCGGAGGCCAGGACGTAAAGACAACTTAGCCGGGAACAGCATGCCGGGAACAGCAATCCTTATTCTTATACGTGGCTCCAAATGAGGTTTAAGAAGATCGTAAAGGCCAATGAGCTGTTCGCGATTGAGCCGATACTTATCATAAACCTCAAAGTCGCTCATGTTTTCCAAGGTGGGTCTCACCCTGTAGACACGAGGACCTCGAACCAGATGACCCCTTCGTCTCAGTCTGAGCCGCCGAGGCTGCCTGATTCGATCAACAGCTAGTTCGCCAATAGCAGCACCAGCAGCGTCTACCATGTCATCGTCATCCATCTTTCAAAACAGCGTAACAAGGTATGCACTTGATCTGATGTGGATCACAAGTGATGCTTTGGCCATGTTGTTTGGGGGATTTATAGTACAATTAGTCCAATGGTAGTGAGTTTGTAATGATTGCTAATTGTATTCACTTGTTTGTATGTGAGCGGCGCGAATGCTTTCACAGTGGGCGTTTTTTTTGGTGTTTGCTGAAATGTTGTTTTCCCCCAATGAATCTCAATGTGAAAGTGTCAAATATCACACATACAGTGCATGTTTGTAATGTTTGTTCATATGCGTAATCAATATTTCTTAAACGCGATCTTATAGTAACAAGCACACGTCCAGGCTAACATGAATGAAAGTGCATAGTTGTGTATAATGTGCATCGAATGTGATCGATCAATGTTGCTGCAACATTGTTTGAAAACGATAAAGTAACATCTGCCATCTGTAGTATTGCATATATAAGTGATTGCCGAGCTGTCAATATTGTATGCGTCCCTTTAAATTCGCAATAATTATTCAGAAATTCCCGTCTGCCACCTGTAGTATTATATATATAAGTGATTGCCGAGATGTCAATATTGAATGCGTCCCTTTAAAATCGCAATAATAATTCAGAACTTCCCGTCTGCCATCTGTAGTATTGTATATATAAGTGATTGCCGAGCTGTCAATATTGTATGCGTCCCATTCAAATGGCACTAATACTGAAGAACTTCCGGCTGTCATCTGTAGTATTGTATATATAAGTGATTGCCGAGATGTCAATATTGTATGCTTCCCTTTAAAATCTGCATAATAATTCAAAACTTCCCGTCTGCCATCTGTAGTATTATATATATAAGTGATTGCCGAGATGTCAATATTGTATGCGTCCCTTTCAAATCTGCATAATAATTCAGAACTTCCCGTCTGCCATCTGTAGTATTGTATATATAAGTGATTGCCGAGCTGTCAATATTGTATGCGTCCCATAAAAATGGCACTAATACTGAAGCACTTCCGGCTGTCATCTGTAGTATTGTATATATAAGTGATTGCCGAGCTGTCAATATTGTATGCGTCCCATAAAAATGGCACTAATACTGAATAACTTCCGGCTGTCATCTGTAGTATTGTATATATAAGTGATTGCCGAGATGTCAATATTGTATGCGTCCCTTTCAAATCGCACTAATACTGAATAACTTCCGGCTGTCATCTGTAGTATTGTATATATAAGTGATTGCCGAGATGTCAATATTGTATGCGTCCCATTAAAATCGCACTAATACTGAAGCACTTCCGGCTGTCATCTGTAGTATTATATATATAAGTGATTTGCGAGCTGACAATATTTATTAATTGTCCCATTAAAATCTCCCTAATAATGATGTTCCAAACTGTTGTTTACGTATATGTTGTATTGTAGTATTGAGTGGTAAATTTCTGAAAGGGGCGGTACAGTCGTGAATCTGTAATGTGTATGGTTGAATCTTCTAATGACGTCATCATATTATTAACCTGCCTATGTAGTTCTGAAATCCTCATTGTGTTGTTGTATTGTACTACATTGTTATTGTGTGCTGAATAAAATATAAATGTGTGCTTTGTGGTTGCGTGATGAGTGATGCGTGTTATGTACATCTACGTATATATTGTGATTGTGTCCCACATATGCTGACTTCTATATAGCGATCTGGCATTGTTGTTCCTTCCCATAAAGTGACATCTGTAATCTGGTGTAATGATGTTGTTCTTGTACGTAATTCCTAATGGTATATTGTGAGTGAATCATGATGTTAAAAGTAAAGTAAAATCCATATGTTCTGTTTTGTGATTCCTATAGAGAATGTAATGTGTTTTCCCCCCCATCATTTGAATGCACATGTATGAGTGAATGCTAAAAGTAATGTATGTGCATCCATGACTGATCATGTGTTATGCCTATGTAGATATGCTGTTGCTGCAAGCATATGAGTTGAATAAATGAAATACAATAATAAATGTAAATGAGAGGTGTTTCCCATTGTGTACTGTTTGTGAATCCTGAAATGTTGTAATTATTTTTGTGTCCGTTTAAATGTGTTTTTTTTTTTTAAAAAGTTGGTTACTAGTGATGTTGATTTGTAGTTGATGTAATATAAAAGTATGAAACAATTTAATGGTGTTGTGAATATTCAATAGTTAAAATCCATAAGTCCACCATAGGGAAATAGTCATTTCTTGATCTATTTATCATAGCTGTGTCTAACGCAGAAAAGCATGTTTTTTTTTCCTATTTCTAGCGCTGGTATTTGGAGTTTTTTTGTCTACGCTATTTGCGTGCGTTATGGAAATCTGTCTGTCGCGTGCACGAGCACGTCTTCCCCATAGAAGTCAATGGAGGCTCCAAATTTTGGTGTTTTTTTTTTCAAAGACTGGTTTTCCTCGTAAAGTGAGTGACGTCATGAGCTTGTGTGAAAAAGTAACTAAATCGTGTTGATTTTATAATAAATAACTTGTTTGTGTATGTAATGTGGTGTATATTGTTTGTATGCATCGATGAGTGTATATTTGTGATAATCTTATTAGTTAGATGTAGCTATATGAGGGTCTTTTCCCGTGTGTCAATGCAAGTCAATGGGAAAATGGATTTGTGTTGTTTTTTTTCTAACACCCGAAATCTCGCAACTTTGATCCTTTGTATTTGGATGAAAAATTATGAAATCTGAAAAATAAATATAATGTAGTGTTTGTATGAGTGTAAGTGTAGTTTGTGTAATATTTGATTTGTGATTCGTGGATGTTTATTTTGTCGGTATATGTTAACTACTGGGTTTGAGCTGTCGGTAGAGATTTGTGCGTTGGGTGATTTTTGAGTGTCGGTAACTGAACTCTAAATACCGGAGTCTGTAAAAAAACAGCGTTAGGAGCCTCTAACGCTGGTTTTCACGGCTACCGCCAAACTCCAAATCTAGGCCTTAGTCTTAGTTATAGTGCACATTTTATACCACTAAAGAATATACAATCCATTAAATTAAAAGTTTAATGAAATTCATCTGAGGCAGAATGCCAGAATGTAAGTGCCAGCATCGCACTATGCAGAATTTAATCTCTTTGCGAAAAAAGGAACAACTTGCATTAACAAAACTGATCTACACTTCATATTCATTAAACCACTCATGAAGCACCAAAACGTCCCTGAGAAAAAGAGAAAGATGAATTAATCATAAACAAACTGAGATTCAAGGTCAGATTTAAAATTTTAAATATAGAAGTTTTACATGTATGCTATTATTTTGCAACATTTATGGATATTGACATTTAATCAGGGGGAATAATCTGTACTGAGTATATAACTAAATAATGTTTATTTAAACTTGTTTTGTGAGTACATTTTAATAGATACAAGATAAAACCAGATAGGGACTCCTGCTTCAAATATATTTCCTGATCCAAATTCCAAGATTAAAGGAACATGACAGTAAAAATTAAACTTTTATTGTTCAGATAGAGCATGCAGTTTTAATAGGCTTCTATTAGACATGTGCAATTCGTTTTGGCCAAATTTCTTTTTCGGACAAATTTTGGCTGATTATGAGATTCGGTTCAATCGGAATTTCAGAATCAGCACCATAACTAAAATCATGAAAATCACGAAAACGAATAAATCAGTTTTCGAAATTTCGGATCCATTCATTATTCATCTAATCTAAACCGCCGTCCCCCCCATTGCCAAAACTATATAAAACATATTAACTCCTAAACCACTGTCCCCTCACATTGCTAACACTAAATAAAGCTATTAACTCCTAAACCACCGTCCCCCCACATCGCCAACACTAAATAAATCTATTAACTCCTAAACCGAGGTCCCCCCACATCTCCAACACTAAATAAACCTATTAACTCCTATACCGCCATCCCCCCACATCGCCAAAACTAAATAAACCTCTTAATTCCTAAACCACCGCCCCCCCCACATCACCAACACTAAATAAAGCTATTAACTCCTAAACCGCCGCCCCCCCCCCCCACATCGCCAACACTGAATAAGCTTTTAACTCCTAAACCGCTGTTCCCCCACATCGCCAACACTAAATAAAGCTATTAACCCCTAAACCACTGTCCCCCACATCCCAATCACTAATAAAATGTATTAACACCTAAACCGCCGTCCCCCCACATCGCTAACACTAATTAAAGTTATTAACTCCTAAACCGCTGTCCCCCACATCGCCAACACTAAATAAACATATTAAACCGACTTTCCCACACATTGCCAACACGAAATAAACCTATTAACTCCTAAACTACCGTCCCCCCAAATCGCCGAAGCTAAATAAAGCTATTAACGCCTATACCGCGGTCCTCCCACATCACCAACACTAAATTAACCTATTAACACCTAAACCGCCATCCTCCACATCACAAACACTACATAAACCTATTAACTCCTAAACCGCAGTCCCCCACATCGCCAACACTAAATAAACCTATTAACCCCTAAACCGCCATCCCCCATCGCGAACACTAAATAAACCTATTAACCCCTAAACCACCACCCCCCCACATCGTCAAAATTAAATAAACCTATTAACCACTAAACCGCCATCCCCACATCGCCAACACTAAATAAACCTATTAACCACTAAACCGCCGTCCCCCCACATCTCCAAAACTAAATAAACCAATCAACCCTTAAACCACCGTCCCCCCACATCGCCAACACTAAATAAAACTATTAACCCCTAAACCGCTGTCCCCCCAACACTAAATAAACCTATTAACCACTAAACCGACGTCCCCCCACAAAGCCTACACTAAATAAACCTATTAACCCCTTAACCCCCATCTCCCCACATCGCCAACACTAAATAAAGCTATTAACCTCTAAACCGCTGTCCCCCCACATCGCCAACACTAAATAAACCTATTAACCTCTAAACCAATGCCCCTCCCACATTGCAACTACCTAAATTAAACTATTAACCCCTAAACCACCGCCCCCCACATCGCAAACACTAAATAAATGTATTAACCTCTAAACTGCTGTCCCTCCACATCGCCAACACTAAATAAAGCTATTAACCCCTAAACCGCCGCCCCCACATGATTTAAATAGCCAATAGAATTTCAGTAGCTCTCACCCTATTGGCTGATTTGAACAGCCAATATGATCTCAGTAGCTCTCATCCTATTAGCTGATTTGAATTTCAAAAATCAAATTAGCCAATAGGAATGCAAGGGATGCCATTTTGAAAAGGCTCCCTTGCATTGAAGATTCAGTATACGGTGACGACCGTAAAGAGGATGCTCCACGCTGGATGTCTTCACAATGGACCCGCTCCGCGCTGAATGAAGATAGAAGACGCTGCCGGGATGAAGATAGAAGATGCCGTCTGGATGAAGATAGAAGACGCCGCCTGGATGTCCGGACTTCAGAAACTTTAAGTGGATCGTCGGGGGTTAGTGTTAGGTTTTTTAAACTTTTTTCAGGTGGGTTTTTTTTTAGATTAGGGTTTGGGCTTTTCTTAAAAGAGCAGAATGCCCTTTTCAGGGCAAGAAAAGGAGCTGTATTCCCTTTTAAGGGCAATGCCCATAAAAATGCCCTTTTAAGGGCAATGCCCATATAAATGCCCTTTTCAGGGCAATGGGTAGCTTAAGTTTTTGTTAGTTAGTTTTTTTTATTTTGGGGCGTTGGTTGGGTGGTGGGTTTTACTGTTGGGAGGTCTTTGTATTTTTTTGTATTAGTTTTTTCAGGTAAAAGAGCTGATTTCTTTAGGGCCCTTTTAAGGGCTATTGGTAGTTTATTGTAGGCTAGGTTTTTTTATTTTAGGGGGGGGGCTTTTTAATTTTTATAGGGCTATTAGATTAGGTGTAATTGTTTTTATTTTGGATAATTTCATTTGTTATTTTTCATAATTTAGTGTTTGTTATTTTTTGTAATTGTAGATTTAATTGGTTTTAGTAGTGTTAGGTTTTTTTAATGTGTAATTTAATTTATTTAATTGATAGTTATTTTAATTTTAGTATAATAGTTATGTTAGGTTAATTTATAGTTTAAACTTAGGTTTTTTTAATTTCACAGGTAAGTTTTTTTTATTTTAAGATAGGGATCTTGTAATTTTAATTTAAAGTTAGGGGGTTGTTAGGTTTAGGGGTTAATAGTTTAATTTAGTATTTTGTGATGTGGGGGCTGGCGGTTTAGGGGTTAATAGGTTTATTTAGTGGCAGTGATGTGGGAGGCCAGAGGTTTAGGGGTTAATAACTTTATTTAGTGGTGGCGATGTCGGGGAGCGGCGGAATAGGGGTTTATATCTTTATTATAGTGTGAGAGATGTTGGGGTGTGGGGGAATAGGGGTTAATAACTTTATTATAGTGACAGCGATGTTGGGAAGCAGCGGAATAGGGGTTAATAAGTTTAATTTAGTGTTTTCGATGCGGGAGGGCCTCGGTTTAGGGGTTAATAGGTAGTTTATGGGTGTTAGTGTACTTTGTAACAGTTTAGTTATGAGTTAAGTGTAACAGTTTTGTTGCGTTAAACTCATAACTACTGCTCTTAGATTGCGAAATGGATCGTGTCGGTATAGGCTGTAACACAAGATTTTTAGCCTCACCGCAAAACTTGTAGTGGCAGCGCTATGGAAATCCCATGCAAAAACGTTATTTTTTTTAGTGCGGGACTGACGTTGCGTTACAGGCTAAAATGCTTGAGGTATAGCTATACCGACAAGACTCGTAATAGCTGTGTTACTGTTTTAACGCTGAAATGGCCATTTTTTCAGCGTTAAAACACAAACGCAAAACTTGTAATCTAGGTGATTGTCTTTCTAATGCTATATAACTAAATCAGTCATTTTCATATATAACAGGAAAAATAATCAAAAAAGTTATTATTATAAAAATGAAACCTTTATGTAGAAAACCATGATTTAAATTGAAACTTACTGACTAGTGATTTAAATCAAATCCACCCTGTTGAAAACCAAGAAAAAAAAAGGACCCAGCCTGTCATGCAATTCATGGATTGGAAAGATTGAATGCTTGAAATTATATGATACAGTTACATAATGGCCATTTTTTTAGGTACCGCCCTGCTGTGCACACAAATGGTTCGTCCCACTACGTTGCATGTCACGTGGCCAGAGTTTTGGTATAAATACAGCAGAACAACCTTCCTGCTATCAGTTATGCGTACAAACGTAGACTGGGGAAGAGCAGTGATCTAATAAACTTTGAACATGGCATGATAGTAGGTGCAAGACGTGCTGGATGAAGTATATCTGAAGGGGCAGTACTCCTGAACTTTTTACGTACAACAATTTCAAGGTTGTATTGAGAATGGTGCAATGAACAAAAACAGCAAGTCAGCAGCAATCCTGTGGAAGAAACACGGTCGTTGATGAGAGAGGTCCAAAGAGCATGGCTAGATTTGTACAAGCAAACAGACAGGCCACAATGTCATGCATCACATCAGAATTTAACCTTGGTTCGGAAAAAAACATATCGCAATGCACCTCTAGGCGCACCTTGTCGAGGATGGGCTACAACAGTAAGTTGCCACGTCGGGTGCTATTGTTATCAGAGAAGTACAAGAGAGCACAACTTCTGTGGACACAACACCACCAGCACTGGACCATTAAAGACTGGAAAAATGTTGCTTGGTCTGATGAGTCAATGTTCCTAGTGTATGATGTTGATGTAAGGCTACAAATTTGTTAAAAACAGCATGAATCCATGGACCTGTCATGTCTGCTGAAAACTGTGCAAGGTGGTGGTGGCGGTGTTATGGTGTGGGGAATGTTTTCCTGGCACACGTTGGGTCCATTGAGACCCCTAGATTCACATTTGAATGCCACAGCATACGTAAACATTGTTGTTGACCAAGTGCATCCATTCATGTTGACAATTTATCCTCAGGCCGATGGATACTTTTAGCAGGATAATGTACTGGTGCACAAAGCCTCCTCACTATGGGTTGGTTCCTGGAACATGACAATGACTTTTCTTTGCTGCAGTGGCCTGCTCAGTCCCCAGATCTCAATCATATTCAACATCTTTGGGATGAGCTGGAAAGGACTATTCACTGCAGGCCTACACCTCCGTAGAATCTTCAGGAGTTGTATGACACACTCATGTCTACATGGTACACAATACCTCCACAACATTTTCAGCATCTTGTTGAATGCATGCCTAGATTAATTCAGGCTGTTTGAAAGCTAAAGGAGGCTGAACACGCTACTAGGTAGCTGTACCTAATAAAGGGGATGCACAGTGCATAATTACCACTTGTATGTGGTTTTACGTTCTAATTAATTGATCTCAGAATATGGGATTATAGACATTTTTTTACCTAAACATTAGTGTCTGGATAATAACCAAGGTTGGTGGAATCTAGTTCAGGGTTATTACTGCTGTCTTGGACTGTAGCTCCTGATCATTTTAGAATCTAGCAACACTCTTTGAATAGAAGTTTAATTTAATAAATCATGCAAATTAGATTATAGAGAAAAATAAATTAGGAAGCTTACTGAAATTCTGAAATGTAATCATTTATTTATATTTTGTATGCACTCTTACTATATAATATTTGGACCAAATTGTATTTTTTTTGATAGAGTAACAGTGCATTAAAATAAACATAAAATACAATGTTCAATCAATTTAGCAACTAACTAACGGCCAGATTACGAGTTTTGCGTTATGAGGGGTGCGGTACTAACTTGCACGTTATTCTCACCGCTCACTTTCCTACAGCGCTGGTACTACAGGTTTTTACAAACCCGGCGTTAAAAGGCAAGAAGTGAGCATAGAGCAAAATTGAGCTCCATACCGCACTCCAATACCAGCGTTGCTTAAGTCAGCGGTGAGATGGTTGTACGTGCTTGTGCACGATTTCCCCATAGACATCAATGGGGAGAGCCGGCTGAAAAAAAGTCTAACACCTGCAATAAAGCAGCGTAAAGCTCAGTAACGCAGCCCCATTGATTCCTATGGGGAAACTAAATTTATGTTTACACCTAAAACCCTAACATGAACCCCGAGTCTAAACACCCCTAATCTTACACTTATTAACCACTAATCTGCCGCCCCCGACATTGCCGACACCTGCATTAGACTTATTAACCCCTAATCTGCCGCTCCGGACATCGCCGACACCTACATTATACTTATTATCCCCTAATCTGCTGCCCCCAACATCGCCGACACCTACATTATATTTATTAACCCCTAATCTCCCATCCCCAATGTCGTCGCAACCTACCTACACTTATTAACCCCTAATCTGCCGCTCCGGACATCGCCACCACTATAATAAACATATTAACCTCTAAACTGCCGCACTCTCGCCTCGCAAACACTAGTTAAATAGTATTAACCCCTAATCTGCCACCCCTAACTTCACTGCCACTTACCTACATTTATTAACCCCTAATCTGCCGCCCCCAACATCGCCGCCACTATACTAAATTTATTAACCCCTAAATCTAAGTCTAACCCTAACCCTAACACCCCCTAATTTAAATATAATTAAAATAAATTTAAATAAAACTTACTATTAATAACTAAATAATTCCTATTTAAAACTAAATACTTACCTGTAAAATAAACCCTAAGCTAGCTACAATATAACTAATAGTTACATTGTAGCTAGCTTAGGGTTCATTTTTATTTTACAGGCAAGTTTGTATTTATTTTAACTAGGTAGAATAGTTACTAAATAGTTATTAACTATTTACTAACTACCTAGCTAAAATAAATACAAATTTACCTGTAAAATAAAACCTAACCTAAGTTACACTAACACCTAACACTACACTACAATTAAATAAATTACCTAAATTAAATACAATTAAATAAATTAAATACAATTAGCTAAATTACAAAAAAACACTAAATTACAGAAAATAAAAAACAAATTACAAGATATGTAAACTAATTACACCTAATCTAATAGCCCTATCAAAATAAAAAAAGTCCCCCCAAAATAAAAAAAACCCTAGCCTAAACTAAACTACCAATAGCCCTTAAAAAGGCCTTTTGCGGGGCATTGCCCCAAAGAAATCAGCTCTTTTACCTGAAAAAAAAATACAAACGACCCCCCCAACAGTAAAACCCACCACCCACACAACCAAATCCCTCAAATAAAACCCTAACTAAAAAAAAATCAAGCTCCCCATTGCGCTGAAAAGGGAATTATGAGGCTTAACGCTGCTTTTTTACTCATAATGCAAGACTCATAATCTGGCCGTAAATCTTTAAAATGTGATTAGCCCTAAATATAAGAGATAGTAAACAAATAAATAAATAAAAAATGTATATAGTGCCAAACACCCTGGAGAAACAGGCCTAAAACTCAACATTATGGTCTGTAGAGTGTCAAAGGATATAATTGCAATCATGGGTCTCCAGATGGATGGCAAATGAATGCCCTCTTCTGTAGTTTTTATATAAAAGAATAAACATTCACTTGAATCACTATTTTGATGTAAAAGGGATAAAAAAAAGTTGAAATTAAACTTGCATGATTCAGACAGAGCTAGAGCATGTAATTTTAAGACACTTTTAAACTCACTTCTATTTTCAAATGTGCTATGTTCTCTTGGTATCCCTTGTTGAAGAAGAATATGCTCATATCCTACACTAGTGGAAGCTAGCTGCTGATTAGTGACTGCACACGTTTGTCTCTTGTGATTGGCTAACAAAATGTGTTCAGCTAGCTTCCTGTAGTGCAATACTGTTCCTTCACCAAAGAATAACTAGAAAATGAAGCAACTTTTATAATATAAATAAATTGGAAAGGTGTTTAAAATTGTATGTTCTATCCAAATCATTAAAGAAAATATTTTTTTTTTCTGACCTTTTAATGGGACACACTGATATGTTTTGGGTATTTTATCATTGCCTGGAAAAATGTATGTGGTCTGGTCACCCATACCCGTTTCCACTCATAGGTTGATGTAGCAGGTCTTTTCTCATAGGTACACAGTGGCAGATTCTTACATTTTTCAAATAAATCTATAATTAGTTGCCCTTTTAAGAGATGATCAGTCAAAATATGTTGTCTTATCAATAAAAATCAGTTTTATGTTTTGTTTGTTGTTTGCCCCCACAAAGAAGTTAAACACATAAAGGCATCTCTATATCAGAATACACTGCTGGCCTTTAAGTGAATGTAAATTTTGATGCTAAAGTGCCGGTTTTTAAAACTTTGATTAAAAACAGGGGCACTTTAATTCATCAAAATTTTCATTTCACTCCTGTTGTGAAAAAAAAAACAACTTACCTTTTAATCTTCACAGCAGCTCCAGCTTCCTCCACCCGTTTCAAAGCCTCTTCCTGGTTCTAAAATGAGGCATCCGGCTTCCTCCAATCACAACAGTGAATCAGATACTGAATCCCCCGGGGGGGAAGCTGTGATTGGAGGATGACCTATCAATCATTTCATACATCAGAAATGGCTTGTGAGACCGGAGGAAGCTGGAGCTGCTGTGAACTTTAAAAGGTAAGTTTTTTGTCACAACAGGAGTGAAATGTAAATTTTGATGAATTAAAGTGCCCCTGTTTTTAATCAAATGCACTTTAGCATCAAAATTTACATTCACTTTAAGCCCAACATGGCCATTGATTGACAGTTACGTTCATATGCTGCCCCTGGTTGGCTCTGTGGCCATTTTCGGCTCCAAACTACGTATGCATTGTTTGTCCAGAGCTGATTTTTATCTATGTGTTTAACCCCTTTGCAGAGATTAAATTAATAGTTCTGTTAAAGCAATAGTGCTATAATAAAATGCTCTAGTCTATTAGAGTATTCTGTTATTATGTCCCTTTAAAGGACCTTTATTACTTGACTGGAATTATGTTTATATTATACAAAACTTGATAAAAGAAGCCCACTAAAGTTTTTGCATTACTACTCAGTACATCATGAATAATTCAGACACATTGGGACTGGGGATATGTTTTCTTTCAACAAACATTTATCATCATTTGCAACTGAGAGACAAATCAGTGTCTCATATTTGATTTCAGACGTTACAATTCCAGAAGGGCAAATGTGTTAGGAAAATTGTTGCTATGGGCATGTAAGTAACAAGATTAAGCTTTATAAATGATATATAAAGTAAATAACAGTAAAAAGGCAAAGGAACCTTTCAACTGTTCAGGAAAATAATGCAGATTCCTGGAACACTTGAATGGAATAATAGGAAATCTGCTAGTTTGATGGATTGATTTAATACAGTTCCATTGTGAAATAAAGGTCAGGCCTTAATTATTTAATCATATTTTGATAATGTGCCAGGTGAATATATACCTTGCAAATCATATATAAGAATAAAGGGACATAATACTCAAACATTTTTTATTGTCTGTATCAGTAATGTCAATGATAATCAACTTCCTAACAAAGGAATACTGCAAATAAATATGTTTATAAGCCTTAAAGCAGGGGTATCAAGCTCAGTGTACCTGGGGGCCACTGGCTAAATGTTCTTCTCCCATGGGGGCCACTTGAGCTGAGTAAGTGCTCCGGAACTGGATATACTTAGAACTGGAAGTGACATTTACCAAAGTAGTAGTGCATGATGGGAGTTGTAGCCCGCAATACACATGCACAGTTGTCTATATTTATCTTGTGTGTGCCGTGTGAAGTGATTAATCTGGAACTGTATAACAATGTAAAAAGTGACATTTATCTTGTAAATGCATGGTGGGAGTCTACACTGGACACATGTTTATATTTATCTTGTTAGTGCCTATATAGAACATCATCTAGTTACACTTCTTTGAACCCTAAAAAACAGACAAACTGACAGCCCAAATGAATGGTTTACCTATTAAACAAAGGAGGGCCAGATGAAACTATTGTGAGGGCCGCATATTCCTATCATGATTTAGAAAGAGCAGATGCAATTTTAAACAACTTTCCAATTTACTTCTATCTAATTTGCTTCATTCTCTTGATATCCTTTGTTGAAAATTGATTTTCAAGAAATCCGACGTCAGATGGAAGTGTTAACACAACATTAACTTACAGCTACACGAAAAGAGCGACTGCACGCAATGCGCAAAATATTTCAATGGAAACCTGGTACTAAAATGGAGCCGTAAATTACTTTTAGCTGTCGGCCGCTTCGGTAGCTTATGACTCCATTTTTAATGACTCAATGGAAGCAAGCTCTTAGTGTTTGTTTGTTTTTTGTACTTTAGGACTTTGTAATAATATTTAATTGTAGATTTAAATAATTTTAGTAGGGTTAGGTTTTTTAATATGTAATTTATTTAATTGGTAGTTTAATGTAATTGTATTATAACAGTTAGGGAAGGTTAATTAATAGTTTAAAATTAGTTTCTTTTAATTCTACAGGTAAGTTTAAATTTATATTAAGACTAGTCCTAAAGCCCGTTCACACGGGCCATTTTTGCAATACAGCGGTCCCACCCCTTGCGCTCTCTCCCTCCCCCTCTCTTTTGCTCTCTCTCTCTCCCTCCCCCTCTCTTTTGCTCTCTCTCACCCCCTCTCTTTTGCGCTCCCTCCCCCCTCTCTTTTGCGCTCTCTCTCTCCCCCTCTCTTTTGCGCTCTCTCTCTCTCCCCCTCTCTTTTGCGCTCTCTCTCTCCCCCTCTCTTTTGCGCTCTCTCCCCCCTCTATTTTACGCTCTCTCCCCCCTCTCCCTCTCTCCCCTCTCTTTTGCGCTCTGTCTCCCCTCTCTTTTGTGCTCTCTCTCTCTCCCCCTCTCTTTTGTGCTCTCTCTCCCCTCTCTTTTGAGCTCTCCCCCTCTCTTTTGCGCTCTCTCTGCCTCTATTTTGAGCTCTCTCTCCCCCTCTCTTTTGCACTCTCCCCCCTCTCTTTTGCCCTCTCTTTCTCTCCACCCTCTTTTGCGCTCTCTCTCTCCCCCTCTCTTTTGCGATCTCTCTCCCCACCTCTCTTTTGTGCTCTCTCTCCCCCCCTCTCTTTTGCGCTCTCTCCCCCTCTCTTTTGAGCTCTCTCTCTCCCCCTCTCTTTTGCGCTCTCTCTCTCCCCCCTCTCTTTTGCACTCTCTCTCTCTCCCTCTCTTTTGCGCTCTCTCTCTCCCCCCTCTCTTTTGTGCTCTCTCTCTCCCCCCTCTCTTTGCGCTCTCTCTCTCCCCCTCTCTTTTGCGCTCTCTCTCTCCCCCTCTATTTTACACTCTCTTCCCCCTCTCCCTCTCTCCCCTCTCTTTTGCGCTCTCTCTCCCCTCTCTTTTGCGCTCTCCCCCCCTCTCTTTTGCGCTCTCCCCCCCTCTCTTTTGCGCTCTCTCTCTCTCCCCCTCTCTTTTGTGCTCTCTCTCCCCTCTCTTTTGCGCTCTCTCCCTCTCTTTTGCGCTCTCTCCCCCTCTCTTTTGCGCTCTCTCTCCCCCTCTCTTTTGCGCTCTCCCCCCCTCTCTTTTGCGCTCTCTTTCTCTCCACCCTTTTTGCGCTCTCTCTCTCCCCATCTCTTTTGCGCTCTCTCCCCCCACCCTCTCTTTTGCGCTCTCTCTCCCCCCTCTCTTTTGCGCTCTCCCCCCCTCTCTTTTGTGCACTCTCCCTCTCTTTATCCCCCCTCTTCTGCTCTCCCTCTCCCCCTCTCTTTTGAGCTCTCTCTCTCTCCCCCCTCTCTTTTGCGCTCTCTCTCTCCCCCTCTATTTTGCGCTCTCTCTCCCCCTTTCTTTTGCGCTCTCTCTCCCCCTTTCTTTTACGCTCTCTCTCCCCCCTCCCTTTTGCGCTCTCTCCCCCCTCTTTTGCGCTCTCTCTCTCCCCCTCTCTTTTGCGCTCTCTCTCTCCCCCCTCTCTTTTGCACTCTCTCTCTCTCCCCTCTTTTGCACTCTCTCTCTCGCTCTTTCTTTTGCGCTCTCTCTCCCCCTTCTCTTTTGCGCTCTCTCCCCCCTCTCTTTTGTGCTCTCTCCCCCCTCTTTTGCGCTCTCTCCCCCTCTCTCTCCCCCTCTCTTTTGTGCTCTCTCTCTCTCCCCATCTATTTTATGCTTTCCCCCTCTCTCTCCCCTCTCTTTTGTGCTCTCTCTCCCCCTCTCTTTTGTGCTCTCTCTCTCTCTCCCCCTCTCTTTTGTGCTCTCTATTTCTATCCCCTCTCTTTTGCGCTCTCACCCCCCTCTCTTTTGCGCTCTCTCCCCCCCTCTCTTTTGCACTCTCTCTCCCTCTCTTTTGCGCTCTCCCCCCTCTTTTGCGCTCTGTCTCTTTCCCCTCTCTTTTGTGCTCTATCTCCCCCCTCTCTTTTGCACTCTCCCCCCTCTCTTTTGTGCACTCTCCCTCTCTTTATCCCCCTCTTCTGCACTCTCTCTCCCACTCTCTTTTGAGCTCTCTCCCCCCTCTTTTGCGCTCTCTCTCTCCCCCCTCTCTTTGGCACTCTCTCTCCCCCCTCTTTTGCACTCTCTCTCTCCCCCTTTCTTTTGCTCTCTTTCTCCCCCCTCTCTTTTGTGCTCTCTCCCCCCTCTCTTTTGCGCTCTCTCCCCCCTCTTTTGCGCTCTCTCCCCCTCTCTTTTGCACTCTATCTCTCTCCCCCTCTCTTTTGTGCTCTCTCCCCATCTATTTTACGCTCTCCCCCTCTCTCTCCCCTCTCTTTTGCGCTCTCCCCCTCTCTTTTGTGCTCTCTCTCCCCCTCTCTTTTGTGCTCTCTCTTTCTCTCCCCTCTCTTTTGCGCTCCCGCCCTCCCTCTCTTTTGCGCTCTCCCCCCTCTCTTTTGCGCTCTCTTTCTCTCCCCTCTTTTGCGCTCTCTCTCTTTCCCCCCTCTTTTGCACTTTCTCTCCCCCCTCTCTTTTGCGCTCTCCCCCTCTCTTTTGTGCACTCTCCCTCTCTTTATCCCCCCTCTTCTGATCTCTCTCTCCACCTCTCTTTTGCGCTCTCTCTCGCCCCCTCTCTTTTGCGCTCTCTCTCTCCCCCCTCTCTTTTGCGCTCTCTCTCTCCCTCCTCTTTTGCGCTCTCTCTATCCCCCTCTCTTTTGCGCTCTCCCCCTCTCTTTTGTGCTCTCTCTCCCCCTCTCTTTTGTGCTCTCTCTTTCTCTCCCCTCTCTTTTGCGCTCTTGCCCTCCCTCTCTTTTGCGCTCTCCCCCCTCTCTTTTGCGCTCTCTTTCTCTCCCCTCTTTTGCGCTCTCTCTCTCTTTCCCCTCTTTTTTGCACTCTCTCTCCCCCATCTCTTTTGCGCTCTCCCCCCTCTCTTTTGTGCACTCTCCCTCTCTTTATCCCTCCTCTTCTTCTCTCTCTCTCCCCCTCTCTTTTGCGCTCTCTCTCGCCCCCTCTCTTTTGCGCTCTCTCTCTCCCCCCTCTCTTTTGCGCTCTCTCTCTCCCCCCTCTTTTGCGCTCTCTCTATCCCCCTCTATTTTGCGCTCTCTCCCACCCTCTCTTTTGCGCTCTCTCTCTCCCCTCTCTTTTGCGTTCTCTCTCCTCCCTCTCTTTTGCTCTCTCTCTCTCTCTTCCCCCTCTCTCTCTCCCCCCTCTCTCTCTCTCTCTCCCCCCTCTCTCTCACCCCCCCTCTCTCTCTCTCCCCCCCTATAGCTCTCTCTCTCCCCTCCCTCCCCTCTCCCCTCCCTCCCCTCCCTTTATCTCCCCCCTCTCTCTCCCCCCTCTCTATCTCTCTCCCCTTTATCTTGCGAGCAGATCAGGTAGGGATCTCAAAGGCCAGGTGTGTTTGTCTTTGTGCTGTCTCTACTGCGCATGACAGCTTCGGACAAACACACTTGGTCTTTTATATAATAGGATAGGGATGTTGTAATTTTAATTTAAAGTTAAGAGGTTGTTAGGTTTAGGGGTTAATAGCTTAATTTAGTTTTT
Source organism: Bombina bombina (assembly GCF_027579735.1). Classification (NCBI taxonomy): domain Eukaryota; kingdom Metazoa; phylum Chordata; class Amphibia; order Anura; family Bombinatoridae; genus Bombina; species Bombina bombina. Next base: position 942,636,045 of record NC_069502.1, on the reverse strand, counting down.
GGCTATGTGGGGGGCTGACAGTTTAGGGGTTAATAGGTTTAGTTAGTGGTGGTGATGATGTGGGAGGTCAGAGGTTTAGGGGATAGGGGTTAAAATTTTAGTATAGTGGCGGCGTTTAATGAAATGGTATAAATAAAGTTGGGAAAAACACGAATAGCAGCGTCAGTTAACAACAGTCCGATGCTCATCGCCCCATACTTGGTGCGTGTCTTTTTGATGGCTTTATTTATAAATATGGAGATCGTAATCAGATCCACGGCCCCAATGTTTGGCGATGTTAGGCGAGCGTATTGATGCCGGCGAATGCAACACAGTTGACGGTTTGATAGATATCCCCCTGTAAATCAAACATTAACAGATAGAGATTACTACACACCATTTCTAGCTGGTGGGGTCCTGATTTCACTTTTCTCAGATCCTCTTAGCTGTACAGGATATCACATACTCAACGTATATACATGTGTAAAAGAACCTATGTCCACTGCAAATGGCCTACACAATAGTGATAAATAGAGATTTAAATGGACATGACACCCAAATGTTAAAGCACTTGAAAGTGATGCAGCATAGCTGTAAAAATCTGAGTAGAAAATATCACCTAAATCTCGGGGTGCGCTAATTTTTTTAATGGTATTTTCGCTTGCGCACAATCTATAACTTTCAACCTGTAATATGAGCAATATTTATTGCGCTCTATCCATTAAAAGTATAGTTTGTGTGCAAGCGATTTTGGGCATGCTAACCCGTCAGGCGTTAATATCAAGTTGAGCGCTAGTTATACCAGGGTCAAGCAATACTGCTTATCTCTGGCACTCTATCATTAGTGCTCCACTTGTAATCTGGCCCTTAAAGGGGCCAGATTACTGGGGAATGGTAAATAAAGGGATAGTAAACACCAAAAATGTTATTGTTTAAAAAGATAGATATCTTTTTAAACAATAACATTTTTGGTGTGTACTAGCCCTTTATTTACCATTCCCCAGTTTTGCATAACCAATAATGTTATAGAAATATACTTTTTACCTCTGTAATTACCTTGTATCTAAGTTTCTGCTGACTGCCCTCTTATTTCAGATCTTTTGACAGACTTGCAACACAAGCAATTAGTGCTGACTCTTAAATAACTTCACGTGCATGAGCACATGAACTAACGCCCTCTAGCTGTCAAAAGCTGTCAAATGCATTTATATAAGAGGCAGTCTTCAAGAGTTTAGAAATTAGCATATGAGCCAACCTAAATTTAGCGTTTAACTAAAAATAACAAGAGAACAAAGCACATTTGCTGATAAAAGTAAATTAGAAGGTTGTTTGAAATTACATGCTCTATCTAAATCATGAAAGTTTAATTTGGACTTTACTATCCCTTTAATGAGCTGTGGAACTGTGATGGAGAATATCTTATTCTGATTTGGTACAACTTATTTATTGAGGAGTGTTTCGGTTTTATGAGTTGTTCAATGACATTTTATCTGTTGCAGTTTGGTTAATTAAGTTTGTGTGTTTATTGGAGATTCTCCAAGAAGGGAATGAAGCCAGTTAAATAAATCATTATAAGTAATACCATGAAGCACATGCAAACTTTTATGTTTGATCAACCTATTAAACTTTATAAAAAAAATCTCTTACAATCTTAATTGAACATTGAAGATATTGTCTTAACTATTTTGTCAGATGTAGTTAAGTTTAATTGTTCAATTTGGAGTCTAATGTAAAAAAGGTAAAATACTTTTTTTTGTTAGATATAAAATATGCTAAATAAACCAACTTTGGCCTAGATTACAAGATAATCGCAAAAATATTACTGCTATTGTGCGTTAACATTGCTCAAGCGCAAACAAGATTGCTTCTATTTTAGCACTCTTATTAAAAGTCCTAGGTTATTTTTTAGGTGATTAACCTTGTTTCTCTAGAGGTTTTGGAACTATGTTTCCCATCATGCTCATACACTTGAAGCTGGCTGAGCATCATGGGAAATACAGTTTCAAAACCTCTGGAGAGTCAAGGTTGATGACCCCTGGTCTAGGACACACTAACATCTGCTTATTGGATTGCTAAATGCTGCACATAATAGACTTCTATAGGAGTACTTCATATCCGATATCAAGTGCTAAGTTGATGGTGTATAAATAGTGGAGTCCTTCATGTAGTTCTGTGCTATAGTATTATTAGTAGTTCTGTGCTATACTACATTTTACAGCAGTATTTGGGATTCAGGTTGAGTTTAACACTTAACACTTGTAATATGAGTTTAATGAGTTGTTTTAAATGTGGTCTATAGGAATCATAAACACTTTCGCTCTATGGGGCCGATTTATTAAAGTCTGGCGGACATGATATGCTGTAGCGTACCATGTCCGCCAGACATCGCTGAATGCCGACAGCATACACTGTCGGCATTTAACTTTGCACAAGCAGTTCTAGTGAACTGCTTGTGCAATGCCGCCCCCTGCAAATTTGCGGCCAATCGGCCACTAATAGGGAGTGTCAATCAACCCGATCATATAGAATCAGGCAGATTGATGTCCGCAGCTTCAGAGGACCAGTTAAGGAGCAGCGGCCTTAAGACCTCTGCTTCATAACTGCTGTTTTCGGCGAGCCTGAAGGCTCGCGTGGAAACAGGGGCATCAGGGGCCATTCGGCCCTTGATAAATCGGCCTCTATGTGTTAGTAGTTTGGGATCACAAAATGTACATATGGAATGGAGATCACTGTTGTAACAATATATAAGTGTAACAGTGATCAACTTGCAAGAAAAGTTCTTTTGTTTCTGGACTGGCACAAAGGGGCCTCTCTATTTTATAACACCTAAACGCCCAAAAGGGCACCTATTTCATATCTGGGTACCTGTTATGACAATTTATTAAGGTGATCACAGTAACAACAGTGGTCATCTGGACTTTTTCAATACTATTTACTAAATTCTTAAGGAAACACTCTAGACCCAATACTTATTCTTTATTACTTATTGTTACATATAAGACATGCATCTTTCAATGGGTTTCACATCTATAAGGTTGTAAGAAGTAACTTAACTTAAATAATCATCATTTGCTAGCAGCCGAAAAAAATGTCCACCAAGCTCCGCCCACTCTATAATTTAGAAAGGAAAAGGTGGCACACAGTATGCAGGCTATACCTTTATTAGGAAGAGCAGGTGCCCCGAAACGTTGCTCTTCCTAATAAAGGTATAGCCTGCATACCGTGTGCCACCGTTTTCCTTTCTACATTGTACCCTGAGGCCTAAGAAGAGTGATCTCCTAGTTGTTGCACCGGACATTTATGATTGATATTTGAAAATCAATTGGCTGTGCTTGTGCAGATCCCATTATCTTCATATACTTTTCTATAATTAACATCGCCTAAAGTAAATGAATCCCCAGTATCTGTGACATCAGATCAAATGAATGGTTTAAACCTTTGTTAGCATAAGTATGCTAATTAACTACAAAACAGAGAATGCAATTAATTCTCATTTTCTACTATATTTATTTAGTTTGCATTGAATTGCATTTGTGTGAGCATATTAATATATTGATATATCGGGCTATCCCCATAAAGTAACTATGATAAATGTATATGTCCCTGGTGTAGCGGATGATATTATACTGTGCATATATATTTTATGTGAGGTTTACATTTTTGCATTTTTACACAGGTTTACAGTTATACAAAATATATTCTAAAAAATTCACTCAGCAATAATATAAAACAATGCATCAGCTGCAAAAAGGTAAAGCCCCTGCTTTATATCATGCACCCTAACTTGAAGCACATTGTATAATATAGACAATATTACTGATCTGTGAGTCTGCACCGCTTCTGTCACAGGCTGTGAGATTACCTGAGCTCCAAGATGGCAGCCCCCAGTACAATTTTGTTTTTAAAATATGAATAGTTTAAATAGCATTGTTCTTCACTTAGAAGAAAATGTTATTTATTTTTTATTTATTTTTATGTAGAGAAGGAAACACAATACAAAGAAGGTCATGAACATAATAGAAGTACAAACATAAAGCAAGGCAAAGACTAGTTTCATATGGAACAAATTCATTATCCATCAAGGTTACACATAACAATAAAAAAAAAATAGCCTTCTCATATTTTATACTGTAAATATAGAATATTGTATCCACTTCACTGGCCATTCATGAACTAGAAAAGGGTTATAAAATCTAAAAGCGCCAATTCAGGCAAAAATACCCAAAAAAGAGAGCAAGTATATAAGAAAGATATTAAAGTTTATTTTTAAGGAAGAATATTAAAGTTAGTTTATCAACAAATGTTTAATTAAAAGATTCTAAAAGTATCAATATAAATATGTTCTGAGCAGCAATTATATTTGCTCAGTATGAGTATTAAAAATATAAAAGAGTTTCTAATTTCATATCTTATACAAAAGTTCAAAGATCTAAAATGTTTATGATTGGCCAATCTCTAGTGCTCAATGTAAGTAATTAATAAAAGCGCCTATATAAAACAACTTATCCACATAGTGTTAGTAACAGCTAAAATACTATATATCTGTGTAAGTCTAACAGCTTTATCACAGTATGTTAGTTTCCGCTTATATTGCTATATAAATGTTAGCTTAGCGCACAATATAATTGATACAATAGTGTCTCCTATTGAATGGGGACTAATTTTCACAAAAGTTCAAATGGTGGTGAAAGTGTCCGTTATTTGTTCAGATAAGCTCAGTACTTTTGGATGGTGATCTTACAAATACATTTGGTGCTACAGGTACCTGTCTGAAGATCCTTTCACTTTGTTGTTTCAAAATTGACTCAGATGATTTTAAGAAAGCTTCTGCTAAATTAATGACTTTGATAAAAGAATATAGGGAAGAACTACTGATAACCTTAGGTAATGAGATTAATGATCTAGAGTTAAAACTATCTGACTATAAAGGATTGGAGGAATGCGGATCTCCTACTGCACACTAAGGAACAGAAGAGAGGATCAGCTGTAGAGCCGGCATCCCACTGCTCAAACGTGACACTCCCCCACCAGCAAACCAATCAGCGCCCTAACCGGAGAAGGCGCGAAGTCTGGGGAATACAGGAGTTTTGAAGCTGGGAAACTTGTGAGGCTCCAAAATCAGCTGTAACAGAAACATCGGTCTTTTCACTCTGAGGTATTTATTTCCACATGGAGGCATCGGTCCTCACACGAAGACAGCAACTTTCACATAGAGGTATAAACATTGAAACACCAAAGTGAAAGGATCTTCAGACAGGTACCTGTAGCACCAAATGTATTTGTAAGATCACTACCATCCAAAAGTACTGAGCTTATCTGAACAAATAACGACACTTTCACCACCATTTGAACTTTTGTGGAAAATTAGTCCCCTTTCAATAGGAGACACTTGTATCAATTATATTGTGTGCTAAGCTAACATTTATATAGCAATATAAGCGGAAACTAACATACTGTGATAAAGCTGTTAGACTTACACAGATATATAGTATTTTAGCTGTTACTAACACTATGTGGATAAGTTGTTTTATATAGGCGCTTTTATTAATTACTTACATTGAGCACTAGAGATTGGACAAACATAAACATTTTAGATCTTTGAACTTTTGTATAAGATGTGAAATTAGGAACTCTTTTATATTTTTTAATACTCATACTGAGCAAATATAATTGCTGCTCAGAACATATTATATTAATACTTTAGAATCTTTTAATTAAACATTTGTTGAAAAATAAACTTTAATATTCTTCTTAAAAAATAAACTTTAATATTCTTCTTATATACTTGCTCTCTTTTTGGGTATTTTTGCCTGAATTGGCGCTTTTAGATTTTATAACCCTTTTCTGTATGTCTTTTGTCTTGGGGATTTAGGAGAAATGTCCCTAAAATCTTTAAGCTAAAAAACCCTCATATTTTGCGCAGTCTGTATAACCCTTTTGTGACACTCATGAACTAGACCATATGGAAAATTGAACTGGTACTAAATGTAGTTACAAAAGTAAAGGGCAACTCTTGGGCCATATGACAGAGTAAGATGAAAGCATAATAAAAAAATGTTTTGTTTTTTAAGACGATGCCCATTTATCTGGAAAATCTGTTCTGCAATAAGATAGCAGGAGATATAAGTGACAAGGATGGATTAACAACTCCCAAAATGATTTGTCTATGCTAGTTATCCCGTATGTAGGTTATAATAAGACACCTTTATAAAATACAACTAATAAATAATTGTAAATAGGCTTACAAGTAGAGGTAGGTAACTTAAATCTGTGAAGGAAATTTCCACTATTGCCCTAACTGAATCAAAGCTAAGTAGTTTTACTTTAGAAAAAAATGTTTCATCATTCACACACTAAAGTTTATTAAATCAAAGTTTAACCACACATACACTTAGCAGAAGCTAAAGATTAAAAACACTGCACCTAAGTTGAACTAAGATTTTTAAATTTTAATCTGAAATCAGTATCACTGGTATCAAGCAGCAAAGATTATAGTAGTAAGCTAAGCCCTTACAATCCGAGGGCTATTTTAAATTTTAACTTTAACAATTTATTAAAGCTGCATTTTTACCAGATCAACTAAGGTGAGCAAGTTAAAAGAAAGGGGAAAGACAAAGCTTATCCCCAGGACCCCTGACGTACGTTTCACAAAAAACGCTTCCTCAGAGGGGTCCTTTATAAAATAGTATTTAACTATTTGTACCAGAGTGACTAAGGTAGACTATAGTTAGCCTCCAGGAGCCATTCCTCCCTTCTCAGATAACTCCAAAACAACTTAGAGGCATGAATATGTCTTATGAGACTCTAAGAACATAAAATACAATGAATCAAATGATCTTTGAGACATGTCTCTATCAGTCATTTCTGTAAAAAAAACATGCAGTATAGTCTCCATTGGCCCCTAGATTATGTAGAATTCGGCACTTTGGGCCAGTTTACAAGTGGAGCAGTATTTAAATGCTCGCCCTCACGCTATACTCCGTACTAAAAATTGAAAGTAAAGAGTTTGAGACTCGCGTGCTAACCCGAAGCGCGCAAAAAGCCAAAGTTGCAAATACAGATATATATAGGAATATCTACCGTATTTAAGAAAATTTTGCTATGTGCAGAACATTGGAATTTTAAATATTTACAGTAAATACACACTATAACACTTTATTAAAAATGTTTTCATCTACTTAACTGCAAAGGGCTCCAATACACTTTTTATATATATATATATATATATATATATATATATATATATATATATATATATATATATATATATACATACACACAGTATATATATATACACAGTATATAAATATCTTTATATGTATTTATGTGTTTAGATGTGTATATATGTCTGTAAATACATATATATATATGTAGGATAAGCGCTGTTCCTCTCTCTTTCTTTTAATAATATATATATATATATATATATATATATAACATAGTAACATAGTAGATGAGGTTGAAAAAACACCGAAGTCCATCGACTTCAACCTATACAAATCTAAAATACTTACAAAAAGCTCCAGTTAAATTTAAATAATCCCACTAAAAGGTGACCCATTTAATACTAGCAATCATATCCATGAATTTTGTTTCTAGACAAAAAGTATCCAAAATGTTTTAAATGTATCTAGGGTATTGGAATTCACTACCTCCATTGGTAATGAGTTCCACAATTATATTGCTCTTATAGTGAAAAAACGTTTCCATTGCAGGAGATTAAGGGGCTGAATTATCAAGCTCCGAATAGAGCTTGATGCCCCTGTTTCCGTGCGAGCCTTCAGGCTTGCCGGAAACAGCAGTTATGAAGCAGCGGTCTTAAGACAGCTGCTCCATAACTGGTCTGTTGCCTCTGAGGTTGCGGTCTGCAATACGCCCGATCGCATATGATCGGGTTGATTGACACCCCCTGCTAGCGGCCGATTGCCCGCAAATCTGCAGGGGGCGGTATTGCACAAGCAGTTCTGGTGAATTGCTTGTGCAATGTTAAATGCCGACAGCGTATACTGTTGGCATTCAGCAATGTCTGTCCGACATGATACACTACAGCGTATTATGTCGACAAACATTGATAAATTGGGCCCCCTAAATCTCCTTTCCTCCAACGTTAAATTGTGACCTCTTGTAACAAACAATTTTCGTGGAATAAAGAGAGCTTCTGCCATCTCTGTATATGGGCCTTGAATATATTTATATAAAGTAATCATGTCACCTGTCAAGTGCCTTTTTTACCTAAAGAAAACAGACCCAGTTTGGCTAGCCTCTCCTCATATCTTAAATTCTCCATTCCCCTTATTAGCTTTGTGGCCCTTCTCTGAACTTTTTCTAGTTCTGCAATATCTTATTTTGCGAACAATCCCCAGAACTGCATGCCATACTCAAGGTGAGGTCTTACCAGGGATTTATATAGGGACAGAATTATGCTTTCCTCCCTTGAATCAATGCCTCTTTTAATACATGCTAGTATCTTATTAGCCTTTGTAGCCGCTGCCCTGCATTGTGCACCCATCTTTAGCTTGTTATCTATTACTACTCCCAAATCCCTTTCCTCCTCTGTTTGGCTAAGTCTTGTCCCATTTAAATAATATGTTGCCATATATAGATATAAATAAATAAACACATATGTACACACACACACACACATATATATATATATATTCATATACATATTTAGACATGTATATTATTTTTATTATTATTATACTTTATTTATTAAGCACCAACATATTCCGCAGCGCTGTCCATGGATACAATTCATTTAAATAAAACAATACAAGACTTGTAAGATACAGGACAAAATTTACAAACACATACAGGAGGGATTGAGGGGCCTATTCCTGTGGGAACTTACAATGTAGAAGGGTAGGAGGGTTGAGAAACAGGAGGTGAGGACTGCAAGATTGGTATATGTATAATCCCTTTGCCTGCCTTTTTTTTCTAACACCTGAAACCTCATATTTATGAACCCTTATAACTTTTTAGTGGCAATTATTTTTTTTAAATAATTTTTATTAGATAGTGTTATTATGAGTGTAACTGTACTATTCAATGTATTTTTGATGAGTTTTGTGACACTTTTTTGTTTCATAAAACAGTTAACCAGACCTCTGAGGACGCATTATCCCGACGCGCGTTAACTTCAATTAAACTCAAGCGATCTCGTTTACTTTCAACTTGTTATATGAGCGCTACATCTGTTGCGTGCAAACAGCCACGAAAAACCCCTTTCCTCTTGTGCGTAACTGTTAGCGTGCCACTCGTAATCTGACTCTTAAACAGCTTTGGTATAGCATTCAAGGAGTTAACAATTAACAACATAGAAATACAGTAAAGAGGGGGGAGTCATAAGCAAAATTCCATTGGTGGTAATGTTGGTGAAAAAACCTATAATTATATCTTATAAGACTCTAATATAAACTACTAGCTATGTAACTGGAAAATCTTTACTGAGCTCCCCCTTAGCATACAGACAGCAATCGAGAAGTCATCAGAGAGGTCTATGTCACCAAGAAGCTGCTGCACTAGACAATTATTTTCTCCCTATTGAGATCTTAAACCAAAATCGTACACATTTTAACAATTGCAATAAAACTTACAATAATAATGTGATAGCAAGGAAACATATATATGCATAGTAACCAAGATACCTTCTCCTTACGTAGAAAAAAAAGCATAATCATCCTATCAGCCCATCCTCTCTTCTGCAATAATTCTGCATTAATAAATTTAGAGCTGACCACAACTGGGAACATATTCATATTGCCACATGTTCTAATGGGACACCTAGTGTAACAAGGAATATAACGATTTTCCTGAAATGTGCAATAATAACAAAAAAGTGCAATCATTAAATGGTCATAAGAAATGTTAAGAGTCTGACGTTTTATGAATTCTGTTATAAATAGTAATATACCATGGGTTAAGTTAGGGACAATGGAGTCAGATTTGTCAGAGTGTACAAATGAGAGTTATAATGATCAGGCGGAAACAAGAGATAATTAATGGGTTGGGACATCAATCAAACCAGCAGGTCATCATATGTGAGCCTGCTGTAGTGGGGCTCATATATAAGCTCCAGTACTCCATCTGTGAAATTTCTCTCAAAGACAATCTCATCTTTCCCTCCTCCTATTGCTTTTATAGTCCCAAGGTAGAAACTCCGCTGTAAAATATAGCTATTTAGGGTCCCCAAATAAGGTTCCTGGGGAGCACTGTAGGTCCAGTCAAAAATGGTCTGTAGTCTGTCCATTAAGGAAAGCTCTTAGAGGACTTCCAAAGGGAACTGTAAAGCAGTGATTTGCAACCTTTTTTTTGCTGTGGCACACTTTTTTAAATTAAAAAATCCTGTGGCACACCACCATCCCCAAAATTTTACAAAAGCACACATTGTAGCCTAATACAGGATATATATATATATACAGTATATATACATTATATATATATATATATATATATATATATACATACAGATATATATATATATATACATACATACATATATACATACATTATATATATATATATATATATACACACATACACACACTGGTACTGTGCTGTCATGCCATGCCTCCTACAAACTATACATGACATATTGACATTCATTCACAAACAATCATAATGATTGTCTGTGAATGAATGTCAATGTCATGGTTGTAAATGATGCCTGATGAGCCTGTCACATACCTCCCAATATTTCCAAATTTGAAAGAGGGACACCCCTGCACTGTTGTCAGTCTGCCGTGGCACACCTGAGGATCTCTCACGGCACACTAGTGTGCCACGGCACACTGGTTGAAAAACACTGCTGTAAAGAAACCACAATTTTTTGCTCAGAGTCATCCTTGTGTAACCTCCTCCGCAGTCCCATTGCTCATCTCAATAAATGTCATGTATAAAATTGGAATGGGTTAATTACACTTGAGCGCCACTTAGTGGTATACATGTATATAAGTCACTTGATTGTTTGTAGCAGGTATGGCATGAATAAGGGAGATTGATCCCGAAACGTTGCCTTCCTTTTTACTTCCACAATAAATTGTAATTATATTTGCTGTCACCTGCCTGCTCTTCTTTTGATGATAGGAGTATGAGCCTCTTCAGCAGCCTCTGATCTTCTCGACTCTGGTTACAAAACTGGAGGGTCAGCAGGGCATCTTGCCAACGTCGGCATAGAGTAGATATGTGCATAGTTTTCACACAGCTCCTCTTCAAATTGCTTAATAAATTGTGGGACCAAATCTTCCATAGCTTGAAGAATCAATGTTGTCTCCATTGCCATAGTGCTCTGGAAACTGCAATCTGAACAGAACAGAAATACAGCAAATAAGCTGCTCTTATATCGACTACTTGTTACCGGGGGGAAGTGATGAGAGCCTCTCTGTGTGAGGGTTGCCATAGGCCTCAAAACTCTAGATCATTAACTGGTGTAGAAATCAGCACAACTTAATGTCTAAAGATTCAGCACAATCTATAAAGTGCAAAAATGTTAAAAAAGAAACTAGATAGCTTCACAAATTGCTAATAAGTGGCAGATTATTGGTCTTCCACACACAGCAACCAATATTACTACCACTCAAGGTGCTGCCCAGAGACATGGCCCCCCTGACAATGTATCCATATATATATATATATATATATATATATATATATATATATATATATAGTGGTGTATGGGGGTGTCCAGACAGAGGTAGCACCTCTGGGTTGGGGGGCAGTCATACTCTTATAGAGGTATCTCAAACATCTTTGGTCCCCATCTGGCATTCAGCTCTCACCCATGGCTCCAAGCAGCTGTAGCATGCGCAGCAGCCACACCACGGACAATGGCTTAGACTGGCCGGCTAAACCAGGTTGAGGTTAGTTGACAGGTCTGAAACCTACAGTGAGTTAGGGTTTTGTCTACCCTACATGTGAAGACTGGATTCGGTGTACTGCACGGAAGAAGTATATAGCTGTGCTCAATAGGCAGGAAGGTATTTCTCAGCAAAGTGTTGTGGAACACTCAGAGCATGATGAGACACTTAAGACATCATGGTCATCCACTGCACTTGTTTCCATCTCCTAGCCATCTCAACCTCATCCTGCTGCTGGATCCAGATGGTCACGAGCGAGAGAGTGAGGTTGACGAATGCGCAACTCTTTCTCACTTTAATCAAAGTTACCTGAACAATTCACTTTTTGTCATCTGTCCTCTTATGACATTACTCTAAGTCCTGTGTCAAAGGCGATTAATGAAGTGGCAAGTGTGGGTGCACTGACAGCCGTAGCTGCAAAACCTGCACACAGGCGGCTCAGGCCATAGGGGTCACTCCTCACTGACACAGAGCAGCAGTGAAGTTTGGGCAGCCCCCTTAGCGACTGAGCAGCCCTTTTGAGGAATGCACTGCTCACCTCCAGGGTCTGAGGAAGGGATTAGAAAATGTGCCCTTAAAATTGCCTGCTCTAGTTTTTCCCTAGCAAGCTTACAGCGGCTGGAGGGGACCCAACTGTAGCGGTCGAAACTCAAAGAAGAAATTGAGGATTGCTTCTCTCATATTAGGTGCATGGAATTTGTGCACACTGTTGGACAAAGATGACACAGACAGACCTCAGAGGAGAACTCTTATTGGGTAGGAACTCGCCAGGTATAATATCGATATTGCAGCCCTGAGTGAGACCCGGCTAGCTGGGGAAGGTAAACTTTGTGAAAGAGGTTCTGGTTACACTTTCTTTTGAAGTGGCCGAGAATGTAGTGAGCATTGTGAGGCAGGTGTTGGTTTTGCAGTGAAGAAAGTTCCCCCTTCCACCTGGAAAGAAGCACATTACCATCAGTAGTGCCTATGCTCCAACCATGACCAACTCAGGTGAAATAAAGGTAAAGTTCTATGAGGAACTTTACTCAGTCATTGCCAATATTCCAAAGGCAGATAAGCTTATCATTCTTGGAGACTTTAACGCAAGAGTTGACACTGACCACATTGCCTAAGATTAGAGTCCTTGGAAAGCATTGAATGGGCTAATGCAACAGCAATGTTCTTCTTTTGCTTCAGACCTGCTCAGAGCATGAGCTACTCATCACAAACACAATCTTCCGCCTTCCTACCCATAACCGACCATCAGGGATGCACACCCGCTCAAAACATTGGCATCTGATTGACTGTGTCATCATCAGAAAGAGGAAAAACAACAAAGATAGCAGCAGCAAGAATAATCACAAAGTTTTTTTGGCAAAAAAAGCCCACAATATTTCTGGGATCACTCCTTAATCATGTGGATACAGAGTAACACTGAATATCTACCTTTTATACACAGGTGAAAATAACACATAATTTTCAATTACAGGTCCTGTTCATACCACCCTCTAGTGGTGGTTACACAAAATAACACCCCTTTTCACTAAAAGATTTTAGAAGAACAGAGTGTCATAACTCAAGAATAACATAAACATATGTACAATGGAAACAGCCTACAAAAATCATCACTAAACCTCTCATAGGAAAATGGACCAATCCAAGTCACTATTCATACCTTTTGGGTGTAAGGTCCCTAATTTAAATATCCAGAAAGCTTTTCTCATTTTCAATAATGCTTCCCTGTTACCACCCCTCCTAGGTCTATGGACCTGTTCAATAATTTGAAATCTAAGTTGCGAAATTTGATGATTTGCCTGAATAAAATGGTGATCTACAGGGCATCCAGATCTGTCCTCCTAATGCTAGATTTGTGCTCATTCATCCTCTCCCGTGCCTTACGCGTCGTCTCACCCACATAAAGCAAACCACATGGGCATTTGATTAAATAAATAACATATTCGCTATTACAATTGTAATATCTCTTTATGTCAAATCTTTTGCCTGTATGTGGGTGAAAGAAGGCAGCACCTTTAATAATGTTTCCACAACCAAACATGGGAAACATCCTTTACTGGTGCTCGTAATGTACCGAATGCCACTTGTTTTAGCTGTGCCAACATAATTTTTAATCAGTTTATCCCTTAAGGATGGAGCACGTCTAAAGGCCTGCATAAAATTATCCATAAAAGCAGTGACATTGGGGTTACACTAATACACAATATCCCAGTGCTTTCTCAAAATACTCAGCACCTTTTTGCTTTGTCTATTATACTCTGTGGCAAAAGTTATTTTTTCTTCTTTTGTCCCCCCACTTTTCACAGACTTGGTAACTGAGTGATGGACTCCTCTGACTTTGTATCATCAGAAAGAGGGACAGGCAGGATGTCCGGGTGACCAAGGCTATGTGCGGTGCCAACTGACCACTGCCTCATTATTACTAAGCTCAATATTCCTATTCAACCCAAAAGATAGCCACAAGGAAAGAAGGCTTCTAGGCGGCTGAACACTAATAAGCTGAAGATTGTAAGTGTTAAATAGTCTTTTGAGGTATCCTGGAAGAACGTCTGGAATCCACCCCTCTTGGGAATAAAAATGTTGAAGCCGACTGGACTACACTCAGAGAACTGGTCTATAATACAACCATAGAAATACTGGGGCCTTTAACCAGAAAGCATAAAGACTGGTTTGATGAAAACTGCGATGCGATCAAGCAGCTATTGGAAGAGAAGCATCGCCTCCACCAAGCTTATCTTAGCAACCCACAGTCCATATCAAAGAAAGATGCATTCAGCAACATTCGGAGGTCAATACAGCAGAAACTACGTCGGGGCAAGACACCGCCTGTGTGCAGGTTTGCAGCTACGGCAGCTCAGCAGAAAAGCTGATGATATTCAAGAGTATGCTGATAAGCATGACATGGAGAATTTCTATGATGCCCTAAAAGAAGTGTACAGACCTATATCATCTGGATCATCCCCCTCCTCAGTGCACATGGGTACACATTTATCACTGACAAGGACAATATTCTTGAAAGCTGAGCTGAACATTTCGACAGCGTTTTGAATAGTCCTTCGTTCATCAATGTTAAAGCCATTAATCATCTTCCACCAAGCACTGGATGATCCTCCTACTTAGTTAGAGACTCAGAAAGTGATCCATCTCCTCTCCAGTGTAAAAGCTCCTGGCTCTGATCTAATTCCAGCTGTGGTCTACAAGGAAGGCGGCACTGTTCTAACTTAAAGGCTCCATCGGCTGTTCCTACTTATGTGGTAACAGGTGACATTTCCCCAGGAGTTCAAAAATGCCTCCACTGTACACCTGTACAAGAGGAAAGGTAACCGGCAGGCCTGTGATAACTATAGAGGTATATCCCTACTCTCTATCGCAGGCAAAATATTTGCCAGGATCCTGTTGAACCACCTAGCAGCGCACCTTAACTAGGGAGTTCTGCCAGAAAACTAGTGTGGATTCCGGAAAGAGCTGGGATCATTGACATGGTGTTTGTTGTGAAACAATTACAAGAGAAGTGTCAGGAGCAAAACCCTGACCTGTTCTCCACCTGTGTTGACCTAACTAAGGCTTTAGATACAGTTTGTAGAGAGGGCCTGTGGAAGATCATGGCCAAGTATAGCTGCCCAAGGAGTTCATCTTCATGGTCAAACAACTCCATGAAGGCATGAAGGCACGGGTCCAAGATAACAGTGAGTTATCTGAGCCGTTCTCTGTTATAAATAGTGTGAAGCAGGGCTGTGTGCTGGCATCTAAACTCTTCAGCATCATGTTTTCTGATATGCTGACCGTCGCGTTCGGAGACGGAGACGTTGGAATTGGCATCAGGTACTGCATTGACGGTCAACTGTTCAATCTAAGGAGGCTTTATGCAAAAAACAAGGTAATGACAGATATCATCAGAGACTTCCTGTTTGCTGACCACTGTGCCCTAAATGCTGGCTCATAAATTGACATACAACGCAGCGTAGACAAATTTTTAAATGCCTGCACAAACTTTGGTCTAACCATTAATACAAAGAAGAGTGAAGTTCTGTATCAGCCACCCTTTGGGAGGCCCTTTGTTGAGCTTAACATCGCCATTGATGGCCAGAGACTAAATGTAGTGAAAAAATTCACATACCTTGGTAGCATTTTGTCCCAAAATGTGACCATAGATAATGAGGTAAATATCAGGATCACTAGAGCCAGTGCAGCCTTTGACAGATTACATGCCTATGTCTGGAACAGAAGAGGCATCACCACCCAGACAAAGCTGAGGGCTATTGTTCTCCCTATACTACTTTATGGCAGGACAAGATTCCGGACACTGAGGTACTTGCCCAAGCAAACCTACCGAGCATATTTACCATCTTAATGCAGTCACAGTTAAGCTGGATAGGGCATGTAGGCCGTATGTCAGACCATAAACTTCTAAAGAGAATCTTCTATGGCGAGCTGCAGCAAAGTCAGTAAACCCTGGGGGATCAAAAGAAGCACTTTAAAGACACTCTTAAAGCCGCCCTCAAAGCATTTTACATCAATGTTGTTTCCTGGGAACAGAGCGCAATGAACTGGACAACATGTCGCTCCCTCGTGTCTAAAGGTGCTGAATCATATGAGGCCAAAAGGATGGCTGCAGCAGAAAAAAAAGAGGAAAGACAGGAAAGCTTGTGCTAGTAACCCAGTTGGAGATGTCCTGGTCGCCTGCTGTCCTATCTGTCATAGGACCTTCCGTGCAAGGATCGGCCTCATAAGTCATATGCGCACACACAGGGGCCGATTTACTAAATGTCGAACGGACATGATCCACTGTAGCAGATCCTGTCCGCCTGACATCGCTAAATGCCGACAGCATACACTGTCGGCGTTTAACATTGTGCAAGCATTCCTAGTGAAATGCTTGTGCATTGCTGCCCCCCTACAGATTTGCGGCCAATGTTATGACTGCTGCTTCTTAACTCTTGTTTCCAGCAATCTGGAAACTACAGGGGTAGATTGCAGAATCCGCTGCTTGTTAAATCTACCCCATAGACATAGCCTAATAGATAGACATAGCATTTCATGGATGACAAAGTGGTCATTGTTGAATCGACGGACGAACAACATATATGTTAAAGCCTTTTGCAGCACTTTTTTTCACACCTTATACCATCTATCTTTAAGCCCTTATAATTTTTGGATTAATTTGTAAATTACATTTTTTAAATATTTTTTTATCAGACAGTGTTTATATGAGTGTAACTGTACTTTTACATGTATTTGTGTTGTGTTTTATGCAAAAAAAAAAATCTTCACCTCGCAAGTAGTGCTAACCAGGCACACATTAAATTTGATTGCGCTTAAGCGAATGCATTTAGTTTCAACTTGCAAATAGGCACTCTATTTCTGTTGCTCGCAAAAAGCCGAAAAAAATTATATCACTCATGCACGCCACTTGTAATCTAGCCCTATGTGTGTGGGTGTGTGTGTGTGTATATATATATATATATATATATATATATATATATATATACAGTTCCAGAAAGCACAGGCCCACAAGAGCAACTGCCAGGGTGCACAATCCTTTTGAATAGGTATCAAGTTAGTAGGAAAAAGGCACTCACTGGACTTAAATATAATAAAATCTATTCTTTATTAAGACATATTAAAAGGCATAAAGTTTTGAAGCTATTTCAGCCTCTTTGTCAAATGCCAAAAAATGGTTCACAAATATGAACCTAAAAGCAGTTGCTTACACAGTCACAGAACCTTCCTTTTAAACCCTAAACGATCACAAAGTCGGCCCACGCCGTCCCGTTGTGATGACGTCATTAGAAAAGAGATGTCTCACTTGGGCTGCATGTGGTATCAATATTTGGGTATTGCTAAAAGCAATTGTACTTAGTACCTATGTGTTTAACATAGTAATACTCCCCAAAGGGTCTGTTTGTATTCTTCCTTGCCATCAGTAGCATGTTTTAATTATGACTTGAGTATCGTTTAAATGCCATGGCCTACCTTAGTATTGTTGCTGACCATGTCCATCCCTTTATGATTACAGTGTACTCATCTTCTGATGGCTATTTCCAGCAGGATAATGCACCATGTCACAAAGCTCAAATCATCATTGTTTACTTTCAACTTGTAATACGCGCACAACTTTGCACCATCGAGATATTGCAATAGCGCAGCACTAATAATATAGCCCAATATGTTGTGTGTTTATCGCAGCTTAATTTCAGGAATATTTTATATATAACTAAGTATACAATTTTTTTTCAGTAAGCTTTTGTGAAATGTATGTAAAGGTGAATTATAAATCATTCAGGTATAGACTGACACTAGCAAATATGTATGTTTAGCACTCAAAGTACTATTGTCTCCAGTACAATGATTTGCAATAACACCTGTTGATTAATTAATATACCTTATCAGGTTACTTATGAATGGTATGCTTTATAATATCTAAATGTGTTTATGCAATGCATACAAAATATATCATGAAGTTTATTTGTTTTTTTCTTGTTTTCTTTTTATGTATTTTTTACATCTGCTATAACTTTAAATTACAACTTTTTATTTTTTTTATCTCATAAAATGCAGAATGGCACATAATGTACAATAAGTCATACAGGTTATTCTAGCATGGAATTTAAAAGAAAAAAATCTATAGGAAGTTATTTCAGAATATATGTTTTAAAGAAGGTCTGTTGTGGTATTTTCTTTTCTAAGTAAAAAATCTGTCAGAGCAATTATGTTGTTTGCTGAGAGTCGGACACAACACTTCAAAGCTTTCTACTTTGTCTTGAAACGGTGGCCATTAGTAGCAGTCATTATCAACAACTTGTAGTTCTTGTGTATCTTTAGCTGTTCAATACTAATAATTGTGTTTCTGTGGTTTAGACAGTTTAAAGCGGGCTTATGTTCTCAGCACTTGCTACAGAATCAATACCAGGCATTCAGTATAAACACAAGAATCTGCTGTTTCTATGGGCCCTATTCTCTAATGCTAAGGTGAGAGTCTCTAAAAAAAACGTCTGGCAGTGCTACAAAGGCTCGCCAGTTCTACAGTATTTTAACAGGCTGTCCAGTAAAATCATCACAAAAATACTGGACACCTAGATGTCTAGTATATGAAATCCCCTGTGTGTTATACATACACAGCTAAATATAAAAGGCCTGTTGTGCCTAAATGCATTACAAATATGGAGCAGTAAGAAGTGAGGGGCAGTCAAGGAGTCAAATCACTTCTGTTTGTGCAGCCAATGGCCTCTATTTAACAAGCTCCAAATGGAGCTTGATGGCCCCTGTTTCTGGCGAGTCTTTAGACTCCCCCGAAACAGCAGTTATGAAGCAGGGGTCACACAGACCGTTGCTCCATAACCTGTCCGCCTGCTCTGAGCAGGCGGACAGACATCGCCGGAAATCAACCCGATTTAGTACGATCGGGTTGATTGACACCTCCCTGCTGGCGGCCCATTGGTCGCGAGTCTGCAGGGGGCGGCGTTCCACCAGCAGCTCTTGTGAGCTGCTGGTGCAATGCTGAATATGGAGAGCGTATTGCTCTCCGCATTCAGCAAGGTCTGGCGGACCTGATCCACACTGTCGGATCAGGTCCGGCAGACTTTGTTAAATAGAGATGTATTATGTATTTTAGTCTCCCTAAAGATATGGGGGCAGATTTATCATGGACCGAATAGGGCCAAATTACCCTGTTTCCACGTGAGGCTTTAGGCTCGCCGGAAACATGAGTTAAGAAGCAGTGGTCTTAAGACCACTGCTCCTTAACTCATCTGCTGCCTCTGAGGCTGCGGGCATCAATCTGCCCGTTTGAATATGATCGGGTTGATTGACACCCCTAGGGGCGGAATTGAACAAGCAGTTCACCAGAACTGCTTGTGCAATGTTAAATGCCGACAGTGTATGCTGTCAGCATAAGACCCCAATGGAGAATAAGCATAGGCGTAAAGATGGGATGCCTGATCCACAGAGTTAAGTGGACTCAACACCAACCTAAAAGGGACCATTGTCCATTGATCTATGGAAATTTTGAGTCTAAAGTGCAACAGCACCTGTTGTTTTCTTTCACTGTTTGTCTCAGGCAGGCACAATAAATATTTCCTTGCTGGTGATCTTACTGGTAGAACAGAGCCAGCCGATGTTTTGAAGGATAAAGCTATTTACACCTCCACAGGACTGGTTTGTTTTCAATACTATCCTCACTTACCCATGAGGGTTATTGCTCTCTTAAAGGCTTATTGTTGTTTTGGTTTTAATTCTGCAATGTTTATACTGTACTTAAAGATTATTTACAACTTTTCATGTCTTTAATTAAATTTTTATTTGTTGGGTTAGGATTTAGACATGGCTTTTATTTGTTATCTTGAGAGACAGTGAATGACGGGCCCTCAAGAATCTGCAAAATCTTATGACTGCTGCAATTATACCCTATATGTTTTAGAAGCCATTTCCTATTAGATATGGTTATGCATTACATTATTTACCTTAATATTTTTCTTGGTTGCTGAGAAGAAACTATTCTCTATAGGTCTATTACCCTCTTTCTCATTCTCTTACATGCTACCTGTGCTTTTACATAGGTTTATAAGTTTCTTTTCTTTTTATATGTTTATTTCTGCACATTAACCCTGCTTTTGCAGGGAGTTATTTTTTCTCTCCCACTTTTTTTTCTCTTTCTCCCTCCTTCGGGTTTCCGGAGGATCTTTCTCCTCAGATTTCTTAATCCCAAAAAATTTATGCAGCACCTACTTTATTCATATTTTATAGGACATAATGGATATTAAAATGTTAAGATTCCTTTCACAAAATGCAAAGGGCCTTATTTCTCCATACAAACATTGCCTTGCTTTGTACAATTATTAAAAATTATCTTTGTTTAAGACTCCCATTTTTCTAGTTCTGATGAACCCAAAGGTTTAATCAAATACTATCCCACCCTGTATTTAAGCTTCCACCAGCAAAAACACAATGGGGTATGCATCTTAACACATAAAAATGTACCCTTTCAATTATTGCAATTTGAAATGGAGGATGAAGGCAGATTTTTGTGCCTGGTTGGGCTCATTTACAATAGACGTGTCACCCTTGTCAACCTATATGCCCCCAACAAGGGATACAAACATTTTTTTTCTTCAGGCCATTAATCAAATTTTGGAATTACTTCCAATTTGCCCTTGGAGCAGAGACTGGACTGTTAAAGCCAAGGAGTCATATCCCCGAACATGTAATGAAAGCAATCAGAAATAATATTTCTTCCTTATCTTTGGTAGGTGTTTGGTGCATGCTTTATCCTCTCACAAAATACTATACTTCTTTTAATTCCGCAACATTCATACTAGACCAAACCACTTATTCTCTGTTGAAAAAAATCTGTATAATATCACTTGGTCTGATCACACAATGATATTCATAGATGTTGGTTGGCCTACTGCACCGCTCAACCGCTCAGTGACCAAAATTACAAGTTGTATGGCTTTACCGCAAAAAAATGGCTTTTGAGTGTGGAATGGTCAGCTACTCAAAGTCTACCTTGCATTCAATCTTCAGTGTGCGGTGGACGATTGCATGAAGAGGACCCTCCACATCGCTGATGACTGCCACCGCCGACAAGGACCATCACTCCGAATCCACGACTCAGAAGACCGCTCTACATATGCAGCAAGAAGATAAATGATGGTCCCACAATGGAACAAGATGGATCCGCCCGGATGAAAACTTTTTGCTGCCTGGAAAAAGATGCATCGCCGGACTTTAGTAATGTTGAGTACTTAGTGTTAGTTTTTGTTGTTGTGGTTGTTTTTTTAGATTAGGGCTTTTTTATGGGCAGTAAAAGAGCTGATTGCCCTTTTAAGGGAAATGCCCATAAAAATGCCCCTTTAGGGGCAATGGGTAGATTAGTTTTTTTTTAGCTAGGTGCTTTTAATTTTGGTGGTTGGGGGGTTGTAATTTTAGGTGGGACTTTGTATTTTTTAAAAAAAAAAATTGCTGATATCTTTAGGGCAATACCCTACAAAATGCCCTTTTAAGGGTTATTGGTAGTTTATTGTTACATTAGGGTTTTTTTTATTTTGGGGTGGCTTTTTTGTTTTTAAGGGGGTATTAGATTAGGAATAACTTTTTATTTTGGATAATTTTTGGCTAGATTACGAGTTTTGCGTTATGGCTGAAAAAGACTCATAGCGCTGCTTTTTCACTACCGCTGGTATTACGAGTCTTGCAGGTATTTCTGTACCGCACACTTTTTTGCCTGTAACGCAGCATAACTACCGCAGCTTTCAAAAAGTCCTTTTTCAATGTGACTTCCTTTGCGCCGGTATTACGAGTTTGCCTGGGGGGCCAAAAAGTGAGCGGTACAGCCCATAACTACAAGATCCATACCGTAAACTGAAAGTCAGTAGTTATGGGTTTTACGCTACAACGCCGTAACATAAAACTCATAACTAAAGTTCTACAAAGTACACTAACACCCATAAACTACCTATTAACCCCTAAACCAAGGCCCTCCCGCATCGCAAACACTAAAATAAAATTATTAACCCCTAATGTGCCACTCCAGACGTCGCCGCCACTCCCGCATCGCAAACACTAGTTGAGGATTGGATCAGCAAATAGGATTGAAGCTCAATCCTATTGGCTGATTGCATCAGCCAATAGGATATTTTCACCTTTAATTCCGATTGGCTGATAGAATTCTATCAGCCAATCAGAATTCAAGGGACGCCATCTTGGATGACATCACTTAAAGGAACCTTCATTCTTCAGTCGCCATGGAAAGAAGAGGATGCTCCGCGCTGGATGTTTTGAAGATGGAGCCGCTCTGGATGAAGAATTCTGCCCGTCTGGAGGACCACATCTTGCCGCTTGGATGAAGACTTTTCCCGGCTTCGTTGAGGACTTCTTGCCACTTGGATGGAAACTTCTCACGGCTTCATTGAGGATGGATGTCCAGTCTTCAAAAACTGTAAGTGGATCTTCGGGGGTTAGTGTTAGGTTTTTTTAAGGGTTTATTGGGTGGGTTTTATTTTTAGCTTAGGGTTTGGGTGGAAAAAGAGCTAAATGCCCTTTTAAGGGCAATGCCCATACAAATGCCCTTTTCAGGGCAATGGGGAGCTTAGGTTTTTTTGTTAGGATTTTATTTGGGGGGTTTGGCTGTGTGGGTGGTGGGTTTTATTGTTGGGGGGTTGTTTGTATTTTTTTTTTACAGGTAAAAGAGCTGATTTCTTTGGGGCAATGCCCTGCAAAAGGCCCTTTTAAGGGCTATTGGCAGTTTAGTTTAGGCTAGGGTTGTTTTTTATTTTGGGGGGCTTTTTTATTTTGATAGGGCTATTAGATTAGGTGTAATTAGTTTAAATATTTGATACATTTTTTTTATTTTGTGTAATTTAGTGGGGGGGGTTGTAATTTAGTTAATTGGATTTAATTAATGTAATGTATTTAATTGTAGTGTAAGGTTAGGTGTTAGTGTAAGACAGCTTAGGTTTTATTTTACAGGTAAATTTGTATTTATTTTAGCTAGGTAGTTAGTAAATAGTTAATAACTATTTACTAACTAGTCTACCTAGTTAAAATAAATACAAACTTGCCTGTAAAATAAAAATAAAGCCTAAGCTAGCTACAATGTAACTATTAGTTATAGTGTAGCTAGCTTAGGGTTTATTTTACAGGTAAGTATTTAGTTTTAAATTATTATTTAGTTATTAATTGTAGGTTTTATTTAGATTTATTTTAATTACGTTAAAGTTAGTGGGTGTTAGGGTTAGGGTTAGACTTAAGGTTAGGGTTAGGGGTTAATAACTTTAGTATAGTGGTGGCGACATTGGAGGTGTCAGATTAGGGGTTAATAAATGCAATGTAGGTGGCGGCGACATTGGGGGCGGCAGATTAGGGGTTAATAAGTGTAATGTAGGTGTTGGCGATGTCAGGGACGGCAGATTAGGGGTTAATATGTGTAGGTGGTCCGCGGCGACATTGGGGGCGGCAGATTAGGGGTTAATAAGTATAATGTAGGTGTCGCAATGTTGGGGATGGCAGATTAGGGGTTTATAACTGTAATGTAGGTGGCGGCGATGTCGGGGGCGGCAGAATAGGGGTTAATAAGTGTAAGATTAGGGGTGTTTAGACTCAGGGTTCATGTTAGGGTGTTAGGTGTAAACATAAATTTAGTTTCCCCATAGGAATCAATGGGGCTGCGTTACAGAGCTTTACGCTCCTTTATTGCAGGTGTTAGACTTTTTTTCAGACGGCTCTCCCCATTGATGTCTATGGGGAAATCGTGCACAAGCACGTAAAACAAGCTCACCGCAGCTCACCGCAGCGCTGGTATTGGAGTGCGGTATGGAGCTCAATTTTGCTTTACACTGCAATATTGCCTGCTAACCCCGGGTTTTTGTAAACCTGTAATACCAGCGCTGTAGGGAGGCGAGCGGTTACAATAACTTGCAAGTTAGTACCAAGCAGCTCTTACCGCAAAACTCGTAGGCCTAGATTTGGAGTTCGGCGTTAGCCGTGAAAACCAGCGTTAGAGGCTCCTAACGCGGGTTTCTTACGCACTCCGGTATTTCGAGTTTATTTACCGCCACTCAAAATACACCTAACGCTCACATTTCTACCGCCACCTCAGACCCAGTAGTAAACATATACCGACAAAAAAAACATCCACGAATCACAAAACAAATATTACACAAAGTACACTTACACTCATACAAACACTACACTATATTTATTTTTCATATTTAATTTTTTTTCTGCAAAATACAAAGGATTAAAGTTGCGAGATCTCGGGTGTTTGAAAAAATTCCACACAAATCCATTTTCCCATTGACTTACATGGACATACGGGAAAAGACCCTCATATACCTACATCTAACTAATAACATTATCACAAACATACACTCATCGATGCATACAAACAATATACACCACATGACATACACAAAATATTTATTTATTACAAAAAGAACACGATTTAGTTACTTTTTCACACAAGCTCATGACGTCACTCACTTTACGAGGAAAACCAGAAAACGAGAAAAAAAAATTAGAAATCTTTAGAGCCTCCATTGACTTCTATTGGGAAGACGTGCTCGTGCACGCGAAACCCTCATTTCCCTAACGCACGCAAATAGCGTAGACTGAAAAACTCTAAAATACCAGCGCTAGAAAATACATGATTTCATGCGTTAGACCCAGCTATGATAAATAGATTAAGAAATGACTATTTCCCTATGGTGGACTTATGGTTTTTAATTATTGAATATTCACAACACCATAAAATTGTTTCACACTTTTAGATTACATCAACTACAAATCCACATCACTAGTAACACATTATTATTTAAATAAAATTACATTTAAAATTAAAATAAAATTCACTAAACATTTCTGGATTCACAAACAGTACACAATGGGAAACACCTCTCATTTACCTTTATTATTGCATTTCAGTTATTCAACTCATATGCTTGCAGCAACTGCATATTTACATAGGCTTAACACATAATCACTCATGGATGCACATATATTACTTTTAACATTCACTCATACATGTGCATTCAAATGATGGGGGAAAAACACATTACATTCTCTACAGGAATCACAAAACACAACATATGGATTTGACTGTACTTTTAACATCATGATTCCATCACAATAAACCATTAGGAATTACCTACCAAAAAAACATCATTACACCAGATTACAGATGTCACTTTATGGGAAGGAACAACAATGCCAGACCGCTATATAGAAGTCAGCATATGTGGGACACAATCACAATATATACGTATATGTACATAACACGTATCACCCATGACGCAACCACAAAGCACACATTTATATTTTATTCAGCACACAATAACAATGTAGCACAATACAACAACACAATGAGGATTTCAGAACTACATAGGCAGGTTAAGAATATCATGACGTCATTAGAAGATTCAACCATACACATCACAGATTCACCACTGTACCGCCCCTTTAGGAACTTTAACACTCAATACTACAATACAACATATACGTAAACCACACTTTTGAACAGCATTATTATGGAGATTTCAATGGGACAATTAAGAAATATTGTCAGATCGCAAATCAATTATATATATATATATATATAATACTACAGATGGCAGCCGGAAGTTATTCAGTATTAGTGCAATTTTTATGGGACGCATACAATATTGTCAGATCTAAAATCACTTATATATACAATACTACAGATGGCAGACGGGAAGTTCGGAATTATTATTGCGATTTGAATGGGACGCATACAATATTGACAGCTCGGCAATCACTTATATATATAATACTACAGATGACAGCCGGAAGTTATTCAGTATTAGTGCGATTTGAAAGGGACGCATACAATATTGACAGCTCGGCAATCACTTATATATATAATACTACAGATGACAGCCGGAAGTTATTCAGTATTAGTGCGATTTGAAAGGGACGCATACAATATTGACAGCTCGGCAATCACTTATATATATAATACTACAGATGACAGCCGGAAGTTCGGAATTATTATTGCGATTTGAATGGGACGCATACAATATTGACAGCTCGGCAATCACTTATATATATAATACTACAGATGACAGCCGGAAGTTATTCAGTATTAGTGCGATTTGAAAGGGACGCATACAATATTGACAGCTCGGCAATCACTTATATATAATACTACAGATGACAGCCGGAAGTTATTCAGTATTAGTGCGATTTGAAAGGGACGCATACAAGATTGACTGCTCGGCAATCACTTATATATATAATACTACAGATGACAGCCGGAAGTTCGGAATTATTATTGCGATTTGAAAGGGACGCATACAATATTCACATCTCGGAAATCACTTATATATACAATACTACAGATGACAGCCGGAAGTTATTCAGTATTAGTGCCATTTGAATGGGACGCATACAATATTGACAGCTCGGCAATCACTTATATATACAATACTACAGATGACAGCCGGAAGTTATTCAGTATTAGTGCGATTTGAATGGGACGCATACAATATTGACAGCTTGGCAATCACTTATATATACAATACTACAGATGGCAGACGGGAAGTTCTGAATTATTATTGCGATTTGAAAGGGACGCATACAATATTCACATCTCGGCAATCACTTATATATACAATACTACAGATGGCAGACGGGAAGTTCGGAATTATTATTGCGATTTTAAAGGGACGCATACAATATTGACTGCTCGGCAATCACTTATATATACAATACTACAGATGGCAGACGGGAAGTTCGGAATTATTATTGCGATTTTAAAGGGACGAGTACAATATTGACAGCTCGGCAATCACTTATATATACGATACTACAGATGGCAGATGCTACTTTATCGTTTACAAACAATATTGCAGCAACATTGATCGATCACATTCGATGCACATTATACACAACTATGCACTTTCATTCATGTTAGCCTGGACGTGTGCTTGTTACTATAAGATCGCGTTTAATAAATATTGATTACGCATATGATCAAACATTACAAACATGCACTGTATGTGTGATATTTGACACTTTCACATTGAGATTCATTTGGGGAAAACAACATTTCAGCAAACAACAAAAAAACGCCCACTGTGAAAGCATTCGCGCCGCTCACATACAAACAGGTGAATACAATCAGCAATCATTACAAACTCACTACCATTGGACTAATAGTACTATAAATCCCCCAAACAACATGGCCAATGCATCACTTGTGATCCACATCAGATCAAGTGCTTACCTTGTTACGCTGTTTTGAAAGATGGATGACGATGACATGGTAGACGCTGCTGGTGCTGCTATTGGCGAACTAGCTGTTGGTCGAATCAGGCAGCCTCGGCGGCTCAGACCGAGACGAAGGGGTCGTCTGGTTCGAGGTCCTCCTGTCTACAGGGTGAGACCCACCTTGGAAAACATGAGCGACTTTGAGGTTTTTGATAAGTATCGGCTCGATCGCGAACAGCTCATTGGCCTTTACGAGCTTCTTAAACCTCATTTGGAGCCACGTATACAAATAAGGACTGCTGTTCCCCCCATGAGTAAGATGCTAAGCTGTCTATACGTCCTGGCCTCCAGGAGTTTTCAATCCAGAGAACTGTATATGCATGGCCTGGCTCAAGGTACATTCTCTGTGGTGTTTGATAACTTTCTTGACGCCATGGTACGTATCAGTAAGCAATACATAGGATTCCCACAGAATGATGGTGATTGGAGGCGGGAATTCTTTGATATTGCTCAATTGCCCAATGTCTTGGGAGCCATTGATTGTACCCACATTGCGCTGCGTGCTCCAATTGATGACTTGCCCTTCAGAAATCGCAAACATTTTCATAGCCTCAACGTGCAGTATGTTTGTGATGCACGGATGAGGATTATGCATGTGTATGCGAATTTTGGAGGGGCTTGTCATGATGCCCGCATCCTCTCTCTGTCGTCCCTGTGGAGACAGTTTGAGGAAAGACAAATGCCCCCTGGTTATCTCGTTGGTGAGTATTTGTGCACAACATGGTTAATTAGTTTGACAATTGCCCCTGTATTTTTTAAATGTTAGCGTCATGTTCAGCTATAGGATGCAATTTAACCATTTGTTATTTACCGACGCTAATGTTTACTTTTATTTAAATGCAGATATGTAGCATGTCTTACCTTAAGTGCTCAGATAGAGAATGCAATGTAACCATGTAGTTAGCATTTTACACAATGTTTGTTTTCTGAAAAATACGCATATGTAGCATGTCTTAGCTGAAATGGGAAGATATTATCTCATGCAATTTAACCCTGTCATTGTCTCTTTCCGCTAATGTCTAGTTTTATTTAAATGCAGATATGTAGCATGTCTTACCTTAAGTGCTCAGATAGAGAATGCAATGTAACCATGTAGTTAGCATTTTACACAAGGTTTGTTTTATGAAAAATACGCATATGTAGCATGTCTTAGCTGAAATGGGAAGATATTATCTCATGCAATTTAACCCTGTCATTGTCTCTTTCCGCTAATGTCTAGTTTTATTTAAATGCAGATATGTAGCATGTCTTACCTTAAGTGCTCAGATAGAGAATGCAATGTAACCATGTAGTTAGCATTTTACACAAGGTTTGTTTTATGAAAAATACGCATATGTAGCATGTCTTAGCTGAAATGGGAAGATATTATCTCATGCAATTTAACCCTGTCATTGTCTCTTTCCGCTAATGTCTAGTTTTATTTAAATGCAGATATGTAGCATGTCTTACCTTAAGTGCTCAGATAGAGAATGCAATGTAAACATGTAGTTAGCATTTTACACAAGGTTTGTTTTATGAAAAATACGCATATGTAGGATGTCTTAGCTGAAATGGGAAGATACAGAATAATATAGAAAGTTATTTTTTGGATGTTTCTGACAACTTTTAATATGGATTATCGTGTACAAAAAAATATTTATAAAACAATATACTAGTTTAAGGATTCTGTTTGAATTATGTTCTGTTCAAAATTTATAGGTGATTCTGGGTACATGAGCCGGCCTTGGCTCATTACCCCCTTGCGTAGCCCGACTGATGTGTCTGAGGAGCGCTACAATAGGGCTCATAAGAGAACCAGGGCGGTGGTTGAAAGGATGTTCGGGCTCCTGAAGATGAGATTCAGGTGCCTGGACCGTTCTGGAGGAGCACTCCAGTACAACCCAAAGAAGGTGGCTAAGATCGTTGTAGCCTGTAGCGTCCTGCATAAGATTGCACAGCGGGCTGGGATGCTGCAGGCCGTCCCGGTGGACAGAGACCTCCTCAGAGATGAGGAGGATGATCCTGTTCTAGAGGGGGAATTCCAGGACGAGGGACTTGATGTCAGAGCAGACGTCATCAACCGCCACTTTAGACGGTAAAGAATAGAAGTTACACTGGAGTATTTTCAATAGATGTGAACTCTAGGGAAATGACAAGTAGAGAATTGTGCAAACATGTTAGGATTGATCAAATGTTAGAATAATTTTTTAATTTATTAATATAGGTGATGCTCTGGGCATTGGGTCCTATAGCGAGTCTTTGCCACCTGGTTTTTAAAGAGGACATCAGATGGTAAGTAGAAATGTATGGACTGTTGCTGGCATGAATTGTACACAAATACATCATATGGCATACATTTTCAAAAATATAAATTTGTTTACACATTACTTAAAATGTACATAATCAGAAAGGGATACTCTAGAATGACTATGGTTCAATGTCACACAGAGGTTTGTTCTGCTCAATATGACTCATCTTCACACTTGATAGAAAATAACACAGGTTCATACACAGGCTTAGTAAGCTAGTGACAGAAATTTATTATGAAATGGGGGGTGGGAGAGGGGTACAGAACTGATTCACACACTTGTATGAATTCTTTTGAAAATATTTCTTCCATTAGGGAGATGACTTAATCTAAAGACTGAAAGGGAACAATTTGAAGCCTGACAGTGAAGATTGCCCAGACTGACAGTGGGGAAAAAGCCAAGATTGAAATTGAAGTATACCAATGGGATCATGTCTGGCATTATCTTTCAATTCTGCTGACCTTGAAAACCATACAAAGACATGTTCACATGGTAAGTGCAAACTATTTGATAGAATAAGGCTGTGGAGACATCCTATTGGAGACACTTAGATGATTTTCTATTTTGTAGATGGTATTTCCCAGTCCTCTATTTAATGAACTGATGAATAAGACACCTATTGAAGATAAACTGTTTACCCCTGAATTGACTTTCAAAGACCATGCATTGTCCAGGTTGGTGTACCAATGCATGCTAATGAAGACTGTTGAATATTAGTAGCTTACATACATTAGTCATATTTAGTTCTTAATTAGATATGTAGGGATCACAATCAGACACTTAGATGATTGTACTTTTTTAGATGGTATTTCCCAGTCCTCTATTTAATGAACTGATGAATAAGACACCTATTGAAGATAAACTGTTTACCCCTGAATTGACTTTCAAAGACCATGCATTGTCTAGGTTGGTGTACCAATGCATGCTAGTGAAGACTGTTGAATATTAGTAGCTTACATACATTAGTCATATTTAGTTCTTAATTAGATATTTAAGGATCACAATCAGACACTTAGATGATTGTACTTTTTTAGATGGTATTTCCCAGTCCTCTATTTAATGAACTGATGAATAAGACACCTATTGAAGATAAACTGTTTACCCCTGAATTGACTTTCAAAGACCATGCATTGTCTAGGTTGGTGTACCAATGCATGCTAGTGAAGACTGTTGAATATTAGTAGCTTACATACATTAGTCATATTTAGTTCTTAATTAGATATTTAGGGATCACAATCAGACACTTAGATGATTGTACTTTTTTAGATGGTATTTCCCAGTCCTCTATTTAATGAACTGATGAATAAGACACCTATTGAAGATCAACTGTTTACCCCTGAATTGACTTTCAAAGACCATGCATTATCCAGGTTGGTGCATGCTAGTTAAGAATCACATGAAGAATGTTGATTATTGTTAGCTTACATACATTAGTCATACTTATTTCATCATTAGATATTTAGGGATCACAATCCGAAAAAGGAATACATATTATAGTTGATATAGAGGTATTTGAATGGACATGAAATATTACATTTATGTTCAGCATACATATATTGTTGAAATGTGATATACATTATTATGTATAATTTGAATTTTGGATATTTATATAGAATTTTGAATCAACAATATAATGGTGTATGTATTTCATTTATTTTAAATCAATTTAAGAATTATCTTTAAAAAATGTTGATCAAAGTTAGAGCATAGACACCATATGATTTTAAATGTATTTTATGAATATTTGACAACGTGTGTATTAACTTTGTTCCATTTTTATTATTTGTCATTTCAGATTGGCATCTGATGACTTCCAGGAATATTTAATTATTTTCTATTAAATTTATTTTTACATGTTAATACTAAACATTTTATTATTAAATACATTCTTTTGAACAGATTCTACTAAATATCAATATAATCTGTAAATAAATAAAACTTGGACTCCCATGACTGGTAGTTGGCTATTTGACAAGCACATGCATAAGATAAAATAATGCATTAATATTAGAAAATAAAATGCTTCCGAGAATATTAAATTAAAATATATTTTATAACATTAATTGGGGAGTCAGATTCTTCAATGCTTTTCTATTGAAAATGTAGATATTAAAATTATTTTGGATATGTAGTCAAATGTTTTTTATTTTAACTTTTAATAAGGTGAAGTGGTTCAATTACATGAAAGTGACAGTGTTGTTGAATGTAAAAATAATTGTATAAGATCTTGTATCTTCCTTAGGTATCTCAAAACATTATTTGAATTTTTTTTTAAATTATTACATTTATAAATGGTAGGTCATTTAACTTGATATTTTTCCAAAGCTAGTTATTGGATGCCAGGTTAATCTATGTAATTTTCTAGTGGAGTCATTTAACTATACTTAGTAATATTATGTATTTATTACAATCTTACCTCTTGGGTTAGACATCAAATATCTATATAGAATGTAAATTCCCCTTTTGTTTATTTTGTCAATGTTAAATCAAAATACAAAATGTTTGGGTCCTTAAAGGGACATTCACAAAGTATATTGTGTATAGATTTTAAAAAATATCATACAAGAATTTAAACATATTTAGAAAGTACTATAGAATTACATTCAGTCTTTAAATATACTTGTTAAAAAAAACAACAATGCACATATCTTAGTCAATTATATAAGGCATCTATATGCAAACAACAATCAGCATCAAAATAGCCTATGTAGAGATGTATTTAATCCAAGAATATATATAATTACAATATAATGATTGAATAACAAAACATATTAAGTTGGTCAAATATAAGAATATTATACAAAATGCATACATAACATATAGCTTAATGTCCCTCTAAGCTGAAGGCTCAAAAAGACCTCCTTTAATAAATATATTTCAGTCAGTGTGTAAAACAATCTAGAAGTTAATCTAAATTTGCTTTACTCAGATGTTAGACTAATTTAGCAAAAGGAAGGTGCCTAGGTTTATGATATTTTAAGCATTATTGTGAAATGTTTCTTTAAAGGGGCATGAACTCAAAATATACTTAAAGGTAGACAGTAAAAAAAATACTGATTTATACATTCTGAATGAGTATACTATTTTAATCAACTTTAAAACTTGTCTCATATTATGAATGCTCATTGTGATGTTGCTATCATTACTTTAAAAATAAGGCAGTAAATAGCTAATTTATTTGCTTCAGTACTCTGGACAGAACTTGATTGTTTGGAATAATTGATACAACAATCGTCAAGGACAACCCAGGTTTTTATTAAACAATTGTCCGTAATATAAAATATCATTATTGATTTGCAAAGAAACATAACAAGATAACTGTTTACATTTGATAATCGGATTAAATAATAAAGTTCATTAACATTTCATGCTCAATCACCAATGCTAAATTTGTTTGGACAGTGTCCCTTTAAGAGATTTAAATAGTGTATTTACTTCTCTTCCTATCTTGACATACTTTGCTTGAAAAGCATATCGAGATCGGCTCAGTAGATGAAGATTGGTGGATGCACAGAGATGCCTTATGTGATTGTCTCAACCATGTGCATTTAAATTTCTTCTGTTGAGGATATATAAATACTAAGAGAAAATGATTTACATTTTAAAGTCTAAACAATCTTCTATCTCTACAGATCATTTGATACAATTGTTTGTTTGTAATGTCTCTTTAAAACTAAAGATGCCATTGCACAATAACATATATGAGCACTTCAGACAAATACAAGCTCGAGGTTTATTTGCTAATAACAAAGCTGTAGTTTAATATTTATAAACAGATTATCAAATTTACTGACATTCTAACCTGAATTTTAACATTAAGAAATATTGCGTGGGAAACGCATCTTGAAACACCAGATTAGCATCTTTAAACATTAGTCTAATGTCACGCAATAGCACACAATCAATGTGCATTATAAAGACATTTAATAGAGCAATGTCAATACTTCACAATAAATTTATTTAAAGAACAATAAAGACATACAATATTAAATGTGTATTTGTATTAAAGAAACAGACCGTTATTAAACCGAGAAATGTCGACAACATTTAATAATGTGACAGTATTAGATTTTAAAGAGTATTTAATCATTAATATTTAACGGATCACGGATATTAAATCTGCGTCACACATATCCGCATGACAGGCCCATGAGTTACAAATAAGTCTACATGAAAAATGAAGTAACAGCACCACCAAGCGGTATGTGTAAGGAAGTTACTAAGATATTAAACATTAAGGAACGGCCAATCAGAGTTCATCACACAAACACAACTTGAGTCAGGATGGTCTCACAGACATTATAACAATATTTCAAACTTTTATCCAATCAGATGTACAGATAAATTGTCCCATGGTGCATCTCATGTTTACTTCACCATATAAAAGTCCATTACACGTTGCCATCTTTGTCAGTTCTCTAATGCCTGCAGGCAATATATATTATTATTATACAACCCAGCAGGCATGTCAGTTCCCAGGTTCACCAAGGAGGAGAGCGCTGCACTGGTCCACGCCGTCAAGGACTTTTATCCCCAGCTGTTTGGGAACAAGAGGAGCTCGACAGATGAGCCTGTTAAGAAGGCCCTCTGGGAGTCTATCACCAATGCGGTTAGATTGGTGTGTGACGTCCAGAGGACCCAGGATCAGATCATGAGGAGATTCGGAGATATGAGGTTGCGTTTATCGAAAAAAGTCAACCTCATAAGGGACTGGGTACAAGCCCGTAAAAGAGGGGGCCAAAGAAAGGCCCCGCGGAAACTGTACCTACTCCATTATGAGGTGACTTTATGCGAGCTCCTCAATCTCCGGGTCCCCAAAAGATTTAGATCCTCGCCATCCTCGGCCTCCTCTTCTTCCCTCCCAGCTGCGGGATCTGAAAGTCCTGACGCGGGGGCCAGGGCAGATGCTTCTCCGTCCGGTGGCCTGGGAGGAGATGGAGAATCTGAACCAGGTAATTATCCAACTTCATATAATATCTTAATATTTTTTATTTAATCAAAAAATGTGTATATAGTCAGATACTAAACCTATACAGATCTCACAACATACACTACATATGATGTTTAGATATCTTATTTTAGATTATTGACACATGAAATAGGAATGATGTTTCTTGCGCTCTACAGAATATGCGTCACAGAGCGGAAATGTAATTTCTCATCCACGTTAACATGGGTTTGCGGAAAGTGGCATTGCTTTATACATGTTGGTGAAATGACGGATGCGTAATTCCGCTTGGAATCATTGCGCAATGATCGCGAAAATGGCATTTCTCATCCACGTTAACATGGGTTTGCGGAAAGTGGCATTGCTTTATACATGTTGGTGAAATGACGGATGCGTAATTCCGCTTGGAATCATTGCGCAATGATCGCGAAAATGGCATTTCTCATCCACGTTAACATGGCTTTGCTGTAAGTGGCATTGCTTTATACATGTTGTTCAAAATTAAATGGGAATTCTTAGATTAGTGAAGAATACAGTATTCTTATTTTCAATATTATAGCTAATAAAAAACGAAGAATACAAATAAATTATAACATATGGCCATCAATTGATGATTATGAAATAACAAGCAGATATTATTAAAGATACAGTAAACAACACAACTGATTGAAAATAAGAGTCCAGGATATATTTATAATTCATTTAATTGAGGAAACAATTAACTCATGGGACTACCAAAGGATTAATATTTTTCAATTGATTTGTTAGTAATGTAAAGTTTTTAAACATGGCATGATTAGTATTAATGATATGCAATCCTCATTTAATATATTACAGATATGGATGTGGCTGCAGGATCCTCAAGCCAGGGCTTGTCACAGTATGGTATGTCTCTTTTTAATTGACATTTGTCTTAGAAACATGGACTGAACATTACATACTAAATACACATTGTTCAATATTTATATGTAATGTCTATTTAATAGATGAAAATTAAATAATTCTTCGGATATCCTTAAATAACATATTAGATTTGAATTGCATGCTCAATACCATTCATTACATCAACATATGGAGTAGATAATTCATTAACAACAACATTGTGGAATCAATTTAATTTTAGATTAAAGGGATACTGAGCTACAATTATTAATATTGTCATTCAGATACAGTATGCAATATTAATAAACATAAAAATATAATACTATCATCATATGTGACATATTCTATTGCTAAATGTATTTTAAAATCAAGAAAGTACGTTTATGTGCATCTAAATTTTGGTTGACCAACC
Source organism: Bombina bombina (assembly GCF_027579735.1). Taxonomy (NCBI): domain Eukaryota; kingdom Metazoa; phylum Chordata; class Amphibia; order Anura; family Bombinatoridae; genus Bombina; species Bombina bombina. The sequence goes on along the minus strand of NC_069502.1, from coordinate 942,599,904 downwards.
TGGGTTTTTATTGATGATTGGTGGATACCTTCAACAAACAATATTTATTGAATCCAATATTGCTTATCTGCCTTTAAGATTAAAATCGAGCAACATTCTAATTATAATAGGAGTCAATGTTAAATCATTTTGAACAGTTTGAACATAGAAATCAATTATTTAAATTAATCATGTCAGTGTCCCTTTAAGACAAAATAGATTCATTCATCTTTACATTCTTTTTATTAAAAACTATTGATATATAATTCACATTCTCTGTTGGAGTTACTTTATAGATATCTGCATACTCTAACAGCACCATGATTACATATTTGTAATAATCAATTTTGTTTTGTATTGTGATAAATATGTGTTGTGTCCTAAACAAGATTACTGTACATTGCCCAAATGGCTCGATGTGACACATGTGTTTGTTTAGATTTGTCAACAGATGCTCTTCAATATGTGGTTTGTGTGTATTCTTTTAACTTCTTAAGGACATATGACGGAATTATTCCGTCATAAAACAATTGAGCAAAGTGAAAGCTGTGTCCTTAAAGGGTTAAGAACATTGATCAATGGGTATATTTAGATATGCAATAGCAGCATCTGAGATGAATTTGATGTCTAATGTAGTCTGACATTAAACATATGTTCAATACAGAAATTTTAACAGAATCCCCTTGATTCAATCAAGCATTTTCTGGTGTAATGACTGCTCTATTCTTCACATTTTAAAGTTGATTAATGTTAAAATTCGAGACAGATGTGATTTAGTGATATCCCAAATGTGTTTAATAATATATATCTATATCATTCATAGAGAGAGTTGGTGTGGTGAGCCCACAGGAATCCAGCAGTGACATAGAGCCGCCTTTGCGGTCTCCTGGTAAGTCCATTGACTCATTTATATGTAATTGAAGGTGTATTGCTAATCAATATTATGATCATGATTCTGATGAAGCATAACATTATAAAAATTAAAAATATTTCTCTTCTGATTATATATTAATTTTCTTTTAATATTGAACGATTAATAATTTCAACTTTATTAGTCTACACATTTGTTATTCATAAGATGTATAACATATGTTTGTTTCCATTTGATTTTTTGACAACAGTCATCAAGTGATACACACATGAGAAATCTTAAATGTTCTATGTACTATGCTTTTATGAATTTAACATTAATACAAACAATACATTTAAAATCAGATTCATTGACAATAACAAATCTATTGTCATTTGTATGCTCCATCAAAATGATGTAAATCATAACTTTGTGTGTGTATATCTTTAATGCAACATTGATGTGCGTATTTGAGCAACAGTAACATATGTTATAATATCTGATCTTAACGTGTACACAACATGTTATGTTTTACAGAGATTGATGTAACATGTGGGACGGAGGAGGAAGAGGCTGCCTTGGAGTCTGATGGTATGTGAAATATATCTATCATGTTTCCAACATGTTTATTTTTTGGAAATCATTTTATTGAAGACATTCAAAGTCTACAGCTTTTGCCCTTTAAAAAGGAATATTATTTGGGTGTTCAAATACACTACTGCCCCCTTTCTATATCAGGGTGCATGAAAATCTGCTTGTATTTTTTTTTAAAAAAATTTATAATTCATGCCATCATTATGTCACATGCATATTCCAGGCCAAAACACAATAATAAGGTTAAAATTGTACAGACAGTCATTGATATTCATCTGAGTGCCTATATACATACCATATCCTCATTTCAGAATTGTTTACAAATTCAAACACACTTCGAAGTATATTGAAAACATAATCAATTTGAAATGCGTTGATTTGATGTCAGGATGTATGAGATGTTAATATATTTTCTTTACATTTTCAGATGGATCCACCACTTCTGGTCATCTGGTTTCCGCCCCTGCCCAGTCACAGACCCCTCCCCATGCACACACCCCTGACCATGGCCAGACCCCTGCACAGACCCAGACCCCTTCCCATGACCAAACTCCTGACCATGCCCAGACCACTGCCAGCCCTTCCCATAGTTCATATCCTGTCCCTCCCAAAAAACGCCCATACACCCCCCTTCGCCGCTCTCCCCGTATTCTGGCCCGTACAGCTGCCCAGACCCAAACTCCCCACTCCCCAGCTGTACGGCCTACCCCGGAGCGGCAGCTCACCACTCCCCAAGCCATTAACATCCCTCCCCAAGCCACTCCCATCCCTCCCCAAGCCAATCCCATCCCTCCCCCCTGTCTCAACCTTCATTGTCCTGGGTGTTGGATTGTCCTTCCCAGGCACAGCTGTAAGTATCATTCAAAATACACGTTATAAGATACTTAAAGGTACAGTGAAGTTAAATTTGTTAAATTGTGATTCAAATCCAGCATGCAATGTTAATCAAATTTATAATTTAATACTCTTATGAATTATTCGTCATTCTCTTGATATATTTTTTGAAACAAAGTAATTCCTATAATTAGTTTAAACAATAAAATAAATCTGGCCATCATTTCTTTATTGTTGGATGAATGTATCCATCAACCAGCAGGCACAAACAAAGTTGATAAACAAATATTGGCTTCCATAAAAAGCAACATTCTTGCATTCAAAATATAGCTTGAGAATTAAAACATATAATGAATATGTGTAATTTATAAAGATTTGTCATGTCATGCTCTATCTGAATCAGTCCATTAAATATTTAGGTTCAGTGTCCCTTTAATTGGATATCACTACATATACCAATCACCACTACTTGGATCCAACAATTTATGTACAAATGTTGATACATTATCTCTTGTCTAACCCAGTGGGAATGTAATTTCTTCAGGTTGCTATGTTTACACAGCTTGTCCTCAATGCCAAAATGTTTAAGGATAGGTGTGCCTACCACAGTCTAAATTTTATTTTTAAATTGCTGATGTAAGTACAATGTAAATCCTTTAACAAGATTTGATACACTCAAGCTGTATAAGTGGATCATCTAAAACCAATTAAAGGGGACAACATGTTTGAGTAACATGTCCCTTTAATGATTTCTGTCTGTCTGAATAACCTAATTCATGTGTAAAGAATAAATGTAAACTAATTGATGTAAAGAATTATTTGTCTTTATGATGACAATGTATGTAGTAAAAAATTTTAGTCTGTTGTGTAATTATCCTTAATATTTAATTTTATTTTATTTTAGGCTGTGACTCAGCATGGCTCATGCTAGAAGGTATAGCAAGAGTAGAGCAGGCCGTGTTGAGGAACGCAGCTGTCCTGAGAGGGATGAACGACACCATGCAGGCCCAGCTCCGGGTTCAGGACTTGACTCTGCGTGCAATTATGCGATTAAGTTCAAGGCCTGAATCTGGAGCTGGACATGCACAGGACAATGAAGAGGATGACCAGTAAGTGGAGGATCTGGATATGCTCCATGGTGGCAGATAAGAATCCTCCGTCCACATGTTGAATTTGTATTTTTATTGTTGCCATTTGGCCTTTTTAAAAGTTTATTGTTGTGCCTGTTGCACTCTTTTACCTTGTCATATGTCTCCAATGGGGCTATGCTGGCCCTTGGCAACTCTCTTCATGGACTGTGATGCACTGTGTTACCTTGTCATGTGTCTCCAATTGGGCTATGCTGGCCCTTGGCAACTCTCTTCATGGACTGTGATGCACTGTGTTACCTTGCCATGTGTCTCCAATGGGGCTATGCTGGCCCTTGGCAACTCTCTTCATGGACTGTGATGCACTGTGTTACCTTGTCATGTGTCTCCAATGGGGCTATGCTGGCCCTTGGCAACTCTCTTCATGGACTGTGATGCACTGTGTTACCTTGTCATGTGTCTCCAATGGGGCTATGCTGGCCCTTGGCAACTCTCTTCATGGACTGTGATGCACTGTGTTACCTTGCCATGTGTCTCCAATGGGGCTATGCTGGCCCTTGGCAACTCTCTTCATGGACTGTGATGCACTGTGTTACCTTGTCATGTGTCTCCAATGGGGCTATGCTGGCCCTTGGCAACTCTCTTCATGGACTGTGATGCACTGTGTTACCTTGTCATGTGTCTCCAATGGGGCTATGCTGGCCCTTGGCAACTCTCTTCATGGACTGTGATGCACTGTGTTACCTTGTCATGTGTCTCCAATGGGGCTATGCTGGCCCTTGGCAACTCTCTTCATGGACTGTGATGCACTGTGTTACCTTGCCATGTGTCTCCAATGGGGCTATGCTGGCCCTTGGCAACTCTCTTCATGGACTGTGATGCACTGTGTTACCTTGCCATGTGTCTCCAATGGGGCTATGCTGGCCCTTGGCAACTCTCTTCATGGACTGTGATGCACTGTGTTACCTTGTCATATGGCTCATATATTCCTTATTTTTACAAGATTATTTATAAACGTTGTGTATGTTTTCTTACATACTAATAAAATACATTTTATTTCACAAATCTTTGTCCTCATTCTTCCTGTTATTTTTTGAAAGCTCTAGTTTATGTTGTTGATTCTTAAAGGGACCTACCAAATATATTTGTTATAATAAAATCATATATGTAAGACAATAGTAAATGACTTTAAGATTAACATCTCCAATGTAATCTTATTATTTGTCTTTATATTATTTTCTCTTAGCTTTATCATTGCCTGATTATGATTAGCATAGTAATTTTTTTATATATGTATATATAGATTGTTATTTGTGTATATATGTATATTTCAATGTTCAGATCCATGTGTGTATTTAGAAACTCTGCATGAATTGATGCACCTTTACCAAATGATCTGAGTATTGATACAATGATATAATCCCTGTAAAGTGTTCATTTTATTGAAATAGTATTGTCTATGTGTATGCTCTTTTTAAAAACAAAATAATGTCCCTTTAAGTGATGTTGATCACAATTGTTAATGAATGTATTTCCATTTGTAAAGCGTTTTTGTCCTTTTTACATGAACAAGGACATATAATTTTATTAATAAACAATCTTATTGTAATGTTGACAGCACCTGTATTTCATTTTCAAATCTATATTATTGTAAAAGTGTAACCAAATAAATCTCTGTGTGTAATGCAAATAATTTAGATGATGAATATTTGTTAACTAAAATGTTAACAAAATACATCTCCTCCCATATATGGCTATAGGTAGGCTGACAATAATTAAACTTGAATAAATGACACGTTTAATCAATACATGTATAACTATTGTTATTCAACAACAATCCAAACATATCTTAAAACATCAATGGCATATGTATTTCTCATGTGTATCTTTTAAATGTTAAAGATATACACCATAGCTATAGTTCAAGGGACAGTCAAGTCCGAAAAGATGATTCATGATTTGTTGTCATTCCTAGATAGCAATCTACACACATACTAGTTCCTAAAATATAAATACGTTTCTTAGTGATATGCCAAGATGTCACTGAGTCCTTGTATTGTCTGCGGTTTTTCAGCGATCTCGGATGCGCCATGTTGCTTAAGACATCACCTGCCAGGCTGTCCAATGATTCCTTGTATTGACTGACGTTCTTACGTGATCAGGAATATGCCTTTTATTGGATTGCGTTTTGACGCGATCAAGGATTCGCCTTTTTTTTTGGGCGTTCTTACGTAATTGAATGCGTGTAAACAATGCGTGTAATTGAATGCATAATTGAATGCGTGTAAACAATGTTATAGCATTAATCTGATCCTTAACACATGAAACCCAATGTTTTATCTTTCATGATTTAGAAGCATACATTTTGTATCAACTTTCGAATGTACTTTTCTTATCTAATTCGCTTAATTCTCTGGATATTCTTTGCTGAAAAGCATATCTAAATATGCTTCTAAGATGCTGATTGTTAGCTGAATATAGCTGCCTCCTGTGATTGTTTCACCGTGTGCATGGCTATTTCTTCATTAAAATATATCTCAAGAATGATTCAAATTAGGTAATTTAAGTACATTTGAATGTTTTGTCAAATTGTATTCGCTACCTCAATCATGAAAGTAAATGTTTGCGTATAGTGTCCATTGAAATACATTCGTATGTGAAATTATTGTTCAATGAGCTTACCGTCAGATGAGAGTGGCAGGTTCCCGGTATCGATTCCTCCGATACTGACTACTTCCACCTCGGAGATGCTGGGCCGCAACATTTCCTCCCATCGGCAGTACTCGATTTCAATGGCAGGGCCGCCACCGGTTCCTGCGGCATGTCGGGCCTCCAGGCTTAACTTTTTTCAGTTCCAGTTTACAGTCCCGGTAGCGATGTTTGATCGAATCCATATCTCGGTTCCGGCCACCCACTGCATTGACTGCATTCCTGATCTCGTTCCAGAGCCTCCTCTTCTCAGTCGGGGTGGTCTTTTGGTGCTGCAGCATCCTATGCCTGGCCATATAGGCCTCTACGAGGGCCTCCTTCTCCTCCATCGTAAACCTCGCCTCCCTAGTCGCCTTGGCCTTCCCCTGTGACGATGCCCTCTGTTTCCCGGACTGTGAAGCCCTACTCTGACCGCCACTGGGCCCAGCCACTTGGTCATCTTGAACCAAGTGGCTGGGTCCACCCACCACTTCCACCCCCGCTTCCTGCCCCCCTTCCTGCCCTGTTCCTCTCCCCCTCCCTCTACTCCCCCCTCTACCTGTCCCCTGCCTGGCCTCCATCTCTTCCCTAAACTAAACCCCAAATAATCAAACAAAAAGTGAGTGTGATGAAATTAAAGGGGGGCAAAATAAAGAACTAAAAAGACAAAAAAGGTGCTTAAAGTGTGAGAGGGATGTAAAAAACAAAGAGGGTAAGGAGTATTTAAATAAACGAAAAGAATAAGACTAAAAGGAGGATATGTAAACTAAATGTAACTAGGGGATGGGTATGGGATGGGTATGGGGTATGGGATAAGAGTAAATGGGATGAAAGGGAATGGGACTACAAGGAATGGGGTATGGAGTGTAGTATGAGGGGGTAGGGGGTATGGAGTGTATGTAGTGTTATTGATAAGTGTATGTATGTATTGAATGTGTTTGCGTGTAAATGTGTTAAGTGTACAGAAAAATCACTCGCTCGCTAACTCACACTACTTCTAATTCTTACTAACAAACACTCCCACTAACGCTCACTAACTACCACTAACTGACGCTCCCACTAACAACTCTCACTAATAACTCCCACTAACTCACTCACGCTCCCACTAACAGACTCTCTCCCACTCCCACTAACTCCCACTAACTCACTCACTCTCTCACGCTAACACTAACTCACTCTCAAAAATTCTCAAACTCTCTATTCTTAAACCTCCAATCTCCAAAGACCCAACAGCAACACAGTCAAAGAAGCCATGCTTGTGTGGTGCTTATATACCCTGTGTAAATGTTTAATGATGTCCCAATTTCCATTGTAAATAGTGTTCAGGTGTGCTTTATTAGCAATTAATATTATTGCAATGTGTATTAAGTGTGTGAATTTGCGCATGCTCATTTAGAGTTGGTATTTGTGGAATGTGTAGAATGCGATGATGTCATAGTGTTCGTTTTAGCTTTCATTGTCCAAAAGTATTCTTTTTAAATGTGAATTTGCGATGGTGTGTTCTTCGTGAAGTGTTGTATATGTATGTTTGTCATAATATATAGTGATATTGAATGCGATTTTGTTTCGAGTGTATGTATATCTTTTTTATCCTTGTTGTTATTTTGCGATTTTCCGCATCTTAAAGTATATGCGTATTCCCCGTATAAAATTGTATTAAAACTTCCCCCGCTTGTGAATGTGTAATGCTTGTGTGCTTTGTTGATTGATTGTTGTTGTGACATTTGCGGCGTGTTATTGTTGTGCATGATGTGGTATGCGTCATATGACCGAGCTGTACGTATTCTCGCGAGATCGAGTGTTAGGTGAAAAAAGCTATTTTTTGCATTTCCCATTGATCTCTATGGGAGACTGTCTAACGCGGCCAGTATTACGCGTGTGACATACACGCGTTAGGAGCATCGTTAGATGGTCTTATTTTAACTCTAAATACCGGAGTCAAACAATGCCGTGCGTTAGACATAAACACGCGTGGCGTTAACAACCCATCTACCGCCGAACTCCAAATCTAGGCCGTAATCTAGCCATTTGTTTGTTATTTTCTGTAATGTTTGGTTTTTTATTTTTGTAATTGTAGCAATTTTTTTTTTAAATGTAATGTTAGGTTGTTTTTTCTGTAATATTAGATTTGTTTATTTTGTGTAATTTTAGATTTTAATTTTTTTATAAAATGTTAGTTGTTTATTTGTAAGTTAAGCTTTTTTCACAGGTAAGTTTTTATTTATTTTAAGGTAGTTAGTATATTGTAACTTTAATTTAAAGTTAGGTGGTGTTTGGTTTAGGGGTTAATAGTTTAATTTAGGTCATTGCGATGTGGGGGGATGGCAGTTTAGGGGTTAATAGCTTTATTTTAGTAGTAGCTATGTGGGTGAATGGCGGTTTAGAGGTTAATAGCTTTATTTTAGTAGTAGCGATGTGGGGGAATGGTGGCTTAGGGGTTAATAGGTTTATTTTAGTAGTAGCGATGTGCCGGGATGGTGGTTTAGAGGTTAATAGGTTTATTTTAGTAGTAGCAATGTGGACGGGCAGCAGTTTAGAGGTTAACAGGTTTATTTTAGTAGGTTCCGATGGGGGGGAGGCGGTTTAAAGGTTAATAAGTTTATTTAGTGTTGGTGTTGTCGGGGGAAAGTGGCTTAGAGGTTAATACGTTTATTTAGTGTTGGCAATGTGGGGGGGCGGCGGTTTAGGTGTTGATAGACTAGGGGTTAGGTTAAAAAAAAATTCCCCCTAGACTTCAAGTAGGAAGAGAAAATGCGGTAGAGATTTCAAAATCGCATGTGTTAGGTTTTATTCTAACATTTTTTCTCCATTAATCTCTATAGGAGAATACATGCACGAGCATGCCAATTCGGAACTTGGATTTTGTGTGGTATGTGGCTTACTGCACCATACCAAACAACAAAAGAAAGTTTTATGGTGACTTGTAATACTGGCGGTATGGAAATAGCGGTACGGCCCCATTTTGCACGGTGTGTATGTTACAGCTATACCGCACAACTTGTAATCTTGGTCAGTGCTTTTTAATGGCGATTAGAGAAAATGTATTTAATGATTTGCTCATACAATAATCACACTGCTCTTACTTTACTCTAAACGTAGTACAGAGACCTTGCCTTCCCTGTGGTGGGAGGTGCATAAGTGTGCAATTCGGGGCAAATTCATTAAGCATAGAGAGTGTATTAATAATCTTTTGAATTATACTCTTCTTAACTTGCATTTTTGCGCATGGTTGAAAAAATTCCCAGTGAAACCCTTATAATGATCAACTATCAAAAGCCTTATCAGATACTAGGGAAGCACTCAATAGATCTTTGAACAATGGTACAAAATGCAGGGTATTGCTGCGTCGTAAAGTCTTTTTTTAATGAGGAGAACAAGTAGGGCACCCTAATGGCTAGGGTTGTAAAAAAGAAAACTCTGCAGACTTATGTCTCCAATTGAATAGACTCAAACAGGGATGAAAATGTAGGTATTCATGAAATTGCTAATGAGTTTAAAAAAATACTTCCAATTATTATAGAACTTACTAATACAAAACAATTCTACTGATTACTCGTTATCTAAAATCCAATGTAGAAGAGACATTGGTTCCTGCTATATCATTAACCCAAAGGGAACAATTAGATAAGCCATTCTCATTACAAGAGATTCTGCAAGTCATCAAACATTTACCCTTGGGCAAAAGTCCAGGTCCAGCTGGCTTTGGAGTTAAATGCATTAAAACTTTTGCACAGGTCTTAGCACCTAAACTTCTCATTCTATTTAATGCCATAGATGGTGATCCAGCAAATGTTGTAGGCTAGAATAGTGGTCTTGCCCAAGTCAGGAAAGGCTCCTACTACCCCTGCAAATATCTGGCCGATATCACTCCTAATGATATAAAGAAATATACAAAGCTTCTTGCTTATAGGCTAAACAGAGTCCTCCCATGTACTATTAATCTAGAGCAAGTGGATTTCATCCCTGGACGAGAAGTCAGGGACAACACAATTAGGGCTAGATTACGAGTGGAGTGCTATCACTTGCGTGTGAGCAATATCAGGATTTCGTGGTAGTTCTCACAATACAAGTTGAAAGTAAATGCGATAGTCTGAGCGCAAACACGAGATTTACACTCAAATAATTACTGCAAATTCAGAGCTCTGGTTAACTGTTACGTGAGTTTAAAAAGTGTCTCAAAATACATCAAAAAATACATTTAAAAGTACAGTTACAATCATAATAACACTATCTAATGAAAATTATTTAAAAAAAAAATGCTTAAAAAAAAGATATAAGGGCTAAAAGAAATGAGGGCTCTGGTGTTAGAAAAAAAAGGACTGCAAAGGGCTTTAACCTAGAGATATATACATATATATGTATATGTATGCATATATATCTTCATCTGTGTGTACATATGTATATATTTATGTATTTATATGCCTGAAACAAAAGATTGCTAAAAAGCTATATCAATCAGAACCAATATTTGTAGCTGAAAGGTTCCGTAAGGGACTAACACTCAATGGTCTCTGACCACAACCCGACCAAGGTAGTCTTTTACAATGTGTATGATATATGTTGTTCGCTTCTGTGTGAACCAAGCACTACAGACAGGCTATATTAGTTAGGGAAAATAATAGTTATATTTCATGGATGTAGTAATGGGAGCTTTACATGTATAAGCTCTCACGATAAGTCCCACAATATCAGGTGCATATAAATGTAAAACATGTAGAAAAAGTTCACTTATTTTTTCACTCACCCAAAGACGTTTTCAGGCTTGAAAGATATGCTGTAATGTTCCTTTATTTGTTGTAAGCGTATAGTCTTCCTCCGTCACTTGTTTCACTGACCTGGTGACGTCACCAGATACGGACCAGAGCTGCCTCTGCTCCAAAAATGAGACAACAAAGAAAAGTCCAAAGAGCAAATGAGGAGTGAAAATAAAACTTGAGTTTTATTAGATATTCCTTAAAACAAAGGTTTTCGCCCAAAAAATCACCGGTATCAACAAGTCTGTGATAGGACCATTATCCTACGCGTTTCATGCTGCACTTGGCACTTCGTCAGGGCTCTTCTCAAATATTAATGTACCTTTTAGGGTTGTACTTAGAATCCTTTGCAATTAATCTTTCATTTTCAATATTGGCTAATTTGATTGCTTTTTTGCATGCTTTGTTACATTCCTTTATTTATTTATTTTACTTTTATAACCATATGGTATATGTTGATGTGTATATTTGTTTAACAAAGTTTTAAATGTTATCTATTTATCCACTGTGTTTTTATTTAAAGGGACAGTCAACCATAGAATTGTTATTGTTTTAAAAGATAGATAATCCCTTTATTACTCATTCCCCAGTTTTGCATAACCAACACAGTTATATTAATGTACTTTTTACCTTTGTGATTACCTTGTATCTAGGAACCTTCTTCCAGCCCCCTGATCACATGACTGTGACTGTTTATTATCTATTGTCTTAAATTTAGCATTGTATTGTGCTAGATTTTAAATGACTTTCTGTGTCTGAACACAGTGTTATCTATATAGCCCACGTGTACTTTCTGTCTCTTTGTGTTGAAAAGAGATTTAAAAAGCATGTGATAAGAGGCAGCCCTCAAAGGCTTAGAAATTAGCATATCAGCCTACCTATGTTTAGTTTAAACTAAGAATACCAAGAGAAAAAACATAATTTGATGATAAAAGTAAATTGGAAAGTCAATTAAAATTAAAAGTCCTATCTGAATAATGAAAGTTTAATTTATACTTGACTGTCCCTTTAAGAATAATTTTGTCCCAATTTATGCTATTTAATGATTTCCTTAAAATATTGAATTTTGCTTTTTTAAAATTAAAAGTCTTGGTTGGACCCATATAACACTGCTTATGGAAAATAATGTCAAAAGTGACCATGTTATGATCACTGTAACCCCAAATGTCTTTGACTTCTATGTTTGATATTATTTCTGTATTGTTTGATAGCACTCAATTTAATATAAATAATGTAAAAAAAAAGGTTATAACTCAATTTGTGACAATATGGTTTTTAAACAGTGAATACAATATAAAATAAAAGTGGACCACCATATAACCACCACTGTTACAACTTAAAATACATTTGTAGATGGATAGCACAAGTCCACAAAATTATTCTTCAGATGTTATCCCAGAGGTATCCTCGAAGAGAAGAGAAAACAACGTCTTCTGAAGAATGAAGTTTCCCTTTAAATGACGTCATCCAAGATGGTGTCCCTTACATTCCGATTGGCTGATAGAATTCTATCAGCCAAAAGGAATTAAGGTGGAAAAAATCCTATTGGCTGTTGAAATCAACCAATAGGATTGAGCTTTCATCCTATTGGCTGATCCAATCAGCCAATAGGATTGAGCTTGCATTATATTGGCTATTCTAATCATCCAATAGAATGCGAGCTCAATCCTATTGGCTGATTGGATCAGCCAATAGGATGAAAGCTCAATCTTATTGGCTGATTGCAACCGCCAATAGGATTTTTTCCACCTTAATTCCTATTGGCTGATAGAATTGTATCAGCCAATCGGAATGTAAGGGACTCCATCTTGGATGACGTTATTTAAAGGGAAACTTCATTCTTCAGAAGACGATGTAAGAAGAGGATGCTCCGCTCCGGATGTCTTGAAGATGGAGCCGCTCCGCGCCTAATGGATGAAGATAGAAGATGCCGTCTGGATAAAGACTTCTGCCAGCTTGGATGAAGACTTCGGCCCGCTTGGATGAAGACTTCTGCCTGCTTCGGTGAGGACTTCTGCCGCTTCGTTGAGGATGGATGTCCAGTCTTCAAAAACTGTAAGTGGATCTTCAGGGATTAGTGTTAGGTTTTTTTTAAGGGTTTATTGGGTGGGTTTTAATTTTAGGTTAGGGACTTTGGGTGGAAAAAGAGCTAAATGCCCTTTTAAACGCAATGCCCATACAAATGCCCTTTTCAGCTTAGGTTTTTTAGATAGGTTTTTATTTGGGGGGTTGGTTGTGTGGGTGGTGGGTTTTACTGTTGGGGGTTGTTTGTATTTTTATTTACAGGTAAAAGCTGATTTCTTTGGGGCAATGCCCCGCAAAAGGCCCTTTTAAGGGCCTTTGGTAGTTTAGTGTAGGCTAGGGTTTTTTTTATTTTTGGGGGGGCTTTTTATTTCATAGGGCTATTAGATTAGGAGTAATTAGTTTAAATATTTGATAATTTATTTTTTATTTTATGTAACTTAGTGTTTTTTATTTTGTGTAACTTAGTTGTTATTTTTTGTAATTTAGTAATTTTTAATAGTAGATTTAAATAATTTGAGTAGGGTTAGGTGTTTAAATATGTAATATAGTTAATTTAATTGTTAGTTTAATGTAATTTTAGTATAATAGGCTAGATTAATGAATAGTTTAATATAGTTTAATGTTATTTTAGTATAATAGTTAGGGTAGATTAATGAATAGTTTAATATAGTTTAATGTAATTTAATGTATTTTTAGTATAATAGGGTAGGTTAATTTGTAGTTTAATATAGTTTATTTTAATTCTAAAGGTAAGTTTAAATTTATTATAAGATAGGGATGAGTTAATATTTAATGTAAAGTTAGCGGGTTGTTAGGTTTAGGGGTTAAACACTTAATTTTGTTTATGGTGATGTGGGGGGCTGGCGGTTTAGGGGTTAATAGGTTTAGTAAGTGGTAGTGATGTGGGAGGCCAGGGGTTTAGGGATTAATACATTTATTTAGTTGCGGTGGGCACCGGGAGCGGTGGGATAGGGGTTAATACATTTATTTAGTTGCGGCGGGGTCGGGGAGCTGCGGGATAGGGGTTAATGACATTATGTTGGTGGAGGTGGGGTCCGGGAGCCGTGGGATAGGGGTTAATAAGATTATGTAGGTGGCGGCGATGTCGGGGGCGGCAAATTAGGGGTGTTTAGACTCGGGGTACATGTTAGGGTGTAAGGTGTGAACGTAACTTTTATTCTAGCATAGAAATCAATGGGGTATCTGGCAGCATCGAACATAAGCTTTCACTGCTTTTAGACTCCCATTGATTCCTATTGCATCCGCGGCCTCCAGGGTGGCGGATTGAAAAGCAGGTACGCTGGGCCAGAATAGTGTCGAGCGTACCTGTTAGAGGTTTGTTAACTAGCAAAAGTTGTCAGATAGTGATGAATTTGTATTCGGAACATCTGTAATGACGTAAGCATCAATCTGTGTCAGATTGAAACCGGCGGATCGTATATTACGTCATAAATTTCAACTTTTGCTGGTCTGTAGGCTTTGATAAATGGGGCGAATCAGGCTCGCCACAATTACGCTGCGGAATTCCAGCGTATTTGCGGTTGACGGCTTGATAAATATCCCTCTTTGTCTTGTGAGTACCCACCTTGAAGGGGGGATTGTGTGATTGTTTTATGAATTTGTATTAAACAAGATAACACTATGAGGAGGTTCTTTGTGCGCTTATTCCCACATATTTGACACATTTTCATTGGAACTCCAGCCTTGTACCGAAGTACTATTTAATAAGCTGTGGTGCCTCCCAGAGTGTGAAGCGAAGGGAAAACATAATTTATGCTTACTGGATAAATTTATTTCTCTTGTAGTGTAGTCAGTCCACGGGTCATCCATTACTTATGGAATATATCTCTTCCTAACAGGAAGCTGCAAGAGGATCACCCAGCAGAGCTGCTATATAGCTCCTCCCCTCACATGTCATATTCAGTCATTCGACCAAAGCAGACGAGAAAGGAGAAACCATAGGGTGCAGTGGTGACTGGAGTTTAATTAAAATTTAGGTCTGCCTTAAAGACAGGGCGGGCCGTGGACTGACTACACTACAAGAGAAATAAATTTATCAGGTAAGCATAAATTATGTTTTCTCTTGTTAAGTGTAGTCAGTCCACGGGTCATCCATTACTTATGGAATACCAATACCAAAGCTAAAGTACACGGATGAAGGGAGGGACAAGGCAGGAACATTAAACAGAAGGAACCACTGCCTGAAGTACCTTTCTCCCAAAAATAGCCTCCGAAGAAGCAAAAGTGTCAAATTTGTAAAATTTTGAAAAGGTGTGAAGCGAAGACCAAGTCGCAGCCTTGCAAATCTGTTCAACAGAGGCCTCATTTTTAAAGGCCCAGGTGGAAGCCACAGCTCTAGTAGAATGAGCTGTAATCCTTTCAGGAGGCTGCTGTCCAGCAGTCTCATAGGCTAAACGTATTATGCTACGAAGCCAGAAAGAGAGAGAGGTAGCCGAAGCCTTTTGACCTCTTCTCTGTCCAGAGTAAACCACAAACAGGGAAGAAGTTTGACGAAAATCTTTAGTTGCCTGCAAATAGAACTTCAGGGCACGGACTACGTCCAAATTATGCAAAAGTCGTTCCTTCTTTGAAGAAGGGTTAGGACACAGTGACGGAACAACAATCTCTTGATTGATATTCCTGTTAGTAACTACCTTAGGTAAGAACCCAGGTTTAGTACGCAGAACTACCTTGTCTGAATGAAAAATCAGATAAGGAGAATCACAATTTAAGGCAGATAACTCAGAGACTCTTCGAGCCGAGGAAATAGCCATCAAAAACAAAACCTTCCAGGATAACAGCTTGATATCAATGGAATGAAGGGGTTTAAATGGAACGCCTTGAAGAACATTAAGAACTAAGTTTAAGCTCCACGGCGGAGCAACAATCTTAAACACAGGCTTAATCCTAGTTAGAGCCTGACAAAAAGCCTGAACGTCTGGAAATTCAGCCAGACGTTTGTGTAGAAGAATAGACAGAGCAGAAATCTGTCCCTTTAACGAACTAGCAGATAAGCCCTTTTCTAAACCCTCTTGTAGAAAGGACAATATCCTAGGAATCCTAACCTTACTCCATGAGTAACTCTTGGATTCGCACCAATATAAATATTTACACCATATCTTATGGTAAATTTTTCTGGTAACAGGCTTCCTAGCCTGTATTAAGGTATCAATAACCGACTCCGAGAAGCCACGCTTTGATAGAATCAAGCGTTCAATCTCCATGCAGTCAGCCTCAGAGAAATTAGATTTGGATGTTTGAAAGGACCCTGAATTAGAAGTTCCTGTCTCAGAGGCAGAGACCACGGTGGACAGGACGACATGTCCACTAGATCTGCATACCAGGTCCTGCGTGGCCACGCAGGCGCTATCAGAATCACCGAAGCTCTCTCCTGTTTGATCTTGGCAATCAAACGAGGAAGCATCGGGAATGGTGGAAACACATAAGCCATGTTGAAGACCCAAGGGGCTGTCAGAGCATCTATCAGCACCGCTCCCGGGTCCCTGGACCTGGATCCGTAACAAGGAAGCTTGGCGTTCTGGCGAGACGCCATGAGATCCAGATCTGGTTTGCCCCAACAATGAATCAGTTGAGCAAAGACCTCCGGATGAAGTTCCCACTCCCCCGGATGAAAAGTCTGGCGACTTAGAAAATCCGCCTCCCAGTTCTCTACGCCTGGGATGTAAATCGCTGACAGGTGGCAAGAGTGAGACTCTGCCCAGCGAATTATCTTTGAGACTTCCAACATCGCTAGGGAACTTCTGGTTCCCCCTTGATGGTTGATGTAAGCCACAGTCGTGATGTTGTCCGACTGAAATCTGATGAACCTCAGAGTTGCTAACTGAGGTCAAGCTAGGAGAGCATTGAATATTGCTCTTAATTCCAGAATATTTATTGGGAGGAGTTTCTCCTCCTGAGTCCATAATCCCTGAGCTTTCAGGGAGTTCCAGACTGCGCCCCAGCCTAGAAGGCTGGCGTCTGTTGTGACAATCGTCCAATCTGGTCTGCGAAAGGTCATCCCCTTGGACAGATGTGGCCGAGAGAGCCACCATAGAAGAGAATCTCTGGTCTCTTGATCCAGACTTAGTAGGGGGGACAAATCTGAGTAATCCCCGATCCACTGACTTAGCATGCACAATTGCAGCGGTCTGAGATGCAGGAGCGCAAATGGTACTATGTCCATTGCCGCTACCATTAAGCCGATTACTTCCATGCACTGAGCTACTGATGGGTGTGGAATGGAATGAAGGACACGGCAAGCATTTAGAAGTTTTGATAACCTGGCCTCTGTCAGGTAAATTTTCATCTCTACAGAATCTATAAGAGTCCCTAGAAAGGGAACTCTTGTAAGTGGTAATAGAGAACTCTTTTCCACGTTCACCTTCCACCCATGCGACCTCAGAAATGCCAGAACTATCTCTGTATGAGACTTGGCAGTTTGAAAACTTGACGCTTGTATCAGAATGTCATCTAGGTACGGAGTCACCGCTATGCCTCGCGGTCTTAGTACCGCCAGAAGTGAGCCCAGAACTTTTGTAAAGATTCTTGGGGCCGTAGCTAATCTGAAGGGAAAAGCTACAAACTGTTAATGCCTGTCTAGGAAAGCAAATCTTAGGTACCGATAATGATCCTTGTGAATCGGTATGTGAAGGTAGGCATCCTTTAAGTCCACTGTGGTCATGTACTGACCCTCTTGGATCATGGGAAGGATGGTTCGAATAGTTTCCATTTTGAATGATGGAACTCTTAGAAATTTGTTTAGGATCTTTAAGTCCAAGATTGGTCTGAAGGTTCCCTCTTTCTTGGGAACCACAAATAGATTTGAATAGAATCCCTGCCCGTGTTCCGTCCGCGGAACTGGGTGGATCACCCCCATTAGTAAAAGGTCTTGTACACAGCGTAGAAACGCCTCTTTCTTTATTTGGTTTGCTGATAACCTTGAAAGATGAAATCTCCCTCGTGGAGGAGAAGTTTTGAAGTCCAGGAGATATCCCTGAGATATGATCTCCAACGCCCAGGGATCCTGGACATCTCTTGCCCAAGCCTGGGCGAAGAGAGAAAGTCTGCCCCCCACTAGATCCGTTTCCGGATAGGGGGCCCTCTCTTCATGCTGTCTTGGGGGCAGCAGCAGGTTTCTTGGCCTGCTTGCCCTTGTTCCAGGACTGGTTAACTTTCCAGCCCTGCCTGTAACGAGCAACAGCTCCTTCCTGTTTTGTAGCGGAGGAAGTTGATGCTGCTCCAGCCTTGAAGTTACGAAAGGCACGAAAATTAGACTGTTTGGCCTTTGATTTGGCCCTGTCCTGAGGTAGAGCATGGCCCTTACCTCCCGTAATGTCAGCTATAATTTCTTTCAAGTCGGGCCCGAATAAGGTCTGCCCTTTGAAAGGAATATTAAGCAATTTAGATGTCACGTCAGCTGACCAGGATTTAAGCCATAGCGCTCTGCGCGCTTGGATGGCGAATCCGGAGTTCTTAGCCGTAAGTTTAGTTAAATGTACGACGGCATCAGAAACAAATGCGTTAGCTAGCTTAAGTGCTTTAAGCTTGTTCATAATTTCATCCAATGGAGCTGTACGAATGGCCTCTTCCAGAGACTCAAACCAGAATGCTGCCGCAGCAGTGACAGGCACAATGCATGCAAGGGGCTGTAAGATAAAACCTTGTTGAACAAACATTTTCTTAAGGTAACCCTCTAATTTCTTATCCATTGGATCTGAAAAGGCACAACTATCCTCCACCGGGATAGTGGTACGCTTAGCTAAAGTAGAAACTGCTCCCTCCACCTTAGGGACCGTCTGCCATAAGTCTTGTGTGGTGGCGTCTATAGGAAACATTTTCCTAAATATGGGAGGAGGGGAAAAGGGCACACCAGGTCTATCCCACTCCTTGCTAATAATCTCTGTAAGCCTTTTAGGTATAGGAAACACGTCAGTACACACCGGTACCGCATAGTATTTATCCAACCTACATAATTTTTCTGGAATTGAAACTGTGTTACAATCATTCAGAGCCGCTAATACCTCCCCTAGCAATATGCGGAGGTTCTCAAGCTTAAATTTAAAATTAGAAATCTCTGAATCCAGTCTCCCTGGATCAGATCCGTCACCCACAGAATGAAGCTCTCCGTCTTCACGTTCTGCAAACTGTGACGCAGTATCTGACATGACTCTCACCTCATCCGCGCGCTCTGTCCTTAACCCAGAGCTATCACGCTTGCCTCTTAATTCTGGCAATTTAGATAATACTTCTGTCATAACAGTAGCCATGTCTTGCAAAGTGATTTGTAAGGGCCTCCCTGATGTACTTGGCGCCACAAAATCACGCACCTCCTGAGCGGGAGGCGAAGGTACTGACACGTGAGGGGAGTTAGTCGGCATAACTTCCCCCTCGTTGTCTGGTGATAATTTCTTTACATGTAAAGATTGACTTTTATTTAAAGTAGCATCAATGCAATTAGTACATAAATTTCTATTGGGCTCCACATTGGCCTTTAAACATAGTGAACAAAGAGATTCATCTGTGTCAGACATGTTTAAACAGACTAGCAATGAGACTAGCAAGCTTGGAAATACTTTTCTAAATAAATTTACAAGCAATATAAAAAACGCTACTGTGCCTTTAAGAAGCACAAAAAGCTGTCACAGTTGAAATAACAATGAACCAAAATAGTTATAGCAACCAATTTTTCACAGTAAATGTATTAAGTTAGCAAAGGATTGCACCCACCAGCAAATGGATGATTAACCCCTTAATACCCAAAAACGGATTAACAATTTAATAATTAACGTTTTTCTCACAGTCAAAACACACTGTCACAGGTTTGCTGTGACTGATTACCTCCCTCAAAATGAATTTTGAAGACCCCTGAGCTCTCTAGAGACGATCTGGATCATGGAGGATGAAGTAGACAGATTGTGACTGAATTTTTACTGCGCAAAAAAGCGCTAAAATAGGCCCCTCCCACTCATATTACAACAGTGGGGAAGCTCAGAAAACTGTTTCTATGCAGAAAACAAGATGTCCATGTGGTAAAAATCATGCCCCAATAAGTTTTATCACCAAGTACCTCACAAAAAACGATTAACATGCCAGTAAACGTTTTAAACATACATTTGAAAAGTTATGAATTGTTATTAATAAGCCTGCTACCAGTCGCTTTTACTGCAGTTAAGGCTCATACATTATTTCAGTATTAACAGTATTTTCAGAGTCAATTCCATTCCTTAGAAAAATACATTCAGTCTACACACACTCATCAGCCTAATACCAGTCGCTATCACTGCATTTAAGGAAAGTGGAGGGCTGATTAAGCACGCAGCAACTTAAGGGTTAACTTTTGACTTAGTTGCTACGTGCATTAATGTATATGTGTGCTGCTGGTATGACAGCTAGAGGGAGATGTTGCACAACCTATATTTAAGAGCTGTAGGCAGGAAGTAGGGTCACTAACCTGTTTTCTGTCTTGCAGGTGGAAGCATGGTGAAGCCTCGTCGCACTTCCAGGCCTCCAAGGCGTTTTTGTGAAGAGCAGGATTCACCTGAAAAGAGAAGGAGGACATTAGCCTATACTATGGGTGATATCATTCCTCCCTCTCCCTCTGTCCCCTCAGCTATGCCTTTTCCTCATGCTACTTATGCTCTCCTGTCCTCTTCTCTCCCTGCTCCCCCTCCTCCCCCCTCTTTTCTCCCTGCCTATTCTATATCCCTTCCTTCTTCTTCTGTCTCTTCTTCTGTAATTTTTTCCTCCCCTTCTTCTGTTCCTGTAGTTTCTTTCTCTTCCTCTCTTGCGGTTCCTATTTTTTCTTCCACTCCTTCTTTCTTCCCTGCACTTACTAGGACTTCTTATTTCCCCTTGGGCAACCCCCCTCAAGCATCCATCCCTCCCAGCAGCTTGCCGTTTTCAGCCCCTGCATCTTGCATGCATGGGGGGATCGGTCCTGCTGCTCCCTCTGCTCCGGATCGTCACATGGTGGAGGGGGACCCTATGTCCCCCTTGCTTCTTAGTGACACCGGTCTGTCCGATGGATCCGACTCTCCTCCTCTGACTGCCGGTCAGAGGGTAGTCGGTGGTGGAGAGGCGGATCCAGGGCCTTCTAAAGCGGGGCCGTCTGCGCCGCATGGCCTAGGAGCCATGCGGTCTTCTTCCCATGTGCGCGTGCGTGTTACGTCACCGACTCCGCCCCCGGTGACGTCACGCGCCCTCCGGGTCTCGGCGCCATCTTGCTCAGAGAGAGCCCGCGCGCAGAGACCGGAGGCTGCGCATCCAGCAGGAGTTACCAGGCCAGGCAGCAATCGGATACCCTCCCAGGTAAGTGGGGTATCCGGTCCTGGCAATAGGGCTAAGGGTGAGGCTGTGAGCTATAGGAAGGGCCAAGGGGCCGGCAAAAAGGGGAAAGGTCCTCTCAAAAAGGCTGCAGGGGTCAGTAAGCCAAAACGAACTAGACAAGGGGCAGTTAGGAAGGGGCATCAAGCAGTAGATTTAACCCCCACTGGGAAACGCATAAATAAATCAGGGGGGTACATGAATATTTTGGCCAGCTTAAAAAAGAAACTTTTAGCCAGGGGCCCAGGCAGTTTGCAGGGGGTAGGTGTATCACAGAGTCAGGGACAGGGGGCACAGAACCTTATTGTCGATTCCAGTGATACCCCCACTTGCCCTATTGTATTACAGGTTGCGATGGCATCGGCAGCATCTACATCGGCCGCAACTGAGGCTGCTGCAGCAATACCAAGTCAAGCCGGGACGTCAGCTGCAGTGGTGATCCCCGCAGCAAGGCAGACACCTCGACCTACGCCTTTGGTGTCGGTTCCTGCGTCATCAGGAGCAGAAGCAGCTGCTGGAGCTGGTGAGTCCTTGATTGCACCACACTGTAGGGGGGAGGATGGTTTCTCCACAGGGGACTCTGATAGTTCATCAGGTTTCAAGGACAAAGGTCAGCGCAAGCTGTTTAGGTATATTAGGAAGATAGCGGACGCAAAGGGGGCCAGCGTAGTAGGCTCAGTTAGCTTAGGGGCGCCAGGTGGATCCCAGGGACTGTCAGTCCTGGGTTCCCTGCCGGGTAGTCAGGCTAGCTCATCGAAGTTGCTAGTGGCCAGCACGTCGGATACTTATCCGTGCATCGTGCATTCGCTCCATTCCCATCTCAAACCGCGCATTGCTAGACGTATTAAGGAAGGGAGGTACGTTAAGATCTTTGAGCTGTCTAGGCTAGCGCAGGATCTGAAAGAGAGAGTCGAGGAGGGGTCTGGCGACAAGAAAGCCAAGAGACCTGAGACATACGAGTAATGGATGCGGTGCTTCCGAGTATTGGCTTCCTGTTATTTGGAAGCTAACCCTCAACATAACCTGAATATCCTCAAGTATATGGAAGTCATCGATGACATCCATACAAGAGGTAAAGGGACAGCGTGGCGTCAATACGACGCCGAGTTCCGGCGCAGGTTGGAATCTAATCCAATTCTTCATTTTGGAATGAAGGAAATGGATTTGTTCTCGGGCCTGGAGCTATCAGACAGCGTAGTCGTTACTCCCACAAGGCCGGCGTTGCCTAGCATGCCGAATAGGCAGTTTAGACGGCGGGGGGGGAGAGAGTGTTGGAAGTTCCAAGAGAAGCAGTGTGATAAGGGAACCCAGTGTCTCTTTCGTCACATCTGCATCTACTGCAGTGGGGCCCACGCGGGCACTGAATGCCCCAGGCGTTGTGATTCAAGCGGGGGGAGGCCCCCATTTAGACCGCAAGCTGCGGGAAAGGGCGCATACACCCCTGAGGCTAGGGGAAATTTGTAGCTTGCTTAGGGAATATCCAGATCAGGTAGCGGCTGGCTTCCTTAGATCCGGTTTGTCATATGGTTTTTGCATTCCAGTTAAGCGCCCCGTTTTTTCCTCCCCTATAGTTTGCAATCTTAAATCTGTTGCTCAACATCCACAGGCCGTGGCGGATAAGATAGCCAAGGAAGTAGAGTTAGGGCGCATGGCCGGCCCTTATTTAAGTGCCCCTTTGGGGAACTTAGTTGTCTCCCCTCTAGGCATAGTGCCAAAGAAAGAGCCCGGGAAGTTCAGGCTGATACAGCATTTGTCTCACCCTGAGGGTGCGTCCGTGAACGACGCGCTCGATGAGGGAGACACGTCTGTTTCTTACCAATCCTTTGAATCCGCGTTGGCGGTTATTCAAGGGTTGGGGCGAGGGATGGAGATGGCGAAGGTTGACATTGAATCTGCCTTTCGCCTCCTGCCTATCCATCCGGGGAGTTTCTATCTGATGGGGTGCAGGTTTCAGGATCGGTACTACGTGGACCGCTGCTTACCAATGGGTTGCGCCATTTCGTGCGCTTACTTTGAATTATTTAGTTCCTTTTTGCATTGGGCAGTGGTTCGCGAGTCCGGGCTGGAACATGTGGCGCATTATTTAGATGATTTCTTGTTGATGGGTAGGGCAGGATCTGGGGATTGCGCAAGGTTGCTTGCTAGTATGATTCATCTTTCTTCGCGCCTAGGTGTTCCTTTGGCAGCGGAAAAGACTGAAGGGCCTGGTACGCGTATTGTCTTCCTGGGTATCGAAATCGATACCATGAAGGGAGAATGTAGGTTGCCTAGGGCTAAGATTGACTCTGCATTGGCAGCCATTCTAGCTATCAGAGAGGCTGGGAGGTCCACGCTGCGTGACTTTCAGTCTCTGCTTGGCCTCTTGAATTTCGCGTCCAGGGTGATTCCTATGGGCAAGATTTTTAATCGCAGAATGGAGGCGGCAACCAGGGGACTTAGATTACCTAGGGCCCCGGTTAGGATAGAAACTTGACACTGCTGGAGCTTTTCCCCATCTTAGTAGCTGTTGAGCTGTGGCACGGGCGCTTACAGAACCGGGCGGTTACTTTCTGGTGCGATAACCTGAGCGTGGTGCACGCTATCAACAGGCTATCGGCTTCTTCCCCCCCTGTAGTTAACGTGCTGCGTCAGCTTGTCCTGCTCTGTCTGCGACATAACATTATGTTCACGGCGAGACATGTCCCCGGGGTCCGCAACGTGATAGCGGATTCGCTGTCCAGGGGTCAGTGGGATAGGTTTAGGGAGTCTGCGCCTGCAGCTGAGGCGCGGGGTGACGTTTGTCCTGCTTATCTCTGGCAGGTGGTGAGTTCTGGGGAACTGCGCTAAGGTTGCTGCAAGGGTCGCTGGCGGCGAGAACATGGCATTCATACCGCAAGTATTGGGCCGAATGGGAGGACTTTCTGTCCATGCAGGGTTTATCCTGGAGCACGCCAGGCGTGCACAGCTTTTTGCAGTGGGTGGCGTGTTTACATGAGAAAGGAGTGGCGCCGGGCGCCATAGGCAGCAGGGCAGCGGCCGTTTCTTTCTTTTCCAAGTTATATGGAGTCCCAGATATGTCGAAGTCTTTTCTGGCCAGGGCAGCCATCAAAGGGGCACATAGGGTTACAGTGGTTAGAAAGGATATCAGAGAACCAGTAACTAGGGATAGGCTGTTGAGTATGATGAGGGTCCTCCCGATTATCTGCAGTTCAGAGTATGAGGTTGTCCTCTTTGCAGCTGCATTTGCTCTGGCATACTTCGCTGCGCTGCGTGTCAGCGAATTAGTAGCTCCATCCAAGGGCGCTAGCGGGTCTGCGCTGCTGATGGAGCATGTTAGGCTTGAAAGGGACGTGGTCCTGGTATTCGTGGCTCGATCCAAGACGGATCAGTTGGGGAAAGGGAAATGGCTCAATTTGCTATCGCAGGTGGAGCCATTAATTTGCCCGGTTCAGTGCTGTAAAAAGTATACAGACGTCAGGCCAAAGGTTGAGGGTGCGTTTTTGGTCCACGCTACCGGTTCCTTCTTATCTGTTTTTCAATTTAGAGTGGTTCTGAGAAAGGTAGTCTTGAGTTTAGGATGGGACCCCTCGGTGGTGGCCCCGCATTCGTTTAGGATTGGGGCTGCCACTGACGCGGCCATGGCTGGGTCTTCAGAGAGGGAAATCAAGGTTTTAGGGCGATGGGCTTCAGACAAGTTTAAGAAATACATTAGACCGCTGAAGCGTGATGTTGTTGTTTAATGCGTTTAGTTAAGTTCCATTTGTTATTGTTGGTTGGGTTTGAGGAAGCCAGGTTTGTTCTATTTCTTTATTATTACAGGTGGAGGGCGCCCGTGCATGAGAGTATGGATTGTGGGGCATTCGTATGTCCATTGGGCTGCCTTGCGTGCAGCGGCAAGCGCAGGAGGTTTGCAGTTGGGGTTGCCAGCAAGGAGGATAGGAATCCGGTGGCTTGGCAAGCGAGGGATGATGTGGTCGGAGTTGCCGACCCAAGTGGCAGAGGCCAGAAGGCGTTGGGGGCGCCCTCATGTGATTGTGTTACATTTGGGGGGAAATGATGTTGGGACCATGCCCATGGGGGATTTGGCGAGTGTGATGATAGCAGACATCAGATGGTTGGCGACCCAGTTTCCTGAGGTCAGGATTGTGTGGTCCCAGATTATCTCCAGGAATGTTTGGAGGCATATGAGCTCTCGCAAGGCAGGCTTTAGAGTGAAGAGAAAGCTCAATAGGGACATTAGCAAGGCTGTGTTAGCAGATGGGGGGAAAGTCATCACTCACGATAACATCCGAATTGACACCCCAGGGCTTTTCCGGAGGGACGAAATACACCTGTCCGATTTAGGGAATGATTTGTTTTTGGGGAACATCAGACGGTCTCTGGCTTCACTAACGGCTAGATTTGGAGTTTGGCGGTAAAAGGGCTGTTAACGCTCCGCGGGTTTTTTTCTGGCCGCACCATAAATTTAACTCTGGTATCGAGAGTTCAAACAAATGCTGCGTTAGGCTCCAAAAAAGGAGCGTAGAGCATATTTAGCGCAAATGCAACTCTCGATACCAGAGTTGCTTACGGACGCGGCCGGCCTCAAAAACGTGCTCGTGCACGATTCTCCCATAGGAAACAATGGGGCTGTTTGAGCTGAAAAAAAACCTAACACCTGCAAAAAAGCAGCGTTCAGCTCCTAACGCAGCCCCATTGTTTCCTATGGGGAAACACTTCCTACGTCTGCACCTAACACTCTAACATGTACCCCGAGTCTAAACACCCCTAGCCTTACACTTATTAACCCCTAATCTGCCGCCCCCGCTATCGCTGACCCCTGCATTACACTTTTAACCCCTAATCTGCCGCTCCGTAAACCGCCGCCACCTACGTTATCCCTATGTACCCCTAATCTGCTGCCCTAACATCGCCGACCCCTATGTTATATTTATTAACCCCTAATCTGCCCCCCACTACGTCGCCGACACCTACCTACACTTATTAACCCCTAATCTGCCGAGCGGACCTGAGCGCTACTATAATAAAGTTATTAACCCCTAATCCGCCTCACTAACCCTATCATAAATAGTATTAACCCCTAATCTGCCCTCCCTAACATCGCCGACACCTACCTTCAATTATTAACCCCTAATCTGCCGACCGGAGCTCACCGCTATTCTAATAAATGTATTAACCCCTAAAGCTAAGTCTAACCCTAACACTAACACCCCCCTAAATTAAATATAATTTTTATCTAACAAAATAAATTAACTCTTATTAAATAAATGATTCCTATTTAAAGCTAAATACTTACCTGTAAAATAAATCCGAATATAGCTACAATATAAATTACATTTATATTATAGCTATTTTAGGATTAATATTTATTTTACAGGTAACTTTGTATTTATTTTAACCAGGTACAATAGCTATTAAATAGTTAAGAACTATTTAATAGTTACCTAGTTAAAATAATAACAAATTTACCTGTAAAATAAATCCTAACCTAAGATATAATTAAACCTAACACTACCCTATCAATAAAATAATTAAATAAACTACCTACAATTACCTACAATTAACCTAACACTACACTATCAATAAATTAATTAAACACAATTGCTACAAATAAATACAATTAAATAAACTATCTAAAGTACAAAAAATAAAAAATAACTAAGTTACAGAAAATAAAAAAATATTTACAAACATAAGAAAAATATTACAACAATTTTAAACTAATTACACCTACTCTAAGCCCCCTAATAAAATAACAAAGACCCCCAAAATAAAAAATTCCCTACCCTATTCTAAAATACAAAAATTACAAGCTCTTTTACCTTACCAGCCCTGAACAGGGCCCTTTGCGGGGCATGCCCCAAGAATTTCAGCTCTTTTGCCTGTAAAAAAAAACATACAATACCCCCCCCCCAACATTACAACCCACCACCCACATAGCCCTAATCTAACCCAAACCCCCTTAAATAAACCTAACACTAATCCCCTGAAGATCTTCCTACCTTGTCTTCACCATCCAGGTATCACCGATCCGTCCTGGCTCCAAGATCTTCATCCAACCCAAGCGGGGGTTGGCGATCCATAATCCGGTGCTCCAAAGTCTTCCTCCTATCCGGCAAGAAGAGGACATCCGGACCGGCAAACATCTTCTCCAAGCGGCATCTTCTATGTTCTTCCATCCGATGACGACCGGCTCCATCTTGAAGACCTCCAGCGCGGATCCATCCTCTTCTTCCGACGACTAGACGACGAATGACGGTTCCTTTAAGGGACGTCATCCAAGATGGCGTCCCTCGAATTCCGATTGGCTGATAGGATTCTATCAGCCAATCGGAATTAAGGTAGGAATATTCTGATTGGCTGATGGAATCAGCCAATCAGAATCAAGTTCAATCCGATTGGCTGATCCAATCAGCCAATCAGATTGAGCTCGCATTCTATTGGCTGATCGGAACAGCCAATAGAATGCGAGCTCAATCTGATTGGCTGATTGGATCAGCCAATCGGATTGAACTTGATTCTGATTGGCTGATTCCATCAGCCAATCAGAAAATTCCTACCTTAATTCCGATTGGCTGATAGAATCCTATCATCCAATCGGAATTCGAGGGACGCCATCTTGGATGACGTCCCTTAAAGGAACCGTCATTCGTCGTCTAGTCGTCGGAAGAAGAGGATGGATCCGCGCTGGAGGTCTTCAAGATGGAGCCGGTCGTCATCGGATGGAAGAACATAGAAGATGCCGCTTGGAGAAGATGTTTGCCGGTCCGGATGTCCTCTTCTTGCCGGATAGGAGGAAGACTTTGGAGCACCGGATTATGGATCGCCAACCCCCGCTTGGGTTGGATGAAGATCTTGGAGCCAGGACGGATCGGTGATACCTGGATGGTGAAGACAAGGTAGGAAGATCTTCAGGGGATTAGTGTTAGGTTTATTTAAGGGGGTTTGGGTTAGATTAGGGGTATGTGGGTGGTGGGTTGTAATGTTGGGGGGGGGGTATTGTATGTTTTTTTTAACAGGCAAAAGAGCTGAAATTCTTGGGGCATGCCCCGCAAAGGGCCCTGTTCAGGGCTGGTAAGGTAAAAGAGCTTGTAATTTTTGT
This sequence comes from Bombina bombina, assembly GCF_027579735.1. Taxonomy (NCBI): domain Eukaryota; kingdom Metazoa; phylum Chordata; class Amphibia; order Anura; family Bombinatoridae; genus Bombina; species Bombina bombina. Next base: position 942,571,689 of record NC_069502.1, on the reverse strand, counting down.
ATTTTAGAATAGGGTAGGGAATTTTTTATTTTGGGGGTCTTTGTTATTTTATTAGGGGGCTTAGAGTAGGTGTAATTAGTTTAAAATTGTTGTAATATTTTTCTTATGTTTGTAAATATTTTTTTATTTTCTGTAACTTAGTTCTTTTTTATTTTTTGTACTTTAGATAGTTTATTTAATTGTATTTATTTGTAGCAATTGTGTTTAATTAATTTATTGATAGTGTAGTGTTAGGTTAATTGTAGGTAATTGTAGGTAGTTTATTTAATTATTTTATTGATAGGGTAGTGTTAGGTTTAATTATATCTTAGGTTAGGATTTATTTTACAGGTAAATTTGTAATTATTTTAACTAGGTAACTATTAAATAGTTCTTAACTATTTAATAGCTATTGTACCTGGTTAAAATAAATACAAAGTTACCTGTAAAATAAATATTAATCCTAAAATAGCTATAATATAAATGTAATTTATATTGTAGCTATATTAGGATTTATTTTACAGGTAAGTATTTAGCTTTAAATAGGATTAATTTATTTAATAAGAGTTAATTTATTTCGTTAGATAAAAATTATATTTAACTTAGGGGGGTGTTAGTGTTAGGGTTAGACTTAGCTTTAGGGGTTAATACATTTATTAGAATAGCGGTGAGCTCCGGTCGGCAGATTAGGGGTTAATAATTGAAGGTAGGTGTCGGCGATGTTAGGGAGGGCAGATTAGGGGTTAATACTATTTATGATAGGGTTAGTGAGGCGGATTAGGGGTTAATAACTTTATTATAGTAGCGCTCAGGTCCGCTCGGCAGATTAGGGGTTAATAAGTGTAGGTAGGTGTCGGCGACGTTGTGGGGGGCAGATTAGGGGTTAATAAATATAATATAGGGGTCGGCGATGTTAGGGGTAGCAGATTAGGGGTACATAGGGATAACGTAGGTGGCGGCGATTTGCGGTCGGAAGATTAGGGGTTAATTATTTTAAGTAGCTTGCGGCGACGTTGTGGGGGGCAAGTTAGGGGTTAATAAATATAATATAGGGGTCGGCGGGGTTAGGGGCAGCAGATTAGGGGTACATAAGTATAACGTAGGTGGCGGTCGGCAGATTAGGGGTTAAAAATTTTAATCGAGTGGCGGCGATGTGGGGGGACCTCGGTTTAGGGGTACATAGGTAGTTTATGGGTGTTAGTGTACTTTAGGGTACAGTAGTTAAGAGCTTTATGAACCGGCGTTAGCCAGAAAGCTCTTAACTCCTGCTTTTTTCAGGCGGCTGGAATCTTGTCGTTAGAGCTCTAACGCTCACTGCAGAAACGACTCTAAATACCAGCGTTAGAAAGATCCCATTGAAAAGATAGGCTACGCAAATGGCGTAGGGGGATCTGCGGTATGGAAAAGTCGCGGCTGTAAAGTGAGCGTTAGACCCTTTAATCACTGACTCCAAATACCAGCGGGCGGCCAAAACCAGCGTTAGGAGCCTCTAACGCTGGTTTTGACGGCTACCGCCGAACTCTAAATCTAGGCCTAAGTTTGTAGTGGCAGCAAGAGTTCCGTGTCCTCTTTGGGTGGCGGCAGAAGGGGTGCGACAAAATCCAGTAGGGACAGCCTGGGGGATAATAAGAGGAGGGGGACAGGCGAGCACATACAACGACAGCCGCAAGGGCCGACGCTCGGTGGCTCTCTGCACGATCCCTCCTAAAAAATCCTCTAGGCTGTCGGGTTTGGGGGGCGTCCCCCATTCCCTTAGGGCGGTCGCACCCCTTGCTTTGGAGTTGTAGGACAGGGGTGCCTTTTTTCTTGCCAGCCAACGTTATTTGTTTATTAGGTTATTTATTAAGTTATTTGTTTAATAAATGCAACCCCTCTCCCCGGACGGGGGAAGGGGTTTTTTCTCCCATAACTGGTGTCCGCGTCTTTATTGGGTTATTGGGGTTAAGTGTGTTTTTTCCACGTAGCAGGTAAGAGCTAGAAAGTTTTACCCTTAGGAAAGTGGAGGGCTGATTAAGCACGCAGCAACTTAAGGGTTAACTTTTGACTTAGTTGCTACGTGCATTAATGTATATGTGTGCTGCTGGTATGACAGCTAGAGGGAGATGTTGCACAACCTATATTTAAGAGCTGTAGGCAGGAAGTAGGGTCACTAACCTGTTTTCTGTCTTCCCTCCCTTCCCTCCCAAGTTACAGATGTTCTGTTCCAGTTATGACGGGCGTGTTCCAGTTGACGGCGTGCAGGCGATGCTGGCAATAGTAACACTTTGGCTGGGGGCTGAATAGTCACTCGGACCTTAGTAAGTCCAAAGTGCTTTAAATTTTCTGTTTTAGGGACCCCCCTTCGGAACTAACAGTCTTTTGGCTGAGGAACCGTTGTCTGCAGAGTTCGGGGGTCCCTCAACTCTAGTTGGTTAGGAACATGGCGTCATGTTCCTGTTGCGGCGGCAGAAGGGGTGCGACAAAATCCAGTAGGGACAGCCTGGGGGATAATAAGAGGAGGGGGACAGGCGAGCACATACAACGACAGCCGCAAGGGCCGACGCTCTGTGGCTCCCTGCACGATCCCTCCTAAAAAATCCTCTAGGCTGTCGGGTTTGGGGGGCGTCCCCCATTCCCTTAGGGCGGTCGCACCCCTTGCTTTGGAGTTGTAGGACAGGGGTGCCTTTTTTCTTGCCAGCCAACGTTATTTGTTTATTAGGTTATTTATTAAGTTATTTGTTTAATAAATGCAACCCCTCTCCCCGGACGGGGGAAGGGTTTTTTTCTCCCATAACTGGTGTCCACGTCTTTATTGGGTTATTGGGGTTAAGCGTGTTTTTTCCACGTAGCAGGTAAGAGCTAGAAAGTTTTACCCTTAGGCTGAACTTACTTTACATTGGTATCAGCAGTATTTCCTCAGTCAATTCCATTCCTCAGAAAAATAATTTACTGCACATACCTCTTTTGCAGGGGGGCCCTGCATGCTATTCCCCTTCTCTGAAGTTACCTCACTCCTCAGATGAGAACAGCCAGTGGATCTTAGTTACGTCTGCTAAGATCATAGAAAACGCAGGCAGATTCTTCTTCTAATGCTGCCTGAGAATAAACAGCACACTCCGGTGCCATTTAAAATAACAAACTTTTGATTGTAGAAATAAACTAAGTTAAAAAACACCACAGACCTCTCACAGCGACCTATCTTAGTTAGGCTGCAAGAGAATGACTGAATATGACATGTGAGGGGAGGAGCTATATAGCAGCTCTGCTGGGTGATCCTCTTGCAGCTTCCTGTTAGGAAGAGATATATTCCATAAGTAATGGATGACCCGTGGACTGACTACACTTAACAAGAGAAAAGGACATTGGTCCCCAGATAAGAATTTTAATATATACAGTCTACTATACAATACGATCTGCAGATTTTCTTTGTGATATATATTATTATCCTTGCATTGCATTGTATATTGTGTGTGTTAGTGGGCGCAGTTTTCTTCTGTGTGTTTCACATGGATTTTTCTTTTATATATATATGTTAGTGCTCCTCAGGCTTTCTCTCAAGTGCTAACATTTTACTTTCCACTTGCAATATAGAAGTAAAAATAAGAGCGCTATGGTTTGCATTCTAGAGATGTTATGCGCCACTTGTTATTTAGGCCAACATGTTTAAGTACAACAAATAAAAAATAAAATAATTACAACATATTCTCATTATTTATTTAATTTATCTCTGTTTTTTCCAACACCATCACCGCTGCCAGATTGGGAGGTCCATATCGGAATAGTTTTTTTCTGGATAGGGTTTGAGTGAACCATTGTACACTCCCTCTACAGAGGCTGGAGTGCCTATATTACACTTAAAGGGACATGGAACCCAAGCTTGTTTTTTTCACAATTCAATTTACTTCATTATCTTGGTATCCTTTGTTGAGGGAGCAGCAATGCACTACTAGGAGCAAGCTGAACACATCTGGTGAATCAATAGCAACAAAGTTATATGTGTAGCCACTAATCATCAGCTAGCTCCTGCTGCTCCTATCAAAAAAGGATATTAAGACAATGAAGCAAATTAGATAATAAAAGTAAATCATAATGTTGTTTAAAACGTCATGCTCTGTCGGAATCACAAAAGTTTCCTTTGGACTTTACTGTCACTTTATAAGGTGAAATTTACTTAATTTTGCAACATTCTAAACAGTGATTGGTTAGCTCAGAGCTTATTTACAGTTGTCCCTAATTGGCCAATGAATAAAAGACTGAGAACATTGGCCAGAATAATAGATGCTTGCTATGCTGCCAAGGGGTCTTGTCATCAACGTTAAATCATGTTTGAAATTTATTGAGGCTCGTTTAACTTATCTTTTTCTATCTGATTACCAGTGGGTAATTTTGCCACTAACATCTATTATCACATTAAACTGCCCGGTAATATAAAATGTTTAATTAGGTGTAGATAAAAAAAAACTTTGCAATATTCTTTCATTATTTATTTTGTTCCCTTTTCCTCTAATGTAACTATGAAAATTGTTGGCTTTCTAATTTTCACTGAGTGCCTATAAAGTAAAAGGTGCCGCCATGCTTGAACTTAAGTTCTCACTTATGTTTCCTCTGCTGAAGGCAATTAAGGACAGATATTAAAAAGTCAATAAAATAGTCTGTCCAAACAAGGATATATCGAGCATAGGGTTATCTAAAAAAAAAAATGGTTCCCATGCAGCTTTGTTTGCACAGAGATAAGTTCAAACATGGCAGCCCCCATAACTAAGTTAAAGTACTTTATAGAAACTGAACCTTTACACTTACATTTACAATATTTAAACAACTAATATAATTGTACAATGTTCAACTACATATTATTCTAAGGCTTTGAATACATCATTATGTCTAGCAGTTCTTTACTGTTCGACACACCTTTAGAGGGCTATGAAACCCATTCAATCCCTTTCATGATTCAGATAGAGCATACGATTTTAAAAAAAAACTTTCTAATTTACTTCTATTAGCAATTTTTCTTTTTACTCTTGGTATCTTTTATTTAAAAGCAGGGATGTAATGCTTAGGAGCCGGACACTTTCTGGAGCACTATATGGCAACAGATTTGCAAGAATGTTATATATTTACAAGAGCACTATTTCCTGCCATCTAGTGCTCCAGATGTCCACCTAGGTATTTCTATAACACAGAATATTATGGGAGCAAAGCAAATTTGATAACAGAAGTAAATTGTAAACTTATAAATTGGTATGCTCTATCTGAATCGGAAAATACATTTTTTGGGGGTTTCATATCCCTTTAAAGTGAATGTCAACCATAGCGTTTTTGAAACGCTAGGGTTGACTGTTGAAACAAATAAAGGGCCCTTTCATTCATGAAGAGTAAGTTACTTCATGCAGAAAGCGCCCTTATTGTTTCAACCGTTCGCTGTTTCTAGTTGCTACGGCAGCCCAAGGCCAACATTTTTTTTTGCTAAGAGGTGACGTTTTCACCTCTTAGCCAATAGCCGTGTGGTAAATCCGGTTTGGCGCCCATGGGAGCCGGATTTACTGCACGGCTATTTGCTAAGATGTGAAAACGTCACCTCTTAGCAAAATATTTTTATGCCGTGTGCTGCCATAACAGCTAAGAACGGTGAACGGTTGAAACGAATAAAGGCAGTTTCTGCATGAAGTATCTTATGCTTCGTGAATTAAGTTCCCTTTATTTGTAAACAGTAAACCCTAGCGTTTCAAAAATGCTGTGGTTGACTTTTACCTTAAAGGGACACTGAACCTAAATTTTTCTTTTGTGATTCAGATAGAGCATGACATTTTAAGCAACTTTCTAATTTACTCCTATTATCAAATTTTCTTCATTCTCTTGGTATCTTTATTTGAAATGCAAGAATGTAAGTTTAGATGCCGGCCCATTTTTGGTGAACAACTTGGGTTGTTCTTGCTGATTGGTGGATAAATTCATCCACCAATAAAAAAGTGCTGTCCAGAGTTCTCAACCAAAAAAAACTTAGATGCCCTCTTTTCAAATAAAGATAGCAAGAGAACAAAGAAAAATTGATAATAGGAGTAAATTAGAAAGCTGCTTAAAATTGCATGCTCTATAGGAATCACTAAAGAAAAAAAATGGGTTCAGTGTCCCTTTAAGTAGTCTTGCAGGATAAAACGGAGCTTGTCTTAGCGATTTTGCAGACATGAAAGAAGGGTTGATCGTTTGCGCTCATGAGGCAAAATAAAAAGTTGAGATTGTCTGTGTAAATTATTTCATCTTGCTGTCATATCTTAGTATTATTTTGTGATACCAATATCCATGACGGTAGGAGTTGTTCTATAATGGTTGTGAGATAGAGGCAACTCCAACTATTTTAATGGAGATGATCTCACTACTTGCTGCTCTGGGGCGCGATCCGATATAGATCGCAGTTTGCGGCGCAAGCGAGGGAACCCGCGTTGCCCGCAGTTTCAGCTCGCAACTCGAGCTATCCCATATATGTCGCCGTCAGATGCTAACGTGCCGTAAGTCTGACAAACCAGCGATGTCCAGAAATCTGCGCAAGTACAAATTTCTGGCGTCGCCAGTGACTTGCGGCACGTTAGAAACTGCCGGCGCCTACAAAACCTGACTAAAGTCTAAATCACCCGCACTGTCTAACACGCCTCCTTAACATAGCCCGACACGTCTAACACGCCTCCCTAGCATAGCCCGACACGTCTAACCCTCTATCCGCTATCCCCCCTCACTATCCTAACAATAAAATATGTATTAACCCCTAAACCGCCGCTACCTAATAAAGTTATTAACCCCTAAACCGCCGCCAGCTATATTAAATCTATAACCCCCTAAAGTGAGCCCCTAACACCGCCGCCATCTACCTTACCTACCCCCTAAAGTGAGCCCCTACCCCGCCGCTATTTTAAAATTATTAACCCCTAATCTAATCCCCCTACCCCGCCGCTATTTTAAAATTATTAACCCCTAATCTAATCCCCCTACCCCGCCGCCATCTATATTAAATTATTTAACCCCTAAAATACTAAACTATCCCTACCACTAAACCTAAGTCTAACCCTACAAATAGCCCTGAAAAGGGCTTTTTGCGTGGCATTGCCCCAAAGTAACAGCTCTTTTGCCAGCCCTTAAAAGGGCTTTTTGCGGGGCATGCCCCAAAGTAACAGCTCTTTTGCCAGCCCTTAAAAGGGCTTTTGGCGGGGCTTTGTCACAAAGTAAACTGCTCTTTTGCCTATAATCTACATCCCCCTACACCGCGGCCACCTATAATAAATGTATTAACCCCTAATCTAATCCCCCTACACCGCCGCCAGCTATATTAACTATATTAACCCTAATTATATTAGGGTTAATATAGTTAATATAGTTATTATATTATATATATTAACTATATTAACCCTAATTATATTAGGGTTAATATAGTTAATATCGTTATTATATTATATATATATTAAGTATAATAACCCTATCTAACTCTAACATCCTAACTAAACTCTTATTAAAATAAATCTAATATTAATATTATTAATTAATATATTCCTATTTAAATCTAAATACTTACCTATAAAATAAACCCTAAGATAGCTACAATGTAATTAATAATTACATTATAGCTATGTTAGGGTTTATATTTATTTTACAGGTAAATTGTTAATTATTTTAACTAGGTATAATAGCTATTAAATAGTTATTAACTATTTAATAGCTACCTAGTTAAAATAATTACCCAATTACCTGTAAAATAAATCCTAACCTAAGTTACAAATACACCTACACTATCAATAAATTAAATAAACTACAAATATCTATCTAAAAATACAATTAAATAAACTAAACTAAATTACAAAAAATAAAAAAAAGATTACAAGATTTTTAAGCTAATTACACCTATTCTAAGCCCCCTAATAAAATAATAAAGCCCCCCAAAATAAAAAAATTCCCTACCCTATTCTAAATTAAAACAAGTTCAAAGCTCTTTTACCTTACCAGCCCTTAAAAGGGCCTTTTGTGGGGGCATGCCCCAAAGAAAACTGCTCTTTTGCCTGCAAAAAAAAACACAATACCACCCCCCAACATTACAACCCACCACCCACATACCCCTAATCTAACCCAAACCCCCCTTAAATAAACCTAACACTACCCCCCCTGAAGATCTCCCTACCTTGTATTCACCCCGCCGGGCAGAACTCCTGATCCGATCCGGGCGATGTGTTCCAGCAAGCGGCAGTGAAGTCTTCTTCCATCCGGGCGATGTCTTGAAGCAAGCGGCAGAGAGTCTTCTTCCATCGGCGACGTCTTCAAGCAAATCGGCATCTTCAATCTTCTTACTTCGCTCCTCCACCGCGGAGCATCCTTCCGGCACGACGACTTCCCGACGAATGAGGTTCCTTTAAATGACGTCATCCAAGATGGCGTCCGCCGAATTCCGATTGGCTGATAGGATTCTATCAGCCAATCGGAATTATAGTAGAAAAATCTGATTGGCTGATTGAATCAGCCAATCAGATTCAAGTTCAATCTGATTGGCTGATTGGTTCAGCCAATCGGATTGAACTTGAATCTGATTGGCTGATTCAATCAGCCAATCAGATTTTTCTAACTTAATTCCGATTGGCTGATAGAATCCTATCAGCCAATCGGAATTCGGCGGACGCCATCTTGGATGACGTCATTTAAAGGTACCTCATTCGTCGTTCAGTCGTCGGCCGGGATGGATGCTCCGCGGTGGCGGAGCGAAGAAAGAAGATTGAAGATGCCGCTTCATGGAAGATGCTGCCGGAAGGAAGAAGACTTTGCTGCCGCTTGGAGGAAGACGTCGCCGGGAGGAAGAATTCTTCTTTTCCACTTGGAGGAAGACATCGCCGGAGGAAGAATTCTTCTTTGCCGCTTGGAGGAAGACATCGCCGGAGGAAGAATTCTTCTTTGCCGCTTGGAGCAAGACATCGCCCGGATCGGATGAGGAGTTCGGCCCGGTGTGGTGAAGACAAGGTAGGGAGATCTTCAGGGGGGTAGTGTTAGGCTTTTTTAAGGGGGGTTTGGGTGGGTTTAGAATAGGGGTATGTGGGTGGTGGGTTGTAATGGGGGGGGGTATTGTATATGTTTTTAAATGCAAAAGAGCTGAATTCTTTGGGGCATGCCCCACAAAAGGCCCTTTTAAGGGCTGGTAAGGTAAAGAGCTTTGAACTTTTTTTTAATTTAGAATAGGGCAGGGAATTTTTTTTATTTTGGGGGGCTTTATTATTTTATTAGGGGGCTTAGAATAGGTGTAATTAGCTTAAAAATCTTGTAATCTTTTTTTTATTTTTTGTAATTTAGTGTTTGTTTGTTTTTGTAATTTAGTTTAGTTAATTTAATTGTATTTTTAGATAGATATTTATAGTTTATTTAATTTATTGATAGTGTAGGTGTATTTGTAACTTAGGTTAGGATTTATTTTACAGGTAATTGGGTAATTATTTTAACTAGGTAGATATTAAATAGTTAATAACTATTTAATAGCTATTATACCTAGTTAAAATAATTAACAATTTACCTGTAAAATAAATATTAACCCTAACATAGCTACAATGTAATTATTAATTATATTGTAGCTATCTTAGGGTTTATTTTATAGGTAAGTATTTAGATTTAAATAGGAATATTTTAGTTTATAATATGAATTAGATTAATTTAATATAAATTTAGTTAGGGGTGTTAGGGTTAGATAGAGTTAATATAGTTAATATAAATACTATAGTAACTATATTAACTATATTAACCCTAATATAATTAGGGTTAATATAGTTAATATATATAATGTAATAACTATATTAACTATAATATACTTAGGGTTAATATAGATAATATAGCTGGCGGCGGGGTAGGTAGATTAAATTAGGGGTTAATAATTTTAATAGAGATGGCGGCGGTATAAGGGGCTTACATTAGGGGTTAATAATATTAATATAGCTGGCGGCGGTATAGGGGGATTAGATTAGGGGTTAATAATTTTTATATAGGTGGCGGCGGCGGTGTAAGGGGTCAGATTAGGGAATAGATAAGGTAGATGGCGGCGGTTTTAGGGGCTCACAGTAGGGGGTTAGTTTATATAGATGGCGGCGGGGTCCGGGAGCGGCGATTTAGGGGTTAATAACTTTATTAGGGATTTCGGGGGGGGGGGATTGCGGTTGACAGGTAGATAGACATTGCGCATGCGTTAGGTTTTATTTAGCAGATCGCGGGTGACAGGTAGATAGACATTGCGCATGCGTTAGGTGTTAGGTTTATTTTCTAGCTAGTTTAGGGAGTTACGGGGCTCCAATAGTCAGCGTAAGGCTTCTTACGGCTGCTTTTTGTGGCGAGGTGAAAATGGAGTAAGATTTCTCAATTTTCGCCACGTAAGTCCTTACGCTGCATATTGGATACCAAACTGCGCTGGTTTGGTATACCTGCCTATGGCCCAAAAAACTACGGGCGACGGCAGAAATATACGGGCATAACTTCTAGGTTACGCCGTATATGTGATACCAAACCAGCGTAAATATTGGCGTCGCCGGCTTTTGCGGGCGACAATTTTTATCGGATCGACCCCCTGATGAGGAGCGGCTAAAGATTTCGCAATTTTACAGTGAAAATGTAAGAGCAAGCTAAATTGAATCTTGGCCATGGATTCTACAACAATGTAAAATTATTTTAAAACATAGCTGTACCTTTTGCAGTGAAGTGCTTAAAGGAGCAATTATTTTTTCGATTCAGGTAGATTATAAAAAAAAAAATGTGGGTTTCATGTCCCTTTAATTTACATATATATTCTATGATTTTAAGGACTGCTTATTGATCTCTGCTTTCTTTTTTGACAGTATTACTAGATTTAGCCTTTCCTCATTACAAGAAAATACCCACGTATGACGTGTGAGTAATTATGGAGACAAGAGGTTAATTGGATATTCCAATTAAATCCACAAAAGCTGACTCAATTAAATTTGTACTGATATGCTTCTAATTATTATGAACACTAAATTAAATTAATGTTTTTTGTTTTCTTAATAATATTTGTCTGATTATTTGAAGGTGAGAAGAATATCATTAAACATTTAAATGATGTCACAAAAATGACTTTGTATACTGTACTATATGAAATACAAACATGAACAGCTACAAATGTTTGCACCTATCCTAATAAAATAGTTCAATCTTTTGTTTGGCTGCTTAAACACTGCCCAGAAATGCTGCATATGACAACTGGGACAAATCAAGTGGGTTTTCATTTTTTTCTAGGGTCTGAAAGAGACAAATGAGGTTGTTAAAAAGACTGGGAGAGAATCCAAAAAAAGATAAAGATGGCGAAGAAGGGGAAAGTAAAAATGAAATATGGATACAGGGAGACACAGGATGGCTGCTAATCATAAAAACAGAGACATGGAAGGGGGACACAGACTAAAACAAGGAGGAGGTATAGACTGGGTTTAAAGGGATAGTAAACACCAAAAAATTTATTGTTTAAAAAGATAGATAATCACTTAATTTATATAATAATAATAATAATAACTAGAATTTTTATAGCGCCTTTCTCCCAGTGGGACTCAAAGCGCTTTTTCAGCGCTCGCTCTCGGAATTAACCAAATCGGCAGCTGAATAGTAATAGTTGTTATTATTACCCAATTTAATGGTACTCTTTACCATTCCCCAGTTTTGCATAACCAACACTTTTATAGAAATATACTTTTTACCTCTGTAATTACCTTGTATCTTAGCTTCTGCTGACTGCCTCCTTATCTCAGATCTTTTGACAGACTTGCATTTCAGGCAATAACCATTTTTAGCCATCCGAGAGAGCCACTCTGTGGCCCTCTCTGCACCGGACATTAACGGCTAAGCTCGTTGCTGGGTGGGAGCCGGTGTGGGAGGCGGGTGGCGGCCATCGATGGCCTTTGTGATGCGGAGGGGGGCGCAATAAGGCAGAGGGGGAGGGTTAGGGAGCTATTTTGGGGGGATCAGGGAGGTTGGGGGCTAAGGGGGGATCCTACATAGCAGCATATGTAAATATGCTTAAAAAATATATATTTTTTTAAAATACCTTTTATTTTAGTACTGGCAGACTTTCTGCCAGTACTTAAAATGGCAAGACAATTGTGGGGTGGGGGAGGGAAGAGAGCGGTTTGGGAGGGATCAGGGGGTGGGATGTGTCAGGTGGGAGTCTGATCTCTACACTAAAGCTAAAATTAACCCTGCAAGCTCCCTACAAACTACCTAATTAACCCCTTCACTGCTGGCCATAATACACATGTGATGCGCAGCAGCATTTAGCGGCCTTCTAATTACCAAAAAGCAACGCCAAAGCCATATATGTCTGCTATTTCTGAACAAAGGGGATCCCAGAGAAGCATTTACAACCATTTGTGCCATAATTGCACAAGCTGTTTGTAAATAATTTTAGTGAGAAACCTAAAGTTTGAAAAAGTGAACAATTTTTTTTTATTTGATTGCTTTTGGCGGTGAAATGGTGGCATGAAATATACCAAAATGGGCCTATATCAATACTTGGGGTTGTCTACTACACTACACTAGAGCTAAAATTAACCCTAGAAGCTCCCTACATGCTCCCTAATTAACCCATTCACTGCTGGGCATAATACACGTGTGGTGCGCAGTGGCATTTAGCAGCCTTCTAATTACTAAAAAGCAAAGCCAAACCCATATATGTCTGCTATTTATGAACAAAGGGGATCCCAGAGAAGCATTTACAACCATTTATGCCATAATTTCATGAGTTGTTTGTAAATAATTTCAGTGAGAAACCTAAAGTTTGTGAAAAAATTTGTGAAAAAGTGAACATTTTTTTTCATTTGATCGCATTCGGCGGTGAAATGGTGGCATGAAATATACCAAAATGGGCCTAGATCAATACTTTGGGATGTCTTCTAAAAAAAAATATATACATGTCAATGGATATTCAGAGATTCCTGAAAGATATCAGTGTTCCAAATGGCAAAGTGCTACTTGTATTTATAGCCCTATAACTTGCACAAAAAGCAAAGAACTTGTAAACATTGGGTATTTCTAAACTCAGGACAAAATTTAGAAACTATTTAGCATGGGTGTTTTTTGGTGGTTGTAGATGTGTAACAGATTTTGGGGTCAAAGTTAGAAAAAGTTGGGGTTTTTTGTTTTTTTTCATCATATTTTGTAATGTTTTTTTATAGCAAATTATAAGATATGATGAAAATAATTGTAGATTTTGAAAGTCCATTTAATGGCGAGAAAAACGGTATATAATATGTGTGGGTAAAGTAAATGAGTAAGTGGAAAATTACAGCTAAACACAAACATCGCAAAAATGTAAAAATAGCCTTGGTCCCAAACGGACAGAAAATGGAAAAGTGCTGTGGTCATTAAGGGGTTAAGCATGGAAATTGGGGAGAAAAAAACATTTGTCCTTAAGGGGTTAAAAACAAAATTCAAAGGAAATGTACGTATCTCCACCGCCAAAGGGTACTACTACTTCAGCTCCTGTGTGCAAGATCTCTTGACCAGATCTTAGAGAGTGACTGAAAATTGTACCTTAAAGGAGCGCTTAGAACACCTAAATAGGAGTCTTAGCTAGGTAGAGTCAGAGGGGGTTCCAATAAAGTTCTATATGAGCCAAATTTAAATTAAAATTAAAATGTGTACATATTTATTATAATGTCCCCATTAGCTTGTATTCACAGAAACAGCTGTTGACCCTTGTGATTAATTGTTCTTTGGTTATTTAAGGGTTAACGCCGGATGCAGCAGTATGGTCTATGATTAAGGCATTTCTAAGCCGAAACGCGTAAGACCGGCTACGGCTTAATCTGATGACACAAGCTATTTCTATTTTATGTTGAAGTGTGGATTTTTGTACCTGAAGATAAATAAAGAAGAAGTTTATGTTTTCAAGTTGGTTCGCTGGATTTCTTTTCTTTGATGTTCATATTTATTATAATAACAATGATAATAAAAAACAATGATATAAAAAACTTTAGCAAATTCTATATTGCAATTGGACCCTGATCGAATGCTCTAAAGATCTGAGTTATATTATTTATCTCGGTCTCAAAATTGTTCTCAATCTGACGGTTGTTATACAATTGTTGTTATACAATTCAGAACATAGGGAAAATGAAGTACAAATACAATTACTATTACAGTAAAAGTATCGTTATCAAGGGAGTTGATAAATGGTGAACGGTAGTGAAAAAACGCAATTGCTTAAAAAATCAAAAAGTGAAAAAAGTAATAATGGGCAAAAATGGAAAAAATAAAATAAAAATAAAAGAGATAGGTGTACACCTTTTAAAATCTTAGTGTCACTATTCCTTGTGGATTAAAGTGTTCACATTCACACGTTTTAATTTTAATTTCAATTTGGCTCATATACAATTTTATTGGAACCCCCTCTGACTCTACCTAGCTAAGACTCCTATTTAGGTGTTCTAAGCGCTCCTTTTAGCTACAATTTTCTTTTCTTAAAAACAAAATTCAGTCATTGAAATTTAATTGTAATAAAGCATTATCCTACTTAGAGCGACTTTTCAAACAGGCGATCTGCAAAATGCATAAATAATTTATTTTCCTAGTCAGTATAAGTAGTGTTTTCAAGTTATCAATGAAAAAGAAATGATCCTGTAGAATTTTAAATTTAATCTGAATGTGACTCCTTAAAAGGGAAATTCTAAAACAAAAATGAATGCACTAACGTTTGACCTAGCCATATGTTTATTGTGTAACATCTTGTAAAAGGGGTTAAAATAGGGTAGCCACCTCGGCCAAGTTTTCCTGGATACTTATGAGTTACACATGCTGCAAGGTGTGCAGAGGGAACATGAATTGCACTCCTGGACAGCACATGAATAGTGACTCTGGACAGCACAATGCATGTTCCTCCCTGCACACCCTGCAGCGTGTATAACTCATAAGTGTCCAGGAAAGCATGGCCGAGGTGGCAACCCTAGGTTAAAAACATAGGATAAGTCCCAGTCTGGCACTGCAAGCATTACATATACTGAGCAGGAAACTGCTGGTGAGCCAATTAAGAGAAGCAGCTGCATGGCCCACCAATCACCATCCTTGCCAAAGTGCAGCAGGAATTTACCTATGTGTTTAAGTCATTACTTTAAATATATTATTATCTTTAAAGGAACATAAAAAGCAAAAACACAATAGTCTTAAGTGTTAGACTATTGTATTATTTCACTGTTGCTTGTATATAACTGTGTGCATAACCAAGTCAGCCATTTAAAAAAGGCATATGTGTATATTCAACAATCACCTGTTAGCTCTTAGAAGTGCATTGCTACTCCTGAGTTTACTTATGTATCCTTTATAAAAAAAAAATACATAGAGTATAAAGTACATCTGATAATATAAATAATTTGAAAAATCTTTTAAAATTGTATGCTTTATCTGAACCATGGAAGTTTAAAGGGACATGAAACCTAATTTTTTTCTTTCATGATTTAGGAAGAGCTTACAATTTGAAACAGTTTTCCAATTTACTTCTATTATTTAATTTTCTTAATTCTCTTGATATCTTTTGTTGAAAAGCATATCTAAATAGGCTCAGTAGTTGCTTAATGGTGGCTGCACATAGATGCCTCATGTGATTGGCTCATCCATGTGCATTGCTATTTCTTCAACAAATGATACATAAAGAATGAAGCAAATTAGATTAAAAAAATTGGCTTTGCTGTCCCTTTAATTTGGATGTTCACATCAATTAAATACTTAGGGAATGCTAAGTCTGTAAATACTATCACATGAGTTTTAGCTGTTTTTCATTGTATTTGAATATTCTAATATTACATTAATTAGTTAATCAATTAGTTAATTGTTAAAAATATATGTAAAATTTGAAGATGTATCAATACACCAAAGTACGTATAATTTTTTTTTTTAATAAGTGTTCTGTTTTTTTTTTTCACTACTAAACATAATAAATTACAAAAACTGCTTAAATAATCACAGCGCAAGCAACTGCAGCATTATCTCGCTGGTAATTATAATTGGTTGCAGCTCTCTTTTTTTTGTTTTGTTTGTATGAATACTACTTGAGTCTGTGCCATTCATCAGCTTGCATTATATTGTGGTATTGATGAGAGGACTGCAACGTAATTAAAATAAGTAACCAGAATTCAAAATAGCACTTTAAATATAACTCACAAGATTAAAATGGCAAAAACATCAGTGAAAGACTGGAAACATTGGGTTTATTTATATTATTAGCATAAAAAGAAAAGGAAATATTTAACAGTTTAAAATAAAAGAATATTAGTGTGATTGGGTCAACGTTTTGTATTTATATAGTTGTTAATTCAAAATTACAACTTCCTGAACATTTCATAGCACAAATTCTTAAAGAAAGTGATATTTCAGTGACGTTAAAGAGACATTGTGCACTTTATTTTTATTTAGTTATTTAGATTGGTTTTAAAAATAAAAAATGGATGTTCTTGTGCTGTATTACCCCTTTTTTCTGTGAGAATTGTCACTATTAACCATGTATTTACACAAACATGCAGTTTCTGCTACTTTCACTTTAAATATATCAAAAAAATTCACTGCAGCGTTATGAAAAGATTTAAATGTTTCATGTGCTGAGAGACCTAGAAGGAAATCCTTGCATTACATGAAAAAATCTAACATTTAATATCCTTTCATAATATTTAAAAAATGCAAAAAATCAGGGGCGCGATCCAATATAGATCGTAGTTTGCGGCGCAAGCGAGGGAACCCCCGCCGCCCGTAGTTTCAGCTCGCAACTCAAGCTATCACATATACGGCTCCGTCAGATGCTAAAGTGCCGTAAGTCGGATAAAATAGAAGAAGAGAGGCGCCAAAAACATAAAACAGTATCGTTGTTCTGGTGCGGTGGAAAAGATGCGAGCCCCCCCTGAATGAGAGAGTATATACTCACAAAATAAGCGACACAATCAGCGTGCCTTAAACTGCAGGTTGGGACTGTTTAGAGTCGCCCCACAGACACCCCCAGGCAGATAACGTCACCACAGGACCTCCAATCCGCTGCGGGCAATATCGCTCTTTAGAAACTCCCCGAAGTCAGCTGTAACTTGCGGCGTCAGTGGTTTCAGACGATATACACAGACCTCTTCTTGATAGCGGTCAATGAGAAGGGTGGATGGGCACTTGAAAAGTATGCTTGTACCACGTCCTGCCTTGATTAAACTTCACTATAGTGAAATTTACCTGCAATATTCTCCACAGTGATTGATTAGCTGAATGCACAAGGTAGTTTATATATACCAGAGCTCAATGTGTATGCTGACGAGAGAACCCTTGACACCGGACACTATTTACACACTAGTAACTGCAGTAATGGTGTGTAAATAGTGTCTGGTGTCAAGGGTTCTCTCGTCAGCATACACATTGAGCTCTGGGTCCCAGATATAAACTAGCATGTGCATTCAGCAAATCAATCACTGTGGAGAATATTGCAGGTAAATTTCACTATAGTGAAGTTTAATCAAGGCAGGACGTGGTACAAGCATACTTTTCAAGTGCCCATCCACCCTTCTCATTGACCGCTATCAAGAAGAGGTCTGTGTATATCGTCTGAAACCACTGACGCCGCAAGTTACAGCTGACTTCGGGGAGTTTCTACAGAGCGATATTGCCCGCAGCGGATTGGAGGTCCTGTGGTGACGTTATCTGCCTGGGGGTGTCTGTGGGGCGACTCTAAACAGTCCCGACCTGCAGTTTAAGGCACGCCGATTGTGCCGCTTATTTTGTGAGTATATACTCTCTCATTCAGGGGGGGCTCGCATCTTTTCCACCACACCAGAAAAACGATACTGTTTTATGTTTTGGTGCCTCTCTTCTTCTATTTTTTCTATGCAGTCAGGATTCCATTGGGATTTCCTTTGGGGAGTGCAGCCATAGACTCAGCATACCGGAACTGAAGACTACCAACCATACACTAGCGCACCTCTTGAGGACTGTGGATCCTCTTTTTTCTATCGTAAGTCGGATAAACCAGCGATGTCCAGAAATCTGCATAAGTACAAATTTCTGGAGTCGCCAGTGACTTATGTCACTTTAGTAACTGCCGGCGCCTACAAAACCTGACTAAGTTATTAAATCTCCCGTACTCTCTAACACGCCTCCCAAACATAGCCCGACACGTATAACCCTCTATCCGCTATCCCCCTCACTCTCCTAATAATAAAAATTGTATTAACCCCTAAACCGCCACTCCCGGACCCCGCCGCACCTAATAAAGTTATTAACCCCTAAACCACCGCTCCCGGACCCCACCGCCACCTACATTACCTACCCCCTAATGTGAGCCCCTTACACCGCCACCACCTACATTACCTACCCCCTAATGTGAGCTCCTACCCCGCCGCCACCTACATTACCTACCCCCTAATGTGAGCTCCTACCCCACCACCACCTACATTAACTACCCCCTAATGTGAGCTCCTACCCCGCCGCCACCTACATTAACTACCCCCTAATGTGAGCTCCTACCCCGCCGCCACCTACATTACCTACCCCCTAATGTGAGCCCCTTACACCGCCGCCACCTACATTAACTACCCCCTAATGTGAGCTCCTACCCCGCCGCCAGCTATATTAAAATTATTAACCCCTAATCTAATCCCCCTACCCCGCCGCCAGCTATATTACATTTATTAACCCCTAATCTAATCCCCCTACCCCGCCGCCAGCTATATTAAATTAATTAACCTCTAATCTAATCCCCCTATACCGCCGCCACCTATATTAAATTAATTAACCCCTAAAATACTAAACTATCCCTACCACTAAACCTAAGTCTAACCCTACAAATAGCCCTAAAAAGGGCTTTTTGCGTGGCATTACCCCAAAGTAAACAGCTCTATTGCCAGCCCTTAAAAGGGCTTTTTGCGGGGCTTTGCCCCAAAGTAATCAGCTCTTTTACCAGCCCTTAAAAGGGCTTTTGGCGGGACATTGTCACAAAGTAAACAGCTCTTTTGCCTATAATCTAAATCCCCCTACTCCGCCGCCACCTATAATAAATGTATTAACCCCTAATCTAATCCCCCTACACCGCCGCCACCTATATTAAATACATTAACCCCTAATCTAATCCCCCTACACCGCCGCCACCTATATTAACTATATTAACCCTAATTATATTAGGGTTAATATAGTTATTATATTATATATATTAACTATATTAACCCTAATTATATTAGGGTTAATATAGTTAATATAGTTATTATATTATATATATATATTAAGTATAATAACCCTATCTAACTCTAACACCCCTAACTAAATTCTTATTAAAATAAATCTAATTAATATTAATATTATTAATTAAAATATTCCTGTTTAAATCTAAATACTTACCTATAAAATAAACTCTAAGATAGCTACAATATAATTAATAATTACATTGTAGCTATTTTAGGGTTTATATTTATTTTACAGGTAACTTGGTATTTATTTTAATTAGGTACAATAGCTATTAAATAGTTAATAACTATTTAATAGCTACCTTGTTAAAATAATTACCAATTTACCTGTAAAAAAAATCCTAACCTAAGTTACAAATACACCTACACTATCAATAAATTAAATAAACTACAAATCTCTAAACTAAAATACAATTAAATACACTAAACTAAATTACAAAAAAAACAAAAACACTAAATTACAAAAAATAAAAAAAGATTACAAGAATTTTAATCTAATCTAATTACACCTATTCTAAGCCCCCTAATAAAATAATAAAGCCCCCCAAAATAAAAAAATGCCCTACCCTATTCTAAATTATAAATTAACCAGCTCTTTTACCAGCCCTTAAAATGGCTTTTTGCGGGGCATGCCCCAAAGTAAACAGCTCTTTTGCCTGTAAAAAAAAACACAATACCACCCCCAATATTAAAACCCACCACCCACATACCCCTACTCTAAACCCACCCAAACCCCCCTTAAAAAAACCTAACACTAAGCCCCAGAAGATCTCCCTACCTTGAGTCGTCTTCACCCAGCCGGGCCGAAGTCTTCATCCAAGTGGCAAGGAAGAAGTCTTCCATCCGGCGATGTCTTCATCCAAGCGGCAAAGAAGAAGTCTTCCATCCCGGCGATGTCTTCATCCAAGCGGCAAAGAAGAGGTCCTCCATCGGGGCGAAGTTTTCCTCCAAGCGGCATCTTCAATCTTCTTTCTTCAGCCCTCCGACGCGAAACATCCAGCTGGCCCGACGACTGAACGACGAATGAAGTTTCCTTTAAATGACACCATCCAAGATGGTGTCCGTCGAATTCCGATTGGCTGAGAGGATTCTATCAGCCAATCGGAATTAAGGTAAGAAAATCTGATTGGCTGATTCAATCAGCCAATCAGATTTAAGTTCAATCCGATTGGCTGATCGAATCAGCCAATCAGATTGAGATCGCATTCTATTGGCTGTTCCGATCAGGGGTCCGGGAGCGGCGGTTTAGGGGTTAATAACTTTATTAGGGATTGCGGCGGGGGATCGCGGTTGACAGGTAGATAGACATTGCGCATGCGTTGGGTGTTAGGTTTTATTTTGCAGGTAGTTTAGGGAGCTACGGTGCTCCGATACACAGCGTAAGGCTTACTACGCCTGCAATTTGTGGTGAGGTGAAAGTGGAGTAAGATTTCTCCATTTTCGCCACGTAAGTCCTTACGCTGTATATTGGATACCAAACTACGCTGGTTTGGTATACCTGTCTATGGCCCAAAAAACTACGGCCGAAGGCAGAAATATACGAGCGTAACTTCTAGGTTACGCCATATATGTGATACCAAACCAGCGCAAAATTTGGAGTCACCGGCTTTTGCGGGCAACGCTGCATATCGGATCAAGGCCCAAATGGGTGAAATAATCTAATCTAAATATACAACATCATGAGCCAAAAAGTGATAAATGTGACTAAGTGACTTCTCTCAAATGAGAGGCTTAATTAAGAAACAATATAATGATAAAAGCGAATAATAATAACAATAAAGAAAATTCATGTGACGAAAAAAATAAAAATAAAATATGAAAGAGATACTGTAAATAAAGCCCAATAAAATGGGTGGTGATGACAATTTAGAAATACAAAAAGTCTGTGCTGATCCTAAGCAGGAGGGAGGCAGCTTTTCAATGGGGGTTCAGTGCATCTACCAATTAATAACAAATAAGAAAGCGCCTCATGGTGCAGTATTTTCAAACAGTGTAGAAACAATGCAGCAACGGATCAGGTGAAAAGGTACTCACAAGTGTGATGGCACTTTTAGCTAAAAAAGTGCACACAGGCAGGCTAACCTTTAATACAGTAGACAGTACGCTGTAGCCACAGTGTCCTTAGATCGCCAGTCCAGTATCTGTCTTGTAACAGGTTCCGGGAGCAGAGCCCAAACAGTTAGACCGCAGTGGTAATTACTGTAACTGGTATAGCAGGTACAATGCTGGAGTGGCGTCTGATCTTGATATTAGAGATTTAAATGGAAAACAATGTTAGGATAAGGAAGCAGGACATCCGAGTAAGTAAAAACAGATTTTTATTATGCTTAGCAATGCGTTTCTCGGCCGTATTGCTCTTGCCGTTTCCTCAGGCTGAATACATGACATGCCTTCGCAGAGGCTTTTAAAATACAAACAACGGATGTCATTGGATAATTAGTTAACCAATGGTAAACAGGGGATAGACCGATAATACAGACAGTGTATAACAGCGCAATTCACAAAAAATGTAACATAATAACAGCACTAAATTGATACCTATATTAAAAGAGATATCATTGTACACAATAAGTAACATTAAAATTGGAGAATATAAATTTGTGGCAGCTGACAGTGTAATATTGATCTATATCAGAGGAAATATCGCTGCATATGTGAGTCCATCTAAAAAATAGAAACATATACATAAAAAGGGGGGGCTTGAAAAAAATAACAATAATATCACCACAAAAATAAACAAACTTAAAAACAAGGAGTTAAAAAGTTTGTGCTAGATATTGTGTAAGAAACACTGTATGGCTTTAAAATTCTGATTATCCTAATATTTTGAAGGTATAATCTAGATTTTATTAAAGACACAGAGATGAGTATTTTTGCATTAATCTTTCTTTACTACTCAATGCAGCCTTTTAAAGAACAATAACATTAAATATAAATAACATAATACATAATAAGAAGCTAACAGAAGCTTATTATAATGAGAGAAAAAACAGCCAATCAGCACAGAGAATAGACTATAAACTGAGTACACAGCAAACACTCTCCCTCTTTCTAGTTGATGCTCAAAAAGAATAAAATATTAAGCATCATGATAAGTCCAAAAAGTCCGAAACAACAAAGGATAACAAACGCCATTTTCCTGTAGAATTGATAGAAGGAGTTCCATGAACAGTTGAACTTGATCGAAGGCCAAATAGATGTCCAGAATTCAATGGTTGAATGATGAAACTTCTGAGTTGTAGGGAAGAATCCAGAAGATGAAAGTGGATTGAAATTACATGGATACTGTTAAATACAAAAAATATTAATAACATACCATAATAAACTAGGGTGGGAGAAAAAACACAATTATTTCTGAGGAGGGAAAATACTCGTCTCTGTGTCTTTAATAAAATCTAGATTATACCTTCAAAATATTAGGATAATCGGAATTTTATTACAAGACCAGAGACCAATGTTCCCTCTAATTTTTTTTCCGTGCGTGCAATTATTTTTTTCTGTGTGCGGGCTTGATACCGATTGTGTGCGGCACTATATATATATATATATATATATATATATATAAAAATCGCAAGCACAAAAAGGGCACTCACTGGTCAGATAAAACTTAACATTTAATAAGTTATATTAAAAATAGCATGACGTTTCGGAGGTATTACACCCCCTTTCTCAAATGCATGATACAACTTAGGAAATCACAAAAGCAGTATACCCCATCGTTTACCCCATCACCTTAAATACATGTGTGTAGCTCATCTGAAGGGGACTTAGCTGATGATTCAAGTAGTACACAAGCCCCTAAGTCTAATACGGCTTCTTTTTCTGGTGTTGTGACCAGAGCAGCTGCCAAACCGCCACTGATGCCAAACATAGACAGAGAAATAAAAGACCCCACATCAGAAGGGGGGATACAGCAAAAAAGCGAAGTTTCAACAAGAAAAAATAGACATTGTGTTCAACCTCAGTGACAGACATCTTACTGAGGTTGAGCATGATGTTCTTAATCGTGGCCTGTCTTTCATACCAACCCCTAACCATGATAAATTTCATAAAATTGTTGATACACACAATTTACAAAGGAAGTTGAAATTGAAGGATTTCTTTAAAGGCAAAGAACAAAATACTTCCATAGAACATACATTTAGACCTAGATCCACTTTTGAACATGTCAACACACATTCTTCTATAAAAGGTTACACACGCATGGTATGCCATGATATAGATAACGATCATGAGAGACCGAACTTTCCCAATTTAACATCTAAAGAATTCAAAGCCATTAAAGATCTTAGTGAAGATCAAACAATCATTATACGTCCGGCGGACAAAGGTGGCGGAATCGTCATTATGAATTATGACGATTACCGCCAAGAGGCCAAACGCCAACTTGCAGATGAAAGGGTCTATACACGTTACAAGAGGTAACCCCACAACAACATTAAAAAAACAAGTTGATCAGTCCCTGAGATCTGCAGTGGAGGCATGTATTTTGAATGATAATGAATTTGCTTTTCTTACTGTTGATTTTCCGATAATACCAGTCCTATATTTACTGCCCAAGGTTCATAAGACACTTTCCAACCCCCTGGCAGACCAATTGTTTCTGCCAGGGGTTCGTTATTTTCTAATATTGCAAAATACATTGACCACCACTTACAACCAGTGGTAAGGGATACATATGCCTATTTGAAAGACTCACCTAGTCTTATAACATTTTTGACTACATTTGATCATTTGCAGGTTGGAGACATCCTGGTCACCATGGACGTTGACAGCCTGTACACCTCCATTCCACATATGGGGGGTGTGCAGGCTGTCAGGTCCATGGTGGTGGGATCTCAGCAATATAATTGTCCTCCTATCGAGTTTCTCTTAGAACTCCTGCAGATTTGTTTAGAGAAAAATTATTTCAAATTTGAAAGGGACTTCTATCTGCAGATCTCTGGGACTGCCATGGGGTCAAATATGGCCCCCACATATGCCAACCTCTACATGTCCTGGTATGAGCAGTTTGTTATGCGACCCCAGGACATGTTAGAGGTGGTATATTACACCAGGGATATAGATGATATTTTTTTGATCTGGCGTGGTACCTCTGACAGCCTGAATTCCTGGGTTAATGGATTAAACGGTCTGACACTTCCTATTAAATTTAAATTGGAATATGATGCTGATATGGTCCATTTTTTGGACCTCAACATCTTTAAAGTGGTAAATGAAAGTGTCTGTAGATTTGGTACATCTCTATATACCAAGCCTACGGACAGAAACTCCCTATTGGAAGCTCACAGCTATCACCCTATACATAAAAAAAATGGGATAATTGCCTCTCAGCTCACTCGGGTCCTACGTAATAATACCGAGGCATGTAACAGAGAAATTCAATTGGAGGAAATGTCTAACAGGTTAATCGCACGTGGCTATGACAAGGATTTGGTGGGAGAAATTAGAGACAAAGTGATGAAACGGTCAGAGGGCGCAATAGTCGCCACAAAGGACAGCACTACAACAGATGAATGTCTCAACTTCATCACTACCTTTGATCCCATGCACCAAAAAGTAAAGGATACAGTTTCCAAACATTGGGACTTGATTAATACTGACAAGACACTACCATTTCTGCACAAACAACCTCCTAGGGTAGTCTACCGCCGAGCCAAAAACCTGCGGGACCTACTAGTAAAAACTGACCCTATTAGGTGTTATGAGGGTAACACCTGGCTGAAGTCAAATAAGAAAGGTTGTTTTAAATGTGGGGATTGTGTGACCTGTGACAGCATGTTGAAAGGGGACACGTTCCAACACCCACATACCAACAAGCGCTATAGAATCAACTATAGACTCTCATGCATGAGCACCTATGTAATTTATATGTTGATTTGCCCATGCTCCCTTGTTTACATAGGCAAAACGGTCACTACATTCCGGGAACTTATGGCCAATCATCGCTGTGCGATTAGAGATGCCCTGCAGAAGGGTGACTCCGATCAGCCAGTAGCTCGCCATTTTGCCCGGTGTAAGCATAGTGTCTCAAGTCTTAGAACTATGCTTATAGCCCATGTGCCACCATTAACAAGGGGAGGCAATAGGGGCAATCGACTTCTCAGACTTGAGACCAGATGGATATACATGCTGGACACCCTAACACCAAAGGGGCTGAACACTATGCTGGATTTTTCACCATTTTATATGGAATCCTAAATAAAACATCAATTTGGTTACAGACTCTCTGCATTTATCTGAATGACTTCAACTAAGTTTGTATGCAGCACTTGACGTGACATCGCCTTGCTACATGTACCGCACCACCTCTTTCAGAATTCTTGTTCATGACCTCTGGTATCTTTGTTTCTGCCATACTATAGGATGCAAGATTTATGGGGTTATATACTAGATTGATGACAAAGCACAGGAGTTGGTTAGAATTATGGTATATTATATATAAAGATTTTCCCACTCCTGTCACATAGCTAATGCTTCATCTAATCTTATACCTTACATTAATTATGCCCTGATAGTGTTTTTATTTGTCCTCCATAGCTGTAATTAGATTTTCGTTTTTTATATGTTTTTAACTTTTTGCTAGCATCCATTTAGCAGTGCCTGATCGTGGATATTATACACACTGACTATTGTGCGTAAAGAGTAATTGGCCCACTTTGTTTGTAAACAGACATCCGTGCCATGCTATTGGCTATTAAGATGACACACTGCGTCTGTATGTTGTCCTGGTTACTGACGTCTGAGCGTGATGCACGCCGACTACGTCACTTCCGCCCTGGCACTGCACACGGGCCCCATTTGCGGCTCGGCGTCTAATGGAGCTACACACATGTATTTAAGGTGATGGGGTATACTGCTTTTGTTATTTTCTAAATTGTATCATGCATTTGAGAAAGGGGGTGTAATACCTCCGAAACGTCATGCTATTTTTAATATAACTTATTAAATGTTAAGTTTTATCTGACCAGTGAGTGCCTTTTTTGTGCTTGCAATTTTGGATATTTTTCAAAGTGCACCCTGGGAGCTGCTAATATTTATGGAGTGCCTTTTCTTCTGACTACGTTTTATATATATATATATATACACACACTTTTTATTTTAATCTACAATGGTCTGGTGTGTATGTATGCATATATATTTTTACACAAATACAAACACACATACATATGTGTGTGTGTATAATATATATATATATATATATATATATATATATATATATATATATATATATATATATAAAATGCAATGTTATATACATGTTAAAGAATTGTTTAAAGCAGATCATTGTAAATTGAAATAAAAGTGAAGACTCACTATTGCATTATATTTAAATATGTTATGTACATTTAAAAATTAGTTAAAAGCAAACCATTGTTAACTAAAATACAAATGAAAGCAGACTCCCTACTGCAAGTTACACCTCAATGAATCCATGACTTTTGAAGCACAGAGTTACAGCCCCTCCCACATAACCCACGGCCCGGTAGCTATAATTTGTCAACCAGTTAACCCTATAATTGCAAGAAAGGGCTGTAATAAAATTGCAGTATTATCTGAAGCCACTAACCAGCATTTAAAAGTACTTCTTTAAAGGGACCCTAAACACCTGCTGGAAATGCTCTAAACTAACTTTTACTGATTATCCTAAATAAACTGATTGTAATGATGTATGCAGTTTTTGTCTTAAGGTCTTAACCCCCTATTCCATCTTACGACTTGCTTTAAACCTTATACTTATAAGAAATAAACAGACCAGACACTCAGTTGGGAGAAAAAACAAAGACCAGTCACGGTCACGTTTATTTAAACATAAACGATTTAACTTGTGCCTGCGATGATATTTAATACCATTGCAGGCACTCAAATAAATTAACTTCCAAACTTGGCAACAAGTTCGTTAACAATTGGCGGCATCTCACCCTAAACCTAACCCCTATCAGCAGCTGGTCAAGGCCCCTTTCGGTGTTTGCAGCGTGACACCCGGCTGTTCACGCCCAATGGCACAAAAAGAGAGCTGTGGAAATAAGAGATTTTCAGCCTGTATTCGTAAGGGAGGGGACCCCCCAAGCCGGCGCCTGGGTGGGCGTAACCCCTCCCCCTTTTTGACCGTCACTCTTCTCCTTCTGTGCCCGCTCCCCAGGGCCTTGACCACCCGCCGGCTAGGGCATCTCCACCCAACCCAGTAGAGCACCCCCCATCAGGCGAATCGTACAACCCTCCTGATGTGGGTGGGTGGCTATATTAACAACCCGGGCTTACAAAAGGCTAGCTCAATTAAACCTACCCCTGCCGGGTTCACTCACCCTCATGCTGCCGCATCGCTGCCGCCACTCTCTTCTTCTTCCCAAGGGGACGGGTGGGCGGGGAAAAACTTTCTCCTCGAAGTCTGGAACAGAAAGAGGCCGGATACACTGCTGCAGGACCCTATAAAGGTAAGCACAAAACACCGCCTCCTCGCCTGCAACATTGTAACAAAAACACCCTAGCATTCTCCAGACTTCAAGTTGGTAATCCCTTAATGTTGTTACTGGCCCACTAGAGGGCCCTCCACTCTCATAAGGTCTTAACCCCCTATTCCATCTTACGACTTGCTTTAAACCTTATACTTATAAGAAATAAACAGACCAGACACTCAGTTGGGAGAAAAAACAAAGACCAGTCACGGTCACGTTTATTTAAACATAAACGATTTAACTTGTGCCTGCGATGATATTTAATACCATTGCAGGCACTCAAATAAATTAACTTCCAAACTTGGCAACAAGTTCGTTAACAATCCGTTGGCGGCATCTCACCCTAAACCTAACCCCTATCAGCAGCTGGTCAAGGCCCCTTTCGGTGTTTGCAGCGTGACACCCGGCTGTTCACGCCCAATGGCACAAAAAGAGAGCTGTGGAAATAAGAGATTTTCAGCCTGTATTCGTAAGGGAGGGGACCCCCCCAAGCCGGCGCCTGGGCGGGCGTAACCCCTCCCCCTTTTTGACCGTCACTCTTCTCCTTCTGTGCCTGCTCCCCAGGGCCTTGACCACCCGCCACAAGAGCCAGGCGTACTCTTGCCGCCAAACTAATAAGCCAACAGGCAACTATATACACACTATACCAAATTACAACTTTTTTTTTTTTTTTTTTATATAACTAACAATAAAGCACTCCTGATGTCTTTTAAGAAGATATCCAGACCAACATCCGTCAGGTGGACACCATCAGGGCGAAACAGATCCTTCCTGTCGGCCGTTAAGAGCTCGTGTCTGACCACAAAGCCCCCTAAGGCCGTGACCGTCCTTCCCATCTCCCGGTTAACCTTCTTTCGTACATTGTACGCGGCCTTCTGGGTCACAATATACCGCCAATGTAGTCGTGCGACCACATTGGACCAACCCAACTTAACATTTTTAAGCCATGTGTGTACCCACTTCAAGTCTGCCATCATGCGTTTTATCAAATCCAATGCTGGGAGAGACCCCAAGTCATTTCCCCCGAGGTGCAGCACTATCACATTAGGCTGCCCCCACCTCTTGTGCGCCTCCTGCAATAAGGCCGGCCCCACGTGAGGCCCCTGCACCCTAACCATCGGAAGTTCGCCCTGGATGTTGCGAATCCAAGTTGCTGCCCTTCCGCTGAACGCAGCGCCCTGATGGACGCCCAATGGATGTAGGAATGTCCGACAATCCATACCCGAACTGGAGGGGGATTGCCACCTCTTACACCTGGCAAAACAGATCAAAACCACATTACCCGTGATGCCCCTTTCAAGCAATCTCTACAGACCTCCTCCCCCCCCCCGTAATGCCCCAGCACCCGACCCTAATGGATGTGTGCCCCCTTACTACGTGGGTCTAATGTATCTTTTGTATTGGGTTGACTTCCATCTACCCAACCTTTTAATTTCTGCAGCTGGTGTCCCAGCCGCCGCACTGGTAGCTGCCCCAATCCGGAAAGAGTGTGGGGCAATCTTTTTCAGATCCAGCCCCGCCAGCTCTGCCGTTTTCGCGAGTACCCTGCGAAACTGAAAAAGCGACAAGGCGCTGCCATCCTCGTGCACTAAAAACTGCTTGCTACTCTGAGGTCTTACTCTTTGAAATTCCTCAACACATCGCACCAGGCAGCATTCCTCAAATGCGTGCCTCTGCAGCGGGAGCCATGCCCCCTTACCTTCCTGGTCCGTTTTGGACCGAGGAACGAACAGGAGGAGCCCCTCTCCCGAGCAACGCATGTGCTCTTCCAGGATGCCCCCTGTCCCTTTAAGTTTGGAGGAGGACACCAACTCCCCCACTCGTAATGCCCCCGCAAAAGCCAGCGCGAATGCTGCACTAAACAGGAGTTTTTCATAGTCCGACGTACAGGCCGATTGCAATTGTCTGGCCAGATCTCGTAACCGGCCCGATGTTATGGGCTCCCTCCGATCCTTAGGACGGGGGGAAACCCTACCCCAACCTTTCAGCACTTGACGAACCAGGAATGACCTCGAGTGGTCAGCATAGCCCAATGCCTTATTAAAAAATGCTAAAGCTGCAAGTTTGCTTGCTGCACCCATTTTACTAGCCCCTCCTATCCTTAACTGAGCCAACCATTCCAGTACCTGTACCCTGGATGCGTCTTCCACCTGCACTCCCATCTGTTGGCAGAAGGCCACCCATTTATTCCAGTGATTGACGTATGCCGACCAAGTCTTTGGCGCCAACGATGCTCTGATTAGGGGGAGGATCCCCTCCCAGCCTGGAACAGCTGCCAAAGAAAAGACGGGCAAATTAGACCCTCCTTCGCGGCCCTGGGCGCTGCCTTCCTAAACTGCTCCCAGTTGAATCGAGAGAGTGCATCAGCGATAACGTTATGCACCCCCGGGACGTGTTCGGCCGTGAACGTGATGTTGAGCTCCAAGCAGCACAACACCAGATGTCTCAAGTAGCAAACTACCCCCGGCGAAGAGGCAGACAATCTGTTAATGGCGTACACCACGCTCAGATTGTCCGACCAGAATACCACTGACCTATTAGCCAGTCTCCTTCCCCAAATTTCCACCGCAGCCACAATGGGGAAGAGCTCCAGCAAAGTCAAGTTCTTGACCCAGCCAGCCTCCACCCATTTGCGGGGCCATGGCCCCGCACTCCATTCACCGTCCAGGTATGCGCCATACCCGAAACTGCCTGCTGCATCGGTGAACAGATGCAACACTTGATTAGAAACCGTCGGGTGCCTCCATAGGCAAATCCCGTTGAAGTGTGACAAAAATGTGTCCCACACACTCAGATCCTCTCGGACCTCCGATGAGATTCTGATCCATTTGCCACTTCCAATTGGTCCCTTCAGTTGCCCTTCCAGGCGCCTGTTAAAGACTCTTCCCATTGGAATTGCCCTTCCAGCAAAATTCAGCAAACCCAATAGGGATTGCACATCCCTTCTAGCTACTCTCTCCTGCCCCCGTACTAGAACACCGAACCTATCCGTGATATCCCTCATTACCGACATGAGCCGCGCACACTCCGTGCTCCGCGCTCTCCCTACCAACAGAAAATCGTCCAGGTAGTGGGCCACAGACCCACCCCCCGACGCCACCGTCACCACCCAATGAAGGAATGTGCTGAAACACTCAAACAACGAGCATGACAACGAACACCCCATAGGCAGGCACCTGTCCACGTAGAATGCCCCCTCGAACTTCATCCCCATAAGCCTAAAGGCAGAGGGGTGCAGTGGCAATAATCTGAAAGCTGACTCAATGTCTAGCTTTGCCATCAGAGCCCCTGGGCCCTTCACTCGCACCAACGTCAGCGCCTCATCAAACGATTGATAGTGCACTGTACTCAGGTCCGGATCAATTGCGTCGTTTACCGACGCGCCCTTAGGGAAGGACAGGTGATGAATCAACCTGAACTTTCCTACCTCTTTCTTAGGTACAACCCCCAGGGGGGAGACCACTAGGTCGGCTATGGGCATCGCTGCAAATGGGCCGGACACCCGGCCCATCGCAACCTCCTTAGCCAGTTTGTCCCTCACTACCTGTGGGAACTCATAGGCTGTTTTTAGGTTCCTATGAACCCCCGACCCCACAACCAAACCCCGCACTGGTATCTGAAAGCCCACACCCAGCCCGTCCCGGAGCAGCACCGCTGACTCCTGATCCGGGTAATCAGCCAGCCATGGCATCATGGCTGCCAGATTAAGCGGTGTTGGGGCCCTTAACTCCAGTTCCCGGCTTAATGGCCGGTCTGGCCTGTCCCTGCTCCATTCTTTTTCCGCATTCCACACCTGGGTGGGGCCCCCCGCAGTGCTTGCAGATGTGCCGAAAGGAACAGCTGCTCCCTCTGTCGCACAATCTGTCCTGGAATTTCCAGCACTCTCTACCCCTTCTACCTTGCTTCTGCCCAACCTGCCCCTGCACCTGACGCGCAGGGGAGGGAAGGGGGGATGGCCCTTCCAAGCCCAATTTGGACCACAGATGCATATCCTGTGTCCCAAAATGAAGCAGATGGTTGCCAACCATCTTTCTCCTGAAGGCCATGTCGTACTCCCTCCATGCGCCCTCCTTAAACCTGACATGGATGTCCTCAATCGTGTCCTGGTACTTGAACAAGTTGTGCCCCTGTAAGGGCCACCTATCCACATAGCAGGACACCAGGACCCTGAAGCATTTCAACCATTCTTCATAGGTTTCCGGCCTACGCACCCGTTTCGGACTGGATCCATCCAGGGCCCGCTCTTTGGCCCTGAACGCATCCAGTGAGAGCTCAAAAATATTGACGTAACGTCCCTCCTGACTTTTTTTAATAACTTTAGCCTTGAGATGGCCGTAAAGGGAGTGCACCAGACAGGGATACGTGTCTCCCTGTGCCGCCACTTTGCGCGGGATTGGTGACTCCAAGGGCATATTCGGGCCCGTCCCTGACGGCCCCGCTATCCTCTCTGCCTGCCCTGTACCTACAGACCTCCCCTTTGCCTGATTCGCTGCCATCTTTTTGATCCATCTAAACATCCTACGCTGCCCTTTTCCCACTAGCCCTAGGTCCTCCCCGCTTTCAGAACCTGACCCGCTAGAAGAAGTGTCAGTGTCAGTGTGTGTAGTGTTTAGCACAAAGGACTCACCCACTGCTGGTCTGTCGGCATCCGCCGCTGTCATCTGGACTGGGTCAGCCTCCTTCTGCTGTTCATAGGAGCCCCACACGCAGCGCATGCATACTGCCCCCAAATTGCCTTGTGTTCCCAGCCCGTGTCATCCCCACATGCTCTCCAGCTAAGCTCCCCTGCTGCTTCATTCCCCCATTCGCAGCTTGCGTGCCATTCCTGCTTCCCATATGTGCCCTCAGCTCCCTTTGCGCAAGAGCGCTGGTTCCGGGCCTACTCGACCTCTCATTTGCCTCAGCCCTCTCAGCATGCACTCCTCCTGTCCTCTGCGCCTGTGCGCTTGTCCCGGGCCTAACCGCCCCCTGCATCACTTCGGCCCTCTCAACATGCGCACCCGCTTGCCTCTGCGCATGCGCGCTTGTTCCGGGCCTTACCGCGCCATCCTCCACTAGCGCCGCACCCGACACCCCAGGTAAGTGCCCTGAGACCCCCTGGATCCTCCCTGTGGCCGCCGGAGCCCCCCCCCCCCCGCGAACCGGAGCCTCCCCAAGTTACCTGGGCTGCTCCGGTTGCACGGTCCTCCTCCTGCTCTGTCATCCCTCCCTCCAAGATGGCGGCCGCGATCCTCACTGGAAGCACGTGAGGAGGAACTCTCGCGAGAGCCGCCATCTGTGGAGGGAGGGCCTGCTGCGCACTCTGCAATCTGGCCACGGTCCTCCATGCTCCCTCCGGCCGCCACCGCCACTATTCCGGCCCGGCCCTGTGCAGATGGCACCACTACCGTGGCAAGGGATTGGGCCAGGGCCAGAACCGCCGCCATGGCAGCCGGCGGGAGAGCGGGCAATACAGTAGGCGCTAGGCCTAGCGCCCCATCTAATGCCCTTGGCTCCCCAGGCCCATAATCGAGGGCAGGCCCTGCCCCTGACGTTAGGCCCCCATCCTTCTCAGGCCCCACTGCAGATACCGGGCCCTCAGCAAGCCCTTCCAAGCCCCCCTGCTCCCCCCCGGCATCCTGCCTCCCCCTGGGGGATAAACAAACACGGGGTAACCCAGGGGCAGGTGTACTACACCTTACATCAGGGCCCATGGTTAAATGATGCCCCACACTAGTTTGGGCCCTACTACCATTGCTAGGCCCACCTCCCCCACCTCTCTTAGGCCCTTTCCCTTTATTGAAACTCCTGCTAGGTGGGGTTTTTTGGAGTGTGGGGGGTACCGCATCATCTGACATGTCCTCCTCTCTCTGCATTGCAGGTCCCTTCTTCCTTGCTGTGACCTCCACAACCTCCCTAAAGCGCTTGGGAGGCACCGACTTCCTTCTAGATCTCTCCATCATTCAAGCTCTGAACAAAGAAAAACTTTCTCCTCGAAGTCTGGAACAGAAAGAGGCCGGATACACTGCTGCAGGACCCTATAAAGGTAAGCACAAAACACCGCCTCCTCGCCTGCAACATTGTAACAAAAACACCCTAGAATTCTCCAGACTTCAAGTTGGTAATCCCTTAATGTTGTTACTGGCCCACTAGAGGGCCCTCCACTCTCATACTGCATTCTATTGTAGATAAAAGCTTTACAATGTAAACGTTGATCTGCAGCATTGTATAAGCTATGCAAGCTGCCATCTTGTAACGTGCGTTCCTCAACACTGTGTCACGTGATGCACACAGCACCAGCTATTACTAAATCATAGTGAGCCCTGCAGCGTCTGACAAGAACGGCTTCAGGCACTGTTATGTTTATAAATAGCAGGAGGAGGGATGGAAGTGTGAGGGGGAGGAGAGGTGGAGAGAGCGAGGCACAGGGGGAAGAAAGAAAGCAAACTCACGCTGCATAAAAATTGTAACAAGAGACATTCATCTACCTTACATATGATCTCCGGAGCCTTTCTTCCTCCTGGGCCTCCCTCTGTCTTAACCTCTCCTCCCCCTTACACTTCCTTTCCCTGCTCGTTCTATTTATAAACAGAACAGTGCCTGAATCCGTTCTTGTCAGACACTGACTGCAGGGCTCACTGTGATTTACTAATAGCTGGTGCCGTGTGCATCACGTGACACACTGTTGTGAAACATACTTTAACAAATGGCAGCTTGCATCACATCCAATGCTGCAAATCAATGTTTAAATTATAAAGCTTTTATCAAAAATAAAATGCAGTAATATGAAAAGACTGCATACAGCATTGCTAGTTAGTTTATTTTGCACAGTTAGAAAAAGTTAGTTTAGAATATGTTAATCAGGTGTTGAGGTTCCCTTTAAGAGTTTGTTGTGGGTTTTTGTCGCTCCAATGCACAGAGTCTGCTGAGGTGAATAGAAACATAAAAAAATGTGGCGGAGGAATCGTCCTTAAATTTCTCCATGCACGCTGCTAAAGAGTAGCTGTTTCAATCAGTCTCCCTCTGCTCTGATAGTCAGACATTCAGCATGAAGGGGAAACACCACAGACACATGGTTACAAGAGAAAAAATACTAAACTGAGGCGCATATCCGGGTCTGCAGGTAGACTGACAATGAAGACCCAGAAAACTGGAGCACTGCAATTAGTATGACTGCAGCGATTAGGTAGATTCAGGACTCAAAACATTCTTTTAACACAGTGCATTCAGATCTGTGTGAGGAGTTCTGCTCTTTCTGCGATGATATAGCAGATCGCAGCCAGTATGTTCTGCTTTGGGGAGCAAGAGTAAGTAGGAGGATGGATCCTGGAGTCAGGAGGCACAGCGCTCACACACGGACACCCGCCCCAGCCCTCCACCGCTGTTGCACCAATGTAAGTCTTAGTCAGCAAGAGTAAGTAGGAGGATGGATCCTGCTGCCTGGAGTCAGGAGGCATAGCGCTCACACGGACATGGTCACCCACCCCAGCCCTCCACCGCTGATGCACAAATGAGAGACCCCCCCAAAGTTCCTGCACCGCCACTTACATTTGATCTACCTTGTCTTCCAAAAGTTCTAGACTCTCTTCTTGACGCTTCGCCTCTCACTGCCAGGGTCACTCTGCTGCCAGACAATTTAAATTGAGCGCGCTTAGCTGCATCCATATCTGTATCAGGTTCCTTGGTTATTTGAATCACAACTGCAGAGTCTAAATAAATTATATTTGTTTCACAACTGAAGTACAGGCTATTATATCAGCATAGACTGTTTTACTCAGAGTGATTTTTATAAGGGAAGGCAGTAAGTCTTTATATGGTTATATATTATTGTTATACCATATAAGTATTAAGAGTCTGAAAAATAAGTATTAGTATTAATAACAACTTTTAACGTTGGTATAGCTCAAGCCCAAATGAGAGAGATAGTGTTCATTATAATAAGCACTGAAGCGTGAGAGATATGAGACACACAGACTGCAGGTGCTGACAGGGGCGTGACCTGCTGCGAGACACAGCACCAGGACCGTCTTTAACACAGGGCAAAAGGGGCAGCTGCCCTGGGCCCAGTCTCTGTTGAGGGGCCCAAGAGTCCTAAAAAAAAAAAATAATAATAATTTTTTTTTTTTATGGTTCATACCAGACTGCTGATGTGACATGGGGAACACACACATTCAGTCCTAATACTGTCACAGTCAAAAGTACTCTGCTTATATATAACTGTGCCAGACCGTGCCGTTGTCATGTGACATGCCAAGCTAGTGCCATGTGCTGTTTTAGATGTGCACTGTGCAGCACTGAATGCAAAGCCCTAACTCGGCATCCAGCCATTTCCCACTGCATCAGAAAAGGTCCTACTGGGGTTACCACTGTTACCAGGTAACTGCTCTGGTGGTGGGGATTGTTTCTGGGTAGTGCTGACTGTGGGCGCATGCAGCAGAAAGCTGGAGCGGCAGGCACATGAGGATTTGAGCATCTGTGCAGCTGCATACACTGCTCTCTTCAGTCTTGAGGCTGTGTGACTCATCTCACACTGTATCCATGCAGCCTTGGACAGACAGCATCCAGTCTACTGGTCCCCTTAGCCCTGCTCTTTCTGCTGTGGCCCTAAGATCAACTAACTGAAGTTTGTTAGGGGAATAGTGCTTTGTAGAAAGGTGTCAGTGGGAAGAATAAGTGAGTGCACACACGCCCCTCCCCATGCAGCATTGTCTAGTTCAGGGTGAGAGGGAACTTTTTCCTAGCAAAGAAGCGACATGTGCTGGTGTGGCTGATGTATAGCGTCATGCTGATACTTCACACATTAATGTAAGGTTTATTTTTATAGTTTTTATTTTCTCTCTGTCTCAGATTTTACAGCTTTCCATAGTAGTTCTGCTGTTCCAGTCAGTAAACTTATATTTGTCTGCACCTCCATGCTTCCTCCTTTATCTTGCTTTGCTCCTGTTGGCTGCCCTAAATCTCTTTAACCAGCTAACCTCACACCAGAATCACATTCAAAAGAATATTAAATGAATCCACAGTAGAGGAATTTATATATTTATTTACTTATTAGTACTGCTTAGGTCCAGTTTCACATATTGCATTTTTTTTTTAAATGATTAGCCCAGCAGTGGATGATCCACCGCTGGGCTAATAATAATAAAAAAATTGATTTAGTTGTTTTTTGGGATGTTGGGGTGGAGAGCAAAATTGCATGGGGTGGGGGGGCCCCAAGAAAATTTTTGCCCAGGGTCCAATCAATATTAAAGACGGCCCTGCACAGCACACTGAATAATGCTTGCAGCGTGGATATCTGAACACAGACCAGTGAGTGTAATAGGAGCTGTGAGACACGCTGAGATGTAAGGAGCTGTATGGCACGCTGAGATGAAATTTAGGTCTATTTGGATAGCGTCTATGGAAACGAGCAATAAGCTTCGGAGCATTAATGTGTGCATGAGGTTCCCAAGTGTCATCCTCTGGGGCGAACCCTTTCCAACGGACCAGATACTGTAATTCTCCATTATAATGTCTTGAGTCCAAGAGATCATAAACTTCATAGACATCAGTGCCCAATTGAATAGGAGAAGGGGGTAAAAGAGGTGCATCAGGCTTATCTCCTAAGTAGGGTTTCAATAATGATACATGGAAAGTTGGGTGGATGGGTAAAGAATCGGGTAGGTCAAGCCGAACAGCATTTTCATTGATGATGTGTAGAATTTTGAATGGGCCAAGGAACAACCCAGCCAATTTTTTACTTGGTAAGTGCATTTTAATGTTTTTGGAAGATAACCAAACATAGTCCCCTATGGAATATTTTGGAGAAGCTCTACGTCGTAAATCATAGAATTTCTTCTGAGAAGCCTGAGCTTGTTTGATGTTATCACGTAAGTGTAGGAAATTTTCAGCTATGTTTTGTGTCAACACATCAACAGATGGTGAATCATGTGTAGAGGTCGTTTGGATAGTGAATCTTGGGTTAAAACCATAACTGGCGAAGAAGGGAGAGTAATTTGTAGTGCTGTTAATGGTATTATTATAGGCAAATTCAGCCATAGAGAGAAAAGAAGTCCATTTATTTTGATGATATGAGCAATAGCAACGTAAATATTGCTCAAGCCACTGATTGAGTCTCTCAGTTTGGCCGTTAGTCTGAGGTTGGAAGGCTGTGCTTAACCTTTGATCGATTTGGAGTGCTTTAGTGAGTGCTTTCCAGAAGCGTGAAGTGAATTGGGTTCCTCTATCAGTAGTTAAAATGGAGGGTAACCCGTGGAATCGTACAATGTGGTTTAGAAATAAGTATGCTGTTTCAATGGAAGTGGGTAACTTGTGATAAGGAATAAAATGTGCCATTTTAGTAAAATGATCTGTAACAACTAAAATGGTAGTTTGTCCGGAACTAGGTGGTAAATCAACTATAAAATCCATTCCCAAATGAGACCAAGGAGATTCTGGAACTTCCAGAGGAATCAAATAGCCATATGGAGGTCTCCTTTCTGGTTTTGATACTGTACAGGTTGTACAATGTTGTATATATTCCTTTATACTGGTTTTCATCGATGGCCACCAGTAACTTCTGGCGATGAGCTCATGAGTACGTTTGATACCTGGATGACCAATTAGTGGAGGGTCATGATGATCTTTGATTATTTTCTGTCTGAAACGTTCTGGAATATATAGTTTAGAACCATGAAAGTAAAAAGCTTAAGCTATCTAGTAGGGTTTGGTCTTCTGAAGATAGATCAGATTGGTATTCCTTATCCTGTTGAGATAGGATAGCAAGGAAACGAGTAGGGGGAAGAATGCTAGTAGGAGAGTCTTCTTGTACAGGTCTTGAATCTCGTCAAGAGAGTGCATCTGCCTTCCCATTTTTTGATCCCGGCCTGTACATGATTTGAAAATTGAAACGACTAAAGTAGAGACTCCATCTCAGATAAAGTTTTGTTATTTTGTAGATATTCCAAATTCCGGTGATCAGTGTAAATCACTATAGGTAGTGAGGTACCTTCAAGAAGATGTCTCCAGAATTCAAAGGCTCTTTTAATGGCTAGAAGTTCCTTGCCCCCAATGGAATAGTTGATCTCTGCTGAAGTCACAATTTTTGAATAGAACCCAACTGGGTGTAGTGGTTCTTTAGGAGACTGTCTTTGGGAGAGGACAGCGCCAAGAGCATAATCTGAAGAATCCACCTCTAGGGTATATTGAAGGTTTGGATGAGGATATTTCAGAATGGGAGCAGATGAAAAGGAATTCTTCAGGAAGCTGAACGCATCATCCTGTTCTTTGGTCCACTGGAAAGAGCAATTAGCACTAGTTAATTTAGTCAGAGGTTTCGCAATTTTTGAGAAATTGCGAATGAACTTGCTGTAATAGTTACTGAAGCCAAGAAACTTTTGTAGTTCTTTCCGTGTTGACGGTGTGGGCCAGGATTTTACTGCTTCTACTTTGTTATCTTGCATTTGAATCCCATTTGGGCTGATGGAGTAACCCAGGAACTCTATTTTGTTGGTGTGAAAAATACATTTTTCCAATTTGGCGTAGAGCCGATGGACTTGGAGTCTTGCTAAAACCCAACTAACATGTTTGATATGTTCTTCTAGATTTGTGGAATAGATTAGAATGTCATCTAGGTAGACAACAACACATGTGTCAAGGAGATCATGGAAAATGTCATTAATAAAGAACTGGAAAGTTGCGGGTGCATTGGTTAAGCCAAAGGGCATAACTAGATATTCAAACAACCCATACCTAGTTCTAAAAGCGGTAAGCCACTCATCCCCCTCTTGGATACGCACTAAATTGTACGCCCCTCTCAAATCTAATTTAGTAAAAATCTGAGCATGCCTGAGTCTTTCTATGAGTTCAGGAATGAGGGGGAGAGGGTATCATTTTTTTATGGTTATTTTGTTCAATTTTCTGAAGTCAATGATAGGCCGAAGAGATTGGTCTTTGTTCCGCACAAAAAACATTCCTGCACCAGCAGGAGAAACCGAAGGACGGATAAACCCTTTCTTTAGATTTTCATCTAGGTAAGTCTTTAGATGATCTAGTTCTGGTTGACAAAGTGGGTATAAATGTCCGATAGGTGGTGTGGTTCCAGGTTTCAATTCAATAGGGCAGTCATAGATTCTGTGTGGGGGAAGGGTGTCTGCTTCCTTCTTACTGAAGACTTCAGAGAACTGCTTGTACATTTCTGGTATCAGAGTTTCTGAAGTGGAGGATAAACTGTGAAAAAAGGTTCTATGACAAGTCTGTTGGCAGAAATCAGAATTTAATTGAACATTTAAGGATTTCCAATTAATATAAAGTTTGTGTAGCTGTAACCAAGCTAGCCCAAGTACTATTGGGAATAATGGAGAAGTGATTACATCAAAGGTGAGATGTTCATGATGTG
Organism: Bombina bombina; assembly: GCF_027579735.1. Classification (NCBI taxonomy): domain Eukaryota; kingdom Metazoa; phylum Chordata; class Amphibia; order Anura; family Bombinatoridae; genus Bombina; species Bombina bombina. Next base: position 942,531,724 of record NC_069502.1, on the reverse strand, counting down.
TTTTTAATGTGGTGACAGAGAGCGGGATGGTGTGATGTGTAATGGGCCCTGATGATATCTCAGAGCCATCAACCACACGAAGGAAAATAGGAGACAACTTTTTTATCAATGGTATTTTATTTTTTGAAACCAGAGAACTGTCAATGTAGTTTCCTTGTGCTCCTGTATCCAAGATGGCTGGAATGGTCACTTGCTTATTTGCCCACTGTAGAGAAAGAAGTAAAGAACAATGAAGAGGGTTGTTATGCTTTAACTGGAGAGGAAGATTGGTAAGGTACTTATTCTTCTTGTTCTGTGGCAAAGAGGGGCAATCCTTTAAAGAATGAGATGAGGATGCGCAATACATGCAGAGGCCTCTAGTCTTCCTTCTGATGCGTTCTTCGGGAGTTAGAGGTCCTCTAATAAAACTTATATCCATTGCTTCAGCACCAGTTGAACCAGTATGAGAACTGTTAGAAGTGGGATGGTTTAGAACCTTATCCTTCTTGTAAACAATTTCAGGGTATTGACGTTCAAATCTTCTTTCACGTAATCTCCTATCAATTTGCCTGCTGAGCTTCATAAGGCCTTCCAATGTTTCAGGCAACTCAGTTCGGGCTAATTCATCTTTTACTGCGTCAGAGAGTCCAAGCCTGAACTGGTTTTTTAAAGCGTAATGGTGTTCCATTGAGAGTCAATAGAATATTGCTTGAATTCTGTTATGTAACATTCAACAGGTTTGATACCTTGTTTTAGGTTCCTCATCTTTTTCTCAGCAGTATACTGTAGGTTAGAATCATAGTATAATTCATCCATGATATCCAGAAAAGATGAAAAAGATGAGAGAATGGGATTATTTGTCTCAAAGAGAGTGTCTGCCAAAATGCGAGGTTCACCTTTTAAATAGCTTATCATTGTAAGAACTTTAACCTTATCATTTGGGTATGTTCTAGGTTTAAGGGTGAAATTAAGCAGACAAGCATTTTTAAATTGACGGTATAAATTCCTATCTCCATTGAAAAAATCTGGAGGTGCAATAAATGGTTCTGACAGATTGTCAGGAAGGCTCTGTTTAGTAGAGACAGTGTCTTTTACTACTTTTCTTAAAGTTTCATTTTCTAATTGTAACTCTCTAAAGGCTTGACTAAGTTGGTCAACTCTTTGTGTTAAATTATAAAACAATTTGAGGAAGCTCTGCTGGATCCATTATTTATGGCTTAGTTGTTATATCAGGTTCCTTGGTTATTTGAATCACAACTGCAGAGTCTAAATAAATTATATTTGTTTCACAACTGAAGTACAGGCTATTATATCAGCATAGACTGTTTTACTCAGAGTGATTTTTATAAGGGAAGGCAGTAAGTCTTTATATGGTTATATATTATTGTTATACCATATAAGTATTAAGAGTCTGAAAAATAAGTATTAGTATTAATAACAACTTTTAACGTTGGTATAGCTCAAGCCCAAATGAGAGAGATAGTGTTCATTATAATAAGCACTGAAGCGTGAGAGATATGAGACACACAGACTGCAGGTGCTGACAGGGGCATGACCTGCTGCGAGACACAGCACACTGAATAATGCTTGCAGCGTGGATATCTGAACACAGACCAGTGAGTGTAATAGGAGCTGTGAGACACGCTGAGATGTAAGGAGCTGTATGGCACGCTGAGATGAGTGAAGCTGTGTGACGTCACATAAAGTCCGTTACTGTCCGGTATGAAAATGAATCAAAGAAAGTTTATATCATTAACATGAAACATACGTTGCAAATGACAGTAATAACTGAGAGACAAAGTCAATTTAGAAAAGTTCAAGAGAAAACATGATATTTGAAATTAGCCGTTACTTTAGGCATCCAAGGTAAATTAGATTTGATACAAGTACCGTAGCGGTAGTAGGTAGAATCCTCCTGTTGGAAATTAAGTAGCAATTCCTGTAGAGATGTAGAGTTGAAATAAATTAATACTTCTTGGAATAGTAAACTTCAGGATGAATGAGACTAGTTGTTATTAGTCACTTTATGAGACCAAACTGCAGCTGGTATTTGTAATCCCAAATGTTAAAGTAGTAGAAGTAAATCTTCTCTTGATAAGCATGTAGCTTATAGGAAAGAGAGCACTAGTTTTAGCAAACAATAATCAACAACTAAGCACTTGTTAAGGGCGGGGTAATGCCTTAAGTAGAGGTGAGGAAGGTGAGTTGAGGCAAAAGGTAAAAGCAGGACTGGAATCCTTACAATCTGTTTCTTCTGACTGTGACGTGACATGGCCCGCCCCCAACCCAACCAACACAGATGGCGGCAGCGTGATGCGTAGTGAGGATAGGTCAAGGCAGGGGGTGGGGGACAAGACACAAGGAGAGACAATCTATCAGACTCAATGGCGGCTCTCTAATTAGGTTAATTAGGCGGCTGCTTCCGCGAGGCCCCCAGTGAGCGCGAGGCCTAAGGCAACCGCCTAATTGGCCTAATTAGAGAGCCGCCACTGATCACTGGGCCCAGGGCACATGCCCCTTTTGCCCCACGTAACGTTAGAGACGGTCCTGACTGAGATCCCAAAAATATAGAACTAATTTGCCAAGTGCCGCCTGCACTGCGCATTGGACCTAGCAATCTGTCACTCATCTAGCCTGATTCTGTGTTCCTGTATACAGAGCTGCTGCCAGCACCGAGCTAATGTAATTTTAAGCTGAGTACATTAGCTCGGTGCTGGCATACAGGAACACAGAATCAGGCTAAATGAGTGACAGATTGCTGGGTCCAATGCGCAGTGCAGGCGGCACTTGGAAAATTAGTTCTACAGGCATTTTCCTCTCTCTGCTTCTGCTCACAGCAGGTGCTGCGCGGCCTGATATTCTGCCTGCGCTACACCAGAAGGGAAGGTGTGCGGCCACGCAGCCGCGTACCTTAGAGGGAACAGTGCCAGAGACTCCTATTTTTGCAAGTTTAAAGCATATTAGGAAAATAAATTAAGAGAGGCATGTTGAATGGGTCTGAAATAAAATTGTTTAAAAATGGAATCAGAAGACCAATCTGCTGCAAGTAAAATTTGTTGGAGAGGAGCCGCTTTTAAAAAGGCTTTTGAAGCAGCAGAACCTCTGACAGAATTTGCTGTGAAAGTTAGTTTTTCTAAAAGTTAAGGTTCTAGATTCATATGACTTTAGGCATTCAACCACACACAGAGAAGGTTCGGAAGGAAGATAAGGGTAGAAAATAGATGTAGACAAAGTTTTAGTTCTTCGAGAAAGAAAAAAGGTAACTCTTTCAGGAGAGAAACGTTTAGAGTTCCAATCTAAAGCTTTCACATCAGATACTCTTCTGAAAGAAATTAGACAAAGAAGAGTAGCAAGTTTAGCAGAAAGTTGTTTCAGAGATAACAAATTATTATCAGGCCAAGATTTGGAAAGGGAAAAAATTAGATCTACATCCCAGAAAAACTCGTGTTTGGGAACAGGGGGATGTTTTAATCTAATGGCTTTAAGTATTCTACAAATTAAAGGGTGTATGCCGACAGGGAGGTTGTTAATTAAATTATGTCTGGCCGAAATAGCTGACCTATGTACATTAATGGTTCTGTAAGCCAGACCTGAGTCAAAAAGATGGGAAAGGTAGTTAATAATATAGTTTAAATCAGAAGAAACGGGATCCAAGTTCCTTCGCAGGCACCAGCTAGACCACTTTGACCATGCAGCAAAATAACATTTGCGGGTACCTGGGGCCCAGGAATCTTGAATGAGGGACCTAGCTCCCTCCGAAAGACCTCGGAGGGACCAGGGTCCCCTGATATTGCCCATGCTATCAGGAGAAGAGACCCTTGGAGATTTAGACTGTGATAATCACCCTCTGGGTTGACTAACAGATGAGGAAGTGGAGGAAAAAGAATTGGGGGATTGATGGCCATCTCCAGAAGGGAGGGATACCATGATTGGGTTGGCCAAAAGGGAGTCACTATTGTCAGGCATAGAAGATCCCTGAGAACCATTGAAATTGTCCTCGGGATCATTGAAAAAGGAGGGAAAGCATAAGCTTTCTGAGGAGGCCATGGATGAAGGAAAGCATCTATGGCCGCTGCCTCCGGATCCGGGCGCCAGCTGAAATATGGGCAAATTTGAAAATTGGTCCTGGACGCAAAGAGGTCCAAACAAAAGGGACCTCTGAGAGATTGAAGGGATAGAAAAATTTTCCTGTCTAATCTCCAATCACTGGAATCTGTTAAATGACGAGATCCCCAGTCTGCAGCTGCGTTCGATTGTCCTGGAATATATTCCGCTTTGATGGAAATATTCCTGTCTAAACAAAGATGAATAAACTCTTTGGTTATGTTGGACAAGTTTCTCGATTTGGTGCCTCCCAAATGATTGAGATACTGCACCACTGAAATATTGTCCATGCGCAGGAGAATAAAAACTGGAAAAGAAAATTTGGCAAAACTTTTGACTGCAAACGAGCCAGCCAATAATTCCAAACAATTGATATGGAAGCGTTTCTCCTCCGATGTCCATTTGCCACCCGTGATGGACGGACCACAACGCGCACCCCAGCCTGAAAGACTGGCGTCGGATTCTATAACAAAATCAGGAGTTCTGCCAAAAATGGCTCTCCCATTCCAGGCTTCCAAATGAGAAAGCCACCAAGAAAGTTCTTCTTTGGCTTCTGAAGACAAAGGAATCAAATGAGAATAGGAAAACCCTTTCCTCAAATGAAGAATTTTCAATCTTTGAAGTTCTCGGTAATGTAAAGGGGCAGGAAAAACAGCCTGAATAGAGGATGATAGTAAACCTACTATTCTGGCTATAGTTCTGATGGGGACTGAATCTTTTGATAAAGTTTTGGAAATTTCTTTTTTGATGTTCTTCACTTTGTCTGACGGAAGACTCAAAGTGGAAAGCACTGTATCAATTTGAAATCCTAAGAAAATTAAAGATTTTGTAGGGTAAAGAACCAACTTCTGTTTGTTCACAATGAAGCCTAATGATTCTAGTAAGGAAATTGTTTAAGTTAGATGATTCTGGAGAGAATAAAAATCTTGGTCCATTATTAAAATATCGTCTAAGTAAATTATCAGACGAATACCTTGATGTCTCAACCAAGCCACTACAGGTTTGAATAACTTGGTGAAGATCCAAGGGGGGGAAGACAGGCCGAAAGGAAGACAAGTGAAGTTCCAAAATTAATCTTCCCAGCGGAATGTCAAAAATTTGCAATGTTCTTGAGTGACTGGAACAGTTAGATAGGCGTCTGTAAGGTCCAGACGAACCAACCAATCGTTTTCTCTTAAACACTCTCTTAGTAAGTGTATTCCTTCCATTTTGAAATGATGGTATACAACATAAGCATTTAATGTCTTTAGATTTATGACCAGCCTGAACTGGTTGTTTTTCTTTTTACTAAAAATAGGTTGCTTAGGTAAAAATCTTGGGGTTGAAAAACCGGAAGAATCGCATTTTTGGAAGAAAGAGTTGAAATTTCTTTCTTGACCAAAAGAGCGTCCTCCTGAGAAAAATGAATGGGATGAGGAAGAGAGATTTGGATTGGGGGAGATATGAATTCTATGAGAATACCTGAAACTGCTTGTAAGACCCAAGGGTCTGAAGTAACTGAAGCCCAATTTTGAGCAAACAGGGCGAGTCTGCCACCAATTTTTTCTGGGAAAAAAGGAAGAGGAGGAAATAATGAACTTACCAGGAGCTTGTCTAGCTCGGCTCTGGTCCTGAAACCTCTCTGGGTCCAAGGGCGACCTCTTGTCAGGAAGAAGGAGGAGGTAGATGGTTCTGAATAACCTCTTTGAAATTGTGTCTGGAATTGTTGATGGTATTGAGGTTGATGGGGAAAGTAGTGAGACCTTGATAAATAGGATTGGCGGCCCTGTCAGAAAAACTCTGGTTAGGGTAGAAAATTTTCTTTACTGATGTCTTTACTTTGTTTAAATTGGAGAAAGTGTTTACGTATTGGCTAAGATCTTTTAAATATAAATCACCAAATAAAAGACCATTTTTATCGGATGCGATATTGCTTGAGGAAAAATCTGAAATTTTGGGGTCTATTTTCCTTAAAATGTTACAACGTCTTTCACCAGACATGGCACAGTTGGTATTTCCGATAAAGCAAAGCAGTCTTTGGACCCATTCTCTGACTACGTAAGGATCCAAAGGACAATTTTCTTCTACTCCTTGTTCAGACAGTTCAAACAGTTTAGTCAGGGGGCCGACAGAATCCAGAAGTTTGTCCTGGCAAATTTTCCAGGATCTGTCTACCCCTTTTTTCAATTTCTACCCAGGGGTGCCAATAAATTTTAGAATCTTGAGATCAACCTCTGGAGTGATAGAGGCATTTTTAGGTAAAATGGGGCAAGGACATTCAGCCTTCATCTTGTTACGGGTTTGTTTTTTCAGGGGCTTACGTAATTGATGATCAATAAATTTGGCTAAGTCAATAGGGGGACACCACTCAGCGGACCGGGGATGGTGTCGTTCATCTGGTTTGAATCTAGGGTTGCCCAGACAGTCAATAAAATCTTCCTCGTCCTCACTGTAATCATAAAACTTTTTAGATTTCTTTTTCTGTTTTTTGGCTGCGGGGGAGCCGTCAGAGTTATCCGATTCATTGAAAGTATCAGAGTTTATATCTGTATATTCATCACCATCTGAATTTTCTGATTCTGAAGATGGATTTTTTGAAATATCTTTATTATTACATTTTAATTTTTTGCATATGTAAGTATCCCCCGTTTGGTTACCCTCGGGGTGCAGGGTTCTACTGACAGCAGTTTTTCTTCCTTTGCTGTGAGGAAAAATAGGATCAGCTAAAAGCTGTCGAGATTTTTCAATACGTTTTTTGCTTGCTCTATAGGCAATAGATGGGCTTTTTCTTTTTAAAGAAATCTTTTTCTGTTTTTCTCCCATCAAAGAGGACATTTTATTAAATAAATTATTCATGGAAGAATCTATCATATTCTGTACAGTTTGTAACGTTAAGGGAGATGTATCTGCTTGCATTTCAGACATTATGGAATTAAAATATGTCTGAACCAAATACAATGTGTAAGAATAAATATATACCTAAAATAACTCCCTTAATAATATATATATATAAATATATTAGACTTGTTTATAATTTGGCAATAACGATTTTTGTAACTGACTTAAATTAACATGAATTGTGATAACAAACGTTTATCACAGATAGAAAAAAACTTTTAACAAATAAACTTATAATATATAAAAGGAGCCAGTAGATGGCAATACAGGCCTGCAAAAGGGAAAAATTTTAACTGAGATTGAAATAAATGTTACAACTCGACCACCTAGAAAATTGCAGCTGACTGACTGAGGTAATGTTACACGTCAGCGTGAATGGGCGGGAAGGAAGGGGGACGGCCCACAAGATGGCGCCGGAGCGGCCGAGATAGAAGCAGGAAGGCAGAGGAGACAAGTAAGTTATAAATTAAAGAAAAAGCTCAGCCACAAAGGGGAATAAAACCAGAAGGGGTTATATAAAAACCGGAGAGCATAGTTGTCAAGGAGCAACAATAATATAGGGGAAAAAACAAATAAATAATATAAAACGAAATTAGTTAGATAAAAAAGAAAAGAAAAGAAGGCAAAACGTTTAATAAGATTTGAAAAATAAGGCTACAAAATTTTTAAAACGATATTATAAACAATAAAATATACAAAAGTCAATGATTATGCGTATAATATTGTGCACAACTTATCTGTTTTTGAGCAGCAAAAGAAAGAGGGAGAGTGTTTGCTGTGTACTCAGTTTATAGTCTATTCTCTGTGCTGATTGGCTGTTTTTTCTCTCATTATAATAAGCTTCTGTTAGCTTCTTATTATCTATTATGTTATTTATCTTTAATGTTATTGTTCTTTAAAAGGCTGCATTGAGTAGTAAAGAAAGATTAATGCAAAAATAGGAGTCTCTGGTCTTGTAATAAAATCCGGGACCTTATTGTCGTTGGAGCTGTATGATATCAAAGGAAGGTCAAGCGATAGTGTTATATAAAGGAAATAATTGATCATCTAAACAATAAGTAGCAACACAAGTTATAAATATCTTGAGATTGCAATCAATGTATTGTTTACATTTACTCAGTCATATGAACAATTTGTAACAACAAGATTGTATAGCTCATTTATATATGTGTGCTCTAACATCCATTTAAACATGAGCGTTCTAACATCCATTTTTTCACCATTAGTTCATTTACATGTAATAGTGAGAAGCATGCCTGGAAACTTTTTTTTTTTTTTTCCATTTTCTCTTGTAGACAAACAACACACATTCATGGGGGTTTTTTCTGTGTGGTATAAATTTTAAAATATATGGTCAATATTATGCTATCAGACGCTATACAACCTTGCCGTTAAAAATTGCTCATATGACTGAGTAATAGTGCAGTCCTTTCATTATAGTGTAGTTTCTTTTTTGACTTTTTACTAATTGTGAACCAGATTACTAGTGGAGCGATACGCAAATGTGGTCTGGTATTTGAAGTGGCTCGCAATGTGAACGCAAGCTCGCGTTAGCATTGCATGGAAGTTTTGCACTCATGAGAGCGTGCTTCCATAGGCTAAAATCAGAGCTTGATTCTCATGCTATGAGATACGGCATGAGAACTAGCTCTGTGAAGGTGGTAAGTCACGCAGCAGATTGTAAATATATATGTATACAAATATATACATATATATTTATAGCGAACACACAGTCCCTATAGACCGCAATATAAAGGCAATTTTCAGTGTACACCCACCAACTTTAACCCATAAAGACTGCTTCATGTTTTGATAAAAAAAAAATATATATGCTCATATTTTATTTTATTTATTTTTTTAAATGCACTACATACTTTATTTTGAGGGCAATTGGGAGACATTTAAAAAATTGACCAGAGATCTGATCTCTGGTTAATATTTTGAGTGCTTATTGCCACCGCAAGCTTGCAGTAGCAAAAACCAGCCACTTCAAAGGCTGGTTATTTCTCGCGCCCATTAATGGGCGAATTTGCCCATTTGCAGGCTCGTGATAAATTAGCGCTCCACTTGTAATGTAGCCCTGTTTATTTTATTCACTTATTGCTTCACTTTATTATTTGACTTTAAATATTATCACCTTTAATTTAAATGGGCAAATCATACTTAAGCGTTCATGGTTCAGACAGAGCATGCAAATTTACCTAACTCTACAACGCAACAATGCACTACTGGGAGCTAGCTGGTGATTGGTGGATGTACACACCTTTTTTCTTTGACTCATCAGGTTTGTTCAACTAGATCTCAGTATTGAATTGCTGGTGTGTAGCAAACTAATTATGTGGGGTCTATCACAGTCTATCAGCTGAAGCTTTTTTGGCTCTTTTTCTTTCTGAAACCCCCCCCCCCCCACACACTTTTTGATTTGATGTGCTCATAATAAAAAAATTCAGCTATTTTCCCATCACAGGATATTTCATCTCACAAACAAATAAGCCCTATATTTACTATGGGGTCCAAAAAGGTCTTGGCTATCACATTTTTAGAAGATTTTTTTAACACCTTTTTGAGACCTGTTTTTCCATTCCAAATTGAACACCTCTAAACACTTGATAAAGCCCCCAAAATTGCTTTTTGGACATCTTTGCAAGTATTCCAAGACTATGGGGAAACATTCTATCATCATGCACATGTGCAGAGCACTCTAAAATGGCCACAGGAGGGGGCAGAGCCTGGAGGTGAACGATGCAGGGTGTGTAGCCTAACAGCTCTGTGCAAAACAGTGCGTGAAGGAGCTAAAAACAGCACTACTTCGCCACAGAATTGGGGCAGCTGAGGGGACATAATGTTCTGAGTCCCAGACAAAAGAAAGCACTTCTCGGGCTGCAATCAAAGCGCATTTATCGGAACTGTGCACCTCCGGTGCAGACCCGTGCAGGGAGCACAGTCGCCATTTTGAAGAACCACGAGATTGATCCAGCAGTGAGGGTTGAGAGCCTTAACATGCAGACACTTGCATGAGCCACCGATTACGAAGGGACACTGTCCTACGACCATGTGAGTACCTTGAGAGGCGCTAAGGGAGAGAGGGGAAATCTATATGGCCCTTACAAAATACCGGACTGTCTGAGGTCTCTGCACAGACCTCCCTGCCACCGCACAATGTCTTCTGCATATAAGAAAGACGGTACAAAGTTCAGCTTCATGTACTAAAGCCCTGTTAGGGCTGCATATAATTCTGGTGACTCCTGTGAGCCTTTAATGGACCTTGTTGACTCATATGCTCAATTAAAAACAGAGTGGGGGGAAAAAATAATACAGGTGCCTGATCCTCTAGTTATATTCTGAAGGGCCTCTTTACTGAATAACCGGAGACTAAGGAGAATAACCGGAGACTAAGGATCTGACATAGGTGGGGGGAGGAAAAAAACCTCTCCTTATTTTCTCAAGCACTGCATTAACACCAATTGAGGTGGCCCCTCACAAATAGCTGGGAGACAACTATAATCTGACCAGCGCAGCAGCAATACATCCCCCCTCAATGTCTAATAGAAGATCGCCTAAATCTGCCCCAGGGGGCAAAACAGCCACCGCAAGCCTCTTTTTTAAACCAGTGAAAGGTGATAAACATACAGAAACCCAGATAAGAGAGTTAGAGGAGGATGCAGATTCAGATTCCAACACCACTCCTATTACGGAGGATCTGACGCCTGTAACTACGGCAGACATTAGACAACTGGTTTCTAAGCAAGACATCTCGGCTAGTTTTGAAAAACTTTGGGAGAAGATGGACGCTATGCAGCAAACGGTTACAAGCAGCCTTGCAGACATTAAGCAGGATTTCCAAGATCTGGACAATTGGGTATCTACCCTGGAAGATAGCGAAAACACAGCTCTGCAAGAGGTTTCTTTATTATCTCAACAGGTATCCTCTCACCAACTAGAATTATTTAACTCACTCAATAGCACAGCACTACTGTCAGATGCAGGCCAGTACAAGGGTGCTGTAATCCCTTGACAGTCACAAATCCACAAACGGCAGCACCTTATAGCAGATAAAAATCTTTATTCCATCATACCTGGGTTAAAACAGAGTGACGTTTCGGGTACATAACCCTTAATCATACATCATGTAGGTGCTGCCGTTTGTGGATTTTTGATTACCAACTAGAATTAGACTCAATCCAAGAAAGGATGGAAGATCTGGAAAATCGCAGTCGCAGATGCAACATCAGATTGAAGGGAATCCCTGAGTCCATATCTCCTAGTGAGCTGGAAAGATATCTAACCCTACTCTTCCAGGCTATAACATGACAAACAGAAGATGATATCTTTCAGATGGAAAGAGCCCATAGGGCTCTGAGAGCGAGACCTAAGGACGATGCCCCACCAAGGGACGTGATAGTTCGAATGTTTCGATTTCAAAAAAAGGAAGCTATCCTCGCTGCATCAAGAAGGAATCAGACCTTTAAGTTTCAGGGCTTTGTAGTCCAATTCTTTCAGGAACTCTGTTTGAGAACCCTACAAAGGAGAGGAGCCCTATGAGACCGCTCATGCTCCTGCTGAGGAAAAGTCAGATTAACTATCGATGGGGGTTCCCCTTTACACTCAACATCATCCAGAATGGGGTAACATTCACTATCAAAGAGGCATGCAACATCCCAGACATCTGTAAGCATCTGGGCCTAAAACCTCCCCGGCTCCCCTCAAGTGGTTCTGGGAGGGGAGATGAGGAGCCCAACACATCAGGCGCCCACTCAAGAAGACAAAACTAAACAAAGGTTGCCAGGAAGAAGCAAAAGACCTGAATCTCTGCTAGGTCTCTAACGCTGATGGCAAACCTTACTCTACTGGGATAACAAGTTTCAAATGAGTATAGAAATAACCTTTCTTTCTATTGGCAGGACTATTGTAAGGGCCTGGACACTGCACTTGGCCTCCCCTTCTCCCCCCTTTTTTTTTTGGAGATGGGCTGTGCAAACCATTGGAGGGGTGGGGGGATTATAATTTGACTCCGTGGCCACATGGAAGACTAAACTATAATGGCTAGAGGACATGTTGGGACTATGGGACTTCAGGAGAAGGAGGGTCTCCTAACTCACAATGTTAAGGGAGTGGAATTACAGAGTATATGTATGAAATGTTTACAGGAGGGGGGGAGTATGAAAATCACGAATTTCCTAGGACTCCTTTACAGTTAAAATTGTATTTCTAAAACTTCTTGCTGCACGCCTATTTTACTTGTTTGGTAAGTTACATGTTCGCCTTGGGTACATGGGCATTAGGCTCATGCACTCTATATTTTGGTATTTTTAAATTTAAATTGTTGTTTGTTTTTTTATGTGTTCATTAAGGTTATGTTATTGTGGTACTAGACGCTACTTAGTGGAGGTGGATGGTTCCACTCCAGACAGATGGATAGGAAAGATATGAGCAATGGTCCAAAACATTAGAATCATCTCACATAATGTGAGAGGCCTTAACACAGATGTTAAGCATAAAACTGCCCTCACCCAATATTCTAGAGCAAAAGCTGATCTCATAATGTTACAAGAAACTCATTTTACCAAAACAGTGATCCCTAGATACTGGTCAAAACAGTTCCTCCTTCACTACCACTCGACTACAGATACAAAGAAAAGGGGGGGTCTCCATTCTTTTTCACCAATCGCTTCAGTTTAGCACTGAGGAGGTAATAACAGATATCTCATTGTTAGGGGACGTATGCAAAATGTACTGGTCACTATCTGTAATGTGTATGCCCCCAATGAGAAGCAAGACTTGTTTTTTAGGCAAATCTCACAGCTCCTGACAAAGTGGTCCCAGTCTCGTATCATATTAGCTGGAGATTTTAATATCGCTTTATCTCCCTACAAAAACACAACAATCATTATCCACTTCCACCTTTACAATACTCCAAACAAAGAGAAAGATGTTAGCTAAACTCCTAGATTCTAATTAGGTTAGGGTACTGCAGACATTGAAGGCCCACTACTACCTATATTCTAATAAGCCAGACAGATATTTATCCCATAAACTGCGAGAAAGGGTTAGGAACTTTTCTATTCCACTGTTGAAAAAAGCTGATGGGGGGCGCACATCCCACAAGAGATAGCTGACACATTTGCAGAATATTACACCACTCTTTACAATGGTAAAAAAGTGGAACACACTCCACACACACAGGAGCTTCTCAAACAATTGCTAGCTAAGGCTAAGCTTAATAAACTAATCAAACAAGACATTGAGGACTTGAATGCTGACATCACGGCAGGGGAAATTCTTTTAGCGATTGAAGACTTGAATTTGGGGAAGGCGCCAGGACCGGATGGCTTTCCGGGGGAGTATTATGAAATTTTCAAACCCGACCTGGTCCCTCATCTGCAGAAATTCTGCAATGATGTAATACAGGGCAAGGAAATACCAACAGATATTTTAAGTGCTAACATAGTAGTGATACCCAAGTCAGGCAAGAATCCTGAGAAGTGTCAGAGTTACAGGCCAATTTCGCTGATAAATCAGGATGTTCAAATCCTCACAAAAAAATTGGCCAATAGGCTCAAGAAGATAGCCCTACTTTTGGTCCATCCGGACCAGGTGGGCTTCATATCAGATAGGGAGGCTCCTGACAATGTGAGGAGGACTATAGCCCTGGTGGACTATATAAAGGGTACTGGGACGCCTTCTCTGCTCCTCTCGTTGGATGCAGAGAAGGCATTTGACAGAAAAGACTGGATCTATATGACATCTATCTTGACGGAGATGGGGTTTGGGGGGCATTTATGAAGGCGATAGAGGGGATATACTCTGCTCCAATGGCTGTCATCAGGGCAGAGGGCTTTTAATCTAAACCCATAAAGATTCTCAATGGCACGAAACAGGGTTGCCCCCTGTTGCAAATACGTTTTGCCCTATGCATGGAACCGCTTGCAGCGTGCATAAGACATCATCCAGATATATCGGGGGTGAAGGTGAAAGACTCGGATTATAAACTATCGCTTTTCGCGGATGATGTTCTTCTGACCCTGACCAAGCCCTTACTCTCTCTACCCAACCTATACCAGACTCTACATGACTTCTCACTGGTGTCAGGATATAAAATCAACCTAGAGAAATGCGAGGCTTTACCCCTCTTTCTTCCACCACATACAAAAAAATTGATTGAGGCTAACTTTGAATTTGTGTGGGCTAAGACGTTAATTACCTATCTAGGCATCAAAATCTCAGACTCATATCACAATCTCCATTATATAAGGCTCCATTATATAAGGCTATTGACAGAGATCTTAAAAAATGGAGAGTCTACAATTTTTCCTGGTATGGTAGGCTCTCGGCGATTAAAATGAATATCCTTCCCAGGATTTTATACCTCTCAATAGCTTTCTAAGAGGAGACAGAAAAGCGAGAATAGCCTAACACACACTCTCTAGACACAGACGACTGGGAGGGGTAGGCTTACCGAATCTAACAAACTACTATCATGCAGCCAGATTAGCTCAAGCCTCTTTGCTGAGTAAGAACAACCACAATATTCTATGGACCAGACTGGAGGCGGACCTGGGGGGATTTGACTCCTCAGAGGACATACTGTGGAAAGTAGGACACACATATGATAATCGAAACTATAGAACACTTGCCACGGTTGACACTCTCAGGGTGTGGAGGTCCCTCACAGGGCCCTTGAAACTCCTTCATGCAAACTCTAGAATTAAACCAATCAAATCTCTTCTACAACCTGAACTGCATACAAAGGTGGGTAAGTGGCTTAATTATGGTCTATACAGGGTAGCATACTTCTTAGAGGGAGGCCAAATACAGACATACTCCCAGCTACAAAATAAAATTCACCCAATGAAACTGCATTGGTCCCTATACCTTCAGATTTTCTCTGCCATACATAATATTGCTATCCCTGGTCCTCACAGACTCATACGACTCTAGAGCGGATCTGCTCCTCTTCTGACAGACAGAAACAACTGATATTGAGACTATATTTGACCCTACAGGGCGCCATTGTGCTGACCCAATCGACACTAGAGGCAAAATGGGGGCTAGACACTGGACTGGACCTACCAAGAGATCAGTGGGATCTTGTGCTGTACAAGTCTAGAAGGGGACTGATTAATGCTGACTTGAGAGAAAACTGCTTAAAGACAACCTTTAGGTGGTACCTCACCCCAGAGAAAACATGCCACTTCTCACAAAATGGCACAAACCAATGCTACAGAGGGTGTTTGGACAGGGGAACATATCTACACATGTGGTGGGAATGCGTGAGTTAAGAGCCATCTGGGAAAATCTCCAGAGGCTCCTAGGTAGGTTATCACAGGAGCCTATTATTCTTGCAACTGTGCATGTCCTCCTGAACTACAGATTTACACAGTATAACAAGGCAATTAACACATTTATCAAAATTCTATGTACCGCGACTAGAACCTGTATTGCCGGACACTGGAAGGTGGGGGCCTTAGCTTGGCAAGAGGTTCTAGATAAAATAGAACATATCTACACTATGTCAGAGGTCTCTGCCTCAATACAAGGGTCCAGGGAACAATTTACTAAAATATGGTTTTATTGGATTATGAATGAGAGGGATTGAAGAATGTGCCACCAGTTTTAGCGGGTGACCCCATAAAGAGTAAGAGATAACCCAAGATCTCACCTTCCCAACATGACTAGACTCATTGGATATATTTTATTCTCTTCTAGGACCGACTAGAGTCTTGACAAAACTAGATTAGAGCGAAGTCACTCACAATTAGTACCACAAATTTGGTTTTTGCTTAAGTTTGATTGATAATGTTATTTTGGTTTTATAAGTTTGTATAAAATGGGCAATGTACATGTACAAAAGCATATCACAATGGGTCAGTTACAAGGACTGTAATGCTCCAGTTTACTTTACTGGTAGGGGGCATGGGGGGGGCTTTAGAAATGTCAAGGTTGCATATGCACTCAAAAGAAATTGTACCTTCATGCCTTCTGGTTGTGAATTTTGTGAATTCTTTGATATACTGTCTCTTGAATTTATTGCCTTTCATAAATAAATATTTCAACTAAAATGGCCACAGGAGACGTTTTATAGATTAATTAATATAAGTGGTGTAGATTCATCGCTATTGTATAGTCTGGCTTAGTACTGGCATCCTAATAACCAGCCTTTAAAATGGGATTGCACAACCATGTTGATTCAAATCCATCCTTATCACTGCTTAATCATCTGATTGCGATTTCTATGTGGGCATGATGGGCGCACTGAGCATAATTGCTTAATTACTATATTGTAACTTTTAATATTTTTTTTTTTTTTTTTAATTTTTATTTATATCCAACAGCGTAGACACACACATAATATGATATCATACCACACAGGGTAGAAAAGAAAACCAATATATTAGTCAAGATACATATTAGATCATTTAGGAACTCAGTGCAACTATATCCATATGACAGTCATGCAAACTTTCAGTCTCCACTGAGATCCTGCTTTGTGTCCTGAATATCTACACCGTTGGGGTTTTTATTTTTAATTTTAAACTTAAAGTATAGCTACTTATATTTGTATGAAAAGGAGTGTAGTTAAGTTGCCCCTAACAACCTAAGTTAGAATCCAAATATAAACTCAACTAAACTAAAATAGAGTAAATAATAAACAATACCCTGCCTACCAAACAGTATCCAAACAGCAATACTACTGTGTCTGCTGAATCCTATAGGTTTTGACGAATTGGGGTTGCGGTCAATAAAACATACAATCAGATATTCGCCCCAAGGTCCTATCCTGCAAGATAAATGTAATTGCCACAGCCAGATTTGCCATTAATTGAGTAGAAATTATATTTAGATGTCAGAAACAGATCAGGTGTCGAACACATAAAGACTCGAGTGGTTATAGATTTGACCTCTCCTAAATTAGCAGCCTTTAGTTGGCATAGATCTTTTCATGTGTAGCAGGACAGGGCAATAGGTCTAACAATGCTGGACATCAAGCATAATAGCCATAATATGCATGGGAGCTGGTGTTTGACACATTAAAAGGGTTTATATGAAATACATTGACAACACTCCCGCCACTTTGTCAAAATGTCACATCCTATCTTGCAGTAATAAAAGACTATAACACAGTAGGTAATATGTCTGTCAAGTACACAGGGGGGGTAACAATAAACAAAGCACATCAACCCAAGGAGGAGAATGGGAGAGGGAAGGCACAAATATGAATAAAAGAGAATTAGATTTAAGTTGAAGTTTTTGTAGCGCGTTGGTTATAATACAGTAAGGTTCTGCTATTCCAGGAGGACAACGTGACACAATTCAGTGTAAGAGAAATACATAAGGCAGATAAATAAAATGTATTTGCATCACTTTCGACTGTAATAAGTAATCCCCTGAGTGGGAGCTAGATAAGATGACAGTGTCTAGTGATCCTGATGGCCCCACTGGTGTATGCCTGCCCCATTGCTATCGATCTACAGGCAGCAGAGCAGTGATCTCGCTCCCAGAACAAACAAACCAAGTCAAAGTTATTAACCGTTTAAATTATTTGGACATGAGTTAGTTGCAGGTGCTGCAATACACAAAAATGAATGTCCTAATCCTGAGTAGTTTTCTCTTGCTGCATGTTATCATCCCACTCCAGCTCTCGGCGGATCCAGCCTTTCTTTTAATCTAAGGCTTGTAACGCTGAGGTTTAGTAAAGTGCTGAGTGGAGAACCCTGGGGCCGGGGAGAATCAACGGTGAGACTTATAAAGCCATAGACATCGACACTCGTGCTGGAGCTGCTTGCTATAGAAGTGCAGTGCCAGGGCAAGAATTAGACAGAGTCATCCGATTCTTTGCTCAAACTATACGGCCAATCTCCAGATGTAGAATCAGATTCTTCAGAAACAATAGTAGGGTATTGCTTATTGCATTTGCCGACGATTCCAGCTTCTCAAGTAATCCGTCCACCCATCTGTACTAGAGCCTTGGTAGAGTGTCTATCCCAAGCCTGGGATGCCATACTGGGGTCTAAATGGCTGCTGTTAAAAAGGCCCCCTCGGCATTCATCTTGCCTGTTGGTATCTGTAGCGGTACTTTCAAGCCGGCAGAGGAAGTTTTCAAGCGGTCTGTTGTGTGAAGCACCCTTGTTTCCCAGAGGAGCTCTTCCATGGCAGTTGTTAGGGAGTCAAACAGGGGTTGGAAAATATCAATGAGGGAGGAAATAGTGTGCTCCATCTTGTGTGTTGTCAGAGCAAACACTCCCAAAACGCTAGTGAGCTTAAGTTTCTGTTATATGCCTTCTCGGTGGCCAGGAGTTGGAGCTTCCTGATCCTATAAGTTTCCCGGACACAATTATTGTCAAGGGAGTGCTGGATGACTTAAGATTCAGCCACAATTCTTTTAAAAGCAATTTTCGTTCACAGAGCAGTGTGAAGCAGTGGCCATCTTGCTGAGCCACTCACCGGAAGTCCAACTTTTAATATTTTACAACTATTCAGCAAGATTACAAGTTTTGCGGTATGGTGCGGTACTCAGGAGCAACAATGCACAACTGGGAGCTAGCTGGTGATTGGTGGATGTACACACCTTTTTTCTTTGACTCATCAGATTTGTTCAACTAGATCTTAGTAGTGAATTGCTGGTGTATAGCAAACTAATTATGTGGGGTCGATCACAGTCTATCAGCTGAAGCCTGATTTCTTTCTGAAAAATCCCCCTTTTTGATTTGATGCGCTCGCAATAACATTTATTCAGCTATTTCCGCTGCACAGGATATTTCATCTCACAAAAAAAATAAGCCCTATATTTACTTTAAGGGCCAAAAAGTTCTTGGCTATCACATTTTTAGAAGATTTTTAACACCTTTTTGAGACCAGTTTTTCCGTTCCAAATTGAACACCTCAAAACACTTGCGCCTACATTTAGAGTTTGGCGTTAGCCGTCAAAAGCAGCGTTAAGGGGTCCTAACGCTGCTTTTGGCCGCCCGCTGGTATTTAGAGTCAGACAGGAAAGGGTCTAACGCTGACTTTCAAGCCGCGACTTTTCCATACCGCAGATCCCCTTACGCCAATTGCGTATCCTATCTTTTCAATGGGATCTGCCTAACACTTGTATTTAGAGTCTTGGCTGAAGTACCGACAAGACTCCTAACGCCAAAAAAAGTCAGTAGTTAAGAGCTTTATGGGCTAACGCCGTTATATAAAGCTCTTAACTACAGTGCTCTAAAGTACACTAACACCCATAAACTACCTATGTACCCCTAAACCGAGGTCCCCCCACATCGCTGCGACTATAATAAATATTTTTAACCCCTAATCTGCCGACCGCACATTGCCGCCACCTACATTATCCCTATGAACCCCTAATCTGCTGCCCCTAACATCGCAGACACCTAAATAATATTTATTAACCCCTAATCTGCCCCCCCCAACGGCGCCGCTACCTTACCTACACTTATTAACCCCTAATCTGCCGACCGGACCTCGCCGCTACTATAATAAATGTATTAACCCCTAAACCGCCGCACTCCCGCCTTGCAAACACTATAATAAATAGTATTAACCCCTAATCTGCCCTCCCTAACATCGCCGCCACCTAACTTCAAGTATTAACCCCTAATCTGCTGACCGGACCTCGCCGCTACTATAATAAATGTATTAACCCCTAAAGCTAAGTCTAACCCTAACCGTAACACCCCCCCTAAATTAAATATTATTAACTAAATACTTACCTGTAAAATAAACCCTAATATAGCTACAATATAACAAATAATTATATTGTAGCTATTTTAGGATTTATATGTATTGTAACTTAGGTTAGGGTTTATTTTACAGGTCATTTTGTAATTATTTTAACTAGGTAGCTATTAAATAGTTAATAACTATTTAATAGCTATTGTACCTAGTTAAAATAAATACAAAGTTGGCTGTAAAATAAATATAAATCCTAAAATAGCTACAATATAATTATTTGTTATATTGTAGCTATATTAGGGTTTATTTTACAGGTAAGTATTTTGTTTTAAATAGGAATACTTTAGTTAATAATATTTAATTTATTTTGTTAGATTAAAATTATATTTAATTTAGGGGGGTTAGGGTTAGATTTAGCTTTAGGCGTTAATACATTTATTATAGTAGCGGCGAGGTCCGGTCGGCAGATTAGGGGCTAATACTTGAAGTTAGGTGGCGGTGATGTTAGGGAGGGCAGATTAGGGGTTAATACTATTTATTATAGTGTTTGCGAGGTGGGAGTGAGGCGGTTTAGGGGTTAATACATTTATTATAGTAGAGGCGAGGTTCGGTCGGCAGATTAGGGGTTAATAAGTGTAGGTAAGGTAGCGGGCCTTTGGGGGGGCAGATTAGGGGTTAATAAATATAATATAGGGGTTGGTGGTGTTAGGGGCAGCAGATTAGGGGTACATAGGGATAATGTAGGTTGCCGCAGTGTACGGAGTGGCAGATTAGGGGTTTATAGTATAATGCAGGTGTCGGCGATGTCAGGGACGGCAGATTAGAGGTTAATAATTGTAAGGTTAGGGGTGTTTAGTCTCGGGTTCATGTTAGGGTGTTAGGTGCAGACTTAGAAAGTGTTTCCCCATAGGAAACAATGGGGCTGCGTTGGGAGCTTAACGCTGCTTTTTTGCAGGTGTTAGTTTTTTTTTTAAGCCTAAACTGCCCCATTGTTTCCTATGGGGGAATCGTGCACGAGCATCTTTTGGCAGCTTACCGCTACTGTAAGCAACGCTGGTATTGAGGGTTGAAGTGGCGGAAAATTCGGCTCAACGCAGCCTTTTTGGAGCCTAACGCAGTCCCTCAGACAACTCTAAATACCAGCGTTGTTTGGAAGATGCGGTAGGAAAAAAGCTGCGTTAGCTACGCGGGTCTTTACCAACAAAACTCTAAATCTAGGCCTTGATAAATCCCCAAATTGCTTTAAGGACATCTTTGCAAGTATTCTAAGACTATGGGGAAACATTCTATTATTATGCACATGTGCAAAGCACTCTAAAATGGCCACTAGAGATGTTTTATAGATGAATTAATATGAGTGGTGTAGATTCATCGTTATTGTATAGTCTGGCTTAGTACTGGCATCCTGATAACCACCTTCAATATGGGATTGCACAATCATGAGGATTTGAATCCATACTAATCACTGCTTAATCATCTGATTGCGATTTCTATGTGGGCATGATGGGCACACTGAGCATAATTGCTTAGTTACTATATTGTTACTTTTAATATTTTACAACTATTCAGCAAGATTACAAGTTTTTGCGGCATGGTGCGGTACGGCTATACCACTGAAAAGTTGTCCATTGCGCGTGGAATGGCAGGTCTCCCGTATTGCAAGTTGCAGCGGTATAGCTACACCGCAAGCATTTCAGCCTGTAGCGCAACAATCCATTTCGCACTTAAAAAATGCCGTTTGAGTGTGGCATTTCCATAGCCCAGTATTACAGGTTGTGCAGTCCAGCTAAATTTGCTTGCATTATAGCCTTTACTGCCATGATCCATACCGCGATCTGAGACCAGTAGTTATTGATTTTGCAAAACAAAAATGTTTCACAAAACTCATAACTAAAATGTTACAAAGTACACTAACAGCCATAAACAACCTATTAACCCCTAAACCACCACCCTCCCTCATGGCAAATACTATATTAAACTTATTAACGCCTAATCTGCCACCCACCCACATAGTCAACACTATATAAAGCTATTAACCCATAAACCACCGGCCCCCACATCGCTACTACTATAATAAACCTAAAAAATCCCTAAACTGCCTCCCCCCCACATCGCTACTATTAAAATAAACCTATTAACCCCTAAACCAACGGCCCCCACATTGCTACTAATAAAATAAACCTATTAACCTCTAAACCGCCGGCCCACTACATCGCTACTAATAAAATAAAACAATTAACCCCTAAACCGCCGGCTCCCCACATTGCTACTAATAAAATTAAACTATTAACCCCTAAACATAACACCCCCCCTAATTTTAAATTAAATTTACAATATAACTATCTTTAAATAAATAAAAATTTACCTGTGAAATAAAAAAAAAACTAAGTTTAAACTATGGCCTCTATCAAGCCGTCAACTTACCTGCATTCGACGGCACCAATTCGCTCTCCTAAGATCACCTAACATCACGGCCGCGGACTGGAATACGTTCTCCAAAATTATCAAAAAAGTTTTTAAAAAGCTGGGCACCAAGTACGGTGCGATGAGCAGCAGACTGTTGTTAACTAACAGCCATCGATCTTGCTGCTCTTCGGCTTTTTTACAGCTTTCTTGGTACCCTGTCACTAAACACCCACACTATACTATACTGTTTACCCCCTATACCGCCGCTCCCAGACCCCGCTGCAACTCTAATAAATGTATTAACCCCTAAACTGCTGCTCCCAGAGCCCACCGCAACTCTAATAAATGTATTTACCCCTAAACCGCCGCTCCTGGACCCCGCTGCAACTCTAATAAATGTATTAACACCTAAACCGCCGCTCCCGTAGCCCACCGCCACCTACATTATACTTATTAACCCCTAATCTTCCGCCCCCTATACCGCCGCCACCTACATAAAGTTATTAACCCCTATCCTGCCGCTCCCAGACCCCGCTGCAACTAAATAAAGTGTTTAACCCCTAAACCGCCGCTCCTGGAGCCCACCGCCACCTACATTATACTTATTATCTGCCCCCCCTACACCGCCGCCACCTACATTAAATTTATTAACCCCTAATCTGCCCCCCTACACCACCGCCACTATATTAAATGTATTAACCCCTAAACCTAAGTCTAACACTAACTCTAACAGTGCCTAACTTAAAGGGACAGTAAACCTTAAAAATAATGTTATATAATTCTGCACATAGTGCAGAATTATATAATATTATATTAGTGCAATCTTTATAAAACAAAATTTCCCCTTTGAATTTTAAAAAAACCTGCTGTTTTACAGACCCGCTCAGCAGATCACAGAGAGCGGGTCTGTAAAACAGCAGGTTTTTTTAAAATTCAGTGTCTGTTTTTTTCAAACAGCGCATCGGGCCAGCTGTATAGTCACAGCCCGGCCTGACCACGCCATAGCACTAAGTGCAGCTCGCTCCTGCTGTCTGACAGAGCAGGAGCGAGCTGCACTTAGTGCTATGGCGCGGTCGGGCCGGGCTGTGACTATACAGCTGGCCCGATGTGCAGAATTATATAACATTATTTTTAATGTTTACTGACACTTTAAATCTAATTTAAATAAATCTAAATAAAATTATTCATATTTAAAACTAAATACTTAAATATAAAATAAACCCTAAGCTAGCTACAATATAACTAATAGTTACATTGTAGCTATCTTAGGATTTATTTTTATTTTACAGGCAAGTTTGTATTTATTTTAACTAGGTAGAATAGTTATTAAATAGTTATTAACTATTTAATAGCTACCTAGTTAAAATAAATACAAAAGTACCTTAAAATAAAACCTGTAAAATGACATCATTTAAAGGGACAGTCTAGGCCGAAATAAACTTTCATGATTCAGATAGAGCATGTAATTTTAAACAATTTTCCAATTTACTTTTATCACCAATTTTGCTTTGTTCTCTTGGTATTCCTAGTTGAAAGCTTAACCTAGGAGGTTCATATGCTAATTTCTTAGACCTTGAAGCCCACCTCTTTCAGATTGCATTTTAACAGTTTTTCACCACTAGAGGGTGTTAGTTCACATATTTCATATAGATAACAATGTGCTCGTGCACGTGGAGTAATCTGGGAGCAGGCACTGATTGGCTAGACTGCAAGTCTGTCAAAAGAACTGAAAAAAGGTGCAGTTTGCAGAGGCTTAGATACAAGATAATCACAGAGGTTAAAAGTATATTATTAAAACTGTGTTGTTTATGCAAAACTGGGAAATGGGTAATAAAGGGATTATCTATCTTTTAAAACCATAAAAATTCTGGTGTAGACTGTCTCTTTGCAGGAACCTTCATTCGTCTGTTAGAGGAAGATGCTCTGCGTTGGATGTCTTGAAGATGGACCCGCTCCGCGCCGGATGGATGAAGATAGAAGATGTCGCCTGGAAGAAGAATTCTGCTTGTCTGGAGGACCTCTTCTGGCCAGCTTGGATGAAGACTTCTGCCCGTCTGGAAGACCTCTTCGCCCGGCTACGTGGAGGACTTCGGCCCGGTTGGGTGAAGACATCTCAAGGTAGGGTGATCTTCAAGGGGTTAGTGTTAGGTTTTATTAAGGGGGGATTGGATGGGTTTTAGAGTAGGGTTGGGTGTGTGGGTGGTGGGTTTTAATGTTGGGGGGTATTGTACTTTTTTTCAGGTAAAAGAGCTGATTACTTTGGGGCAATGCCCCATAAAAAGCCCTTTTAAGGGCTATTTGTAATTTAGTATAGGGTAGGGCTTTTTATTATTTTGGGGGGCTTTTTTATTTTATTAGGGAGATTAGATTAGGTGTAATTAGTTTTAAAAACTTGTAATTATTTTATTATTTTCTGTAATTTAGTGTTTTTTATTTTTTGTACTTTAGATAATTGTATTTAATTTTATTTAATTGTAGTTAATTGTAGTTAATGCAGGTAATTCATTTAATGATAGTGTAGTGTTAGGTGTAATTGTAACTTAGGTTAGGTTTATTTTACAGGTACTTTTGTATTTATTTTAACTAGGTAGCTATTAAATAGTTAATAACTATTTAATAACTATTCTACCTAGTTAAAATAAATACAAACTTGCCTGTAAAATAAAAATAAACCCTAAGCTAGCTACAATGTAACTATTAGTTATTATTAGTTATATTTTATAGGTAAGTATTTAGTTTTAAATAGGATTAATTTTATTTAGATTTATTTAATTTAGATTTAAGTTAGGTGGTGTTAGGGTTAGTGTTAGACTTAGGTTTAGGGGTTAATACATTTAATATAGTGGCAGCGGTGTAGGAGGGGCAGATTAGGGGTTAATAAATTTAATGTAGGTAGTGGCGGTGTAGGGGGGGCAGATTAGGGGTTAATAAGTATAATGTAGGTGACGGTGGGCTCCGAGAGCGGCGGTTTAGGGGTTAAACACTTTATTTAGTTGTGGCGGGGTCCGGGAGCGGCGGTTTAGGTGTTAATAAGTATAATGTAGGTGGTGGCGGTGTAGGGGGGGCAGATTAGGGGTGTTTAGACTCAGGGTACATATTAGGGTGTTAGGTGTAGAATCAATGGGATATCGGGCAGCAGCGAACATGAGCTCTCGCTGCTTTCCGACTACCATTGATTCCTATGGTATCCGCAGCCTCCAGTGTGGCGGATTGAAAACCAGGTGCGCTGGGCCGGAAAAGTGCCGAGTGTACCTGGGAGTTATTTGATAACTAGCAAAAGTAGTCAGATAGTGCAGAACTTGCGTTCGGAACATCTGTAGTGACGTAAGCATTGATCTGTGTCTGACTGAGTCCGTCGGATCGTATGTTACGTCACCAAATTCTACTTTTGCCAGTTTGTAGGGTTTGATAACTAAGGCAAATCAGGCTCACCACAAATACGCTGCGGAATTCCAGCGTATTTGCGGTTGACGGCTTGATAAATAGAGGCCTATAAATTAACCTAACATTACTATTTTAAAACAATAAAATTAACGAAAAATAAAAAACAACTAATATTACAAAAAATAATAAATGAATATTATCCAAAATAATAAAAATTAAACCTAATCTAATACCCCTATAAAAACAAAAAAGACCCCCAAAAATAAAAACACACCCTAACCGAACAATAAACTACCAATAGCCCTTAAAAGGGCCTTTTGTAAGGCATTGCCCTGAAGCAATCAGCTCTTTTACCATAACAAATAAAAAGTCCCCACTAAAAGTAAAACCCCTCACCCAACCAACCCCCCAAAATAAAAAAAAACCTAAGTCTAAAAAAACCTAAGCTACCCATCATTTTGTAGAGCATTGCCCTTAAAGGGACATTCAGCTTTTTTTGTGCCCAAAGCCCTAATCTAAAAAAAAAAAACACCCCCAAAAATAAAGAAAAACCTAACACTAACCCCAGGAAATCTACTCACAATTCCTGAAGTCCGGACATCCATCTGCATCCAGGCTGCGAGAAGTCTTTATCCAGGCGGCAACTTTATCCATCGCAGGGGCATCTTCTATCTTCATCCCGGTGGCGCAGAGCTGTGGAGGCACGGAGCGTCGCCGGCGGCACGGACATCCAGCATTGAGGATCCTCTTCATACGATCATCGTCGTACACTGAAGCTTGAATGCAAGGTACATGTTTAAAAATGCGGTACCTTGCATTCCTATTGGCTGACATTATTAAATCAGCCAATAGGATGAGAGCTACTGAAATCCTATTGGCTGATTTCAACAGCCAATAAGATTTCAGTAGCTCCATCACAACATTTTATTTGCATAGAAGATCTTCAAACGAGATTGCCTCTTATAGGGCCCTCCTTAACGTGCACCGCCACTGTGCGCCAAAACTAGCACGAAGGTTAGAGTGGGAAAGGGTTAGGAGGGGGATAAGGGGTATGGACATCAAAGGTGGTGAGGGAAGGAGCATGGAAGGGGGGAGAGAGAGGTGGCATGGAAGGGGGAGAGAGCAGTGGTATGGGCATGAGGGAGGAAGAAGGGGTATGGGCATGAAAGAGTAGGAAGGGGTATGTGCATGGGAAGGGGGAGAGAAAAGGAGAATTGGAAGATGGGTGAGTGTGTATGTATGTGTTTATAATCAGTGTGCGTGAGTGTGTAAGTGTATATATGAATGTGTACATGTGAGTGTATATAAGTAAATGTGTATATGCACGAGTGTGTGCACACTCAGTGGGTACATTCCCTAATGCAGTATGCTGCACATGCCTATAAAAATAAATACATAAATAAATAAATACGTAAATAAACAATAGCAGAATCTCTCACAACAAACAGCATTAAATAAATCCAAGCTTCATAAGCCTTTAGACTGCTTACACGCTATAACATGGAACATATAGAGACATATAAAGATAGTATAGATTTTATTTTTTTGTCTTTCTATGCATCTGTATATTTGTCCATGTATATTATACATTGTATTTTAATTTGATAGTTTGGCATCTTTCTCTTCACTGTTTCCATGTGGATGTCAAGTAAACTTTTGCCTTTTTCTGACTTAGCAGATAATTGTGCTTGGTGAATTATTCATCATTTTGTACTTACCTGACCTTGTCTCTACCTTAAAATTATTGACACCTTTCCAAGCCAGATTTCTATGCTAGCTGGATGTCAAACATTTTTAGTAACTACATTTTGACTAGAATATTATTTTCTAGTATACAATGGTAAACCAGTTAATAGCAGACTCGTTTGTATCCCACTGTGCACATCAGGAGCCAAAGCAATCATGGGTTTTTTAAGCACATTTTTAAAATCTCAAAAAGCTTTTATTTCAGAATATTGTGATTATGAATTTGTAGTCCAGGCAAATGCTAGGGACATTTTATGTAATTATCAAAGGCTGTAATTTATTAAAACATTTTATTATTTCAAGGATGTTTCTTGGTTACTATGTGGTTCACCCTTCCCCAGCTGTTAAACACATAAAAAACCTCTTAGAAGCATTAATATATTGTTATTTCTGAATTTGCCATGGTTGGTGAGCCAATCATGGGCTGCATACATATGTATGCTTACCCTGCTCAAGACCGACTGAAGTGTATATTTATTTTTAGGGAAACTTAGAGGGTAAATAACCCCCTAATCGAGAATACACTTATAGCAATCTAATGTCTTTTGACACTATCGGCTAGATTACGAGTTTTGCATTAGAGGCTATGCAGTGCTAACGAGCAGTTTTCTCTCACCGCTCACTTACATGCAGCGCTGGTATTACGGGTTTGTACAAACCCGTCGTTAAAAGACAAAGAGTGAGCATTGAGCAACATATTGCTCATTACCGCACTCCAATACCAGCGCTGCTTAAGTCAGCGGTGAGCTAGTCGTACGTGCTCATGCACGATTTCCCCATAGGTATCAACGGGGAGAGCCGCCTGAGAAAAAGTCTAACACCTGCAAAAAAGCAGCGTAAAGCTCCTTAACGCAGCCCCATTGATTCCTATGGGGAAATAAAATTTATGTCTACACCTAACACCCTAACATGAACCCTGAGTTTAAACACCCCTAATCTTACACTTATTAACCCCTAATCTGGCGCCCACAACATCGCTGACACCTGCATTATATTTATTAACCCCTAATCTGCCACCCCCAATGTCACCACCACCTATCTACACTTATTAAGCCCTAATCGCCCTAATCTGCTGCCCCCAACGTCGCCGCCACTATAATAAACATATTAACCCCTAAACCGCCGCACTCTCCTGCCTCGTAAACATTAATTAAATATTATTAACCCCTAATCTGCCGTCCCTAACATTGCCGCCACCTACCTACATTTATTAACCCTAATCTGCAGCCCACAACGTCGCTGCCGCTATACTAAATGTATTAACCCCTAAACCTAAGTCTAACCCTAACCCTAACACCCCCTAACTTAAATATAATTTAAATAAATCTAAATAAAATTACTATAATTAACTACATTATTCCTATTTAAAAATAAATACTTACCTATAAAATAAACCCTAAGCTAGCTACAATATAACTAATAGTTACATTGTAGCTATCTTAGGGTTTATTATTATTTTACAGGCAAGTTTGTATTTATTTTAACTAGGTACAATAGTTATTAAATAGTTATTAACTATTTAATAACTACCTAGCTAAAATAAATACAAAAGTACCTGTAAAATAAAACCTAACCTAAGTTACAATAACACCTAACACTACACTATAATTAAATAAATTAACTAAATTAAATACAATTACCTAAATTAAATTAAATTAGCTAAAGTACAAAAAACCCCCACTAAATTACAGAAAATAATAAACAAATTACAGATATTTAAACTAATTACACCTAATCTAATAGCCCTATCAAAATAAAAAAGCCCCCCCAAAATAAAAAAAACCCTAGCCTAAACTAAACTACCAATAGCCCTTAAAAGGGCCTTTTGCGGGGCATTGACCCAAAGTAATCAGCTCTTTTACTTGTAAAAAAAAATACAAACAACCCCCCCAACAGTAAAACCCACCATCCACATGACCAACCCCCCAAATAAAATACTATCTAAAAAAAACTAAGCTCCCCATTGCCCTGAAAAGGGCATTTGGATGGGCATTGCTCTTAAAAGGGCAGTTAGCTCTTTTGCAGGCCCAAAGTCCCTAACCTAAAAATAAAACCCACCCAATACACCCTTAAAAAAACACTAAACCCCTGAAGATCGACTAACAGTTCTGAAGACCGGACATCCATCCTCAAGGAAGCGGCAGAAGTCTTCATCCAACCGGGCCGAAGTCCTCAACAAAGCCGGGAGAAGTCTTCATCCAAGCCGGGCGAAGTGGTCCTCCAGACGGGCAGAAGTCTTCATCCAGACGGCATCTTCTATCTTCATCCATCCAACGCGGAGCGGGTCCATCTTCAAAACATCCGACGCGGAGCATCCTCTTCATCCGACGACTACTCGACGAATGAAGGTTCCTAAATTAAGTGACGTCATCCAAGATGGCGTCCCTTAGATTCCGATTTGCTGATAGAATTCAAAGTTGCCTGTAAAATAAAAAAAAAACCTAAGATAGCTACAAATGTAACTATTAGTTATATTGTAGCTATCTTATGGTTTATTTTACAGGTAAGTATTTAGTTTTAAATAGGATTAATTTATTTAATTGTAGTAATTTTATTTCGTTTTATTTAAATTATATTTAAGTTAGGGGGGTTAGACTTAGGGTTAGACTTAGGTTTAGGGGTTAATAAATTTAATATAGTTGCGGCGACGTTGGGGTCAGCAGATTAGGGGTTAATAAATGTAGGTAGGTGTCGGCGATGTTAGGGATGGCAGATTAGGGGTTAATACAATTTAACTAGTGTTTGCGAGGTGGGAGTGCGGCGGTTTAGGGGTTAATATATTTATTAAAGTGGCGGCGATGTCCGGTCGGCAGATTAGGGGTTAAAAACTTTATTAAAGTGTTTCCAATGGGGGGGGGCCTCGGTTTAGGGGTTAATAGGTAGTTTATGGGTGTTAGTGTACTTTCTAGTACTTTAGTTAAGAGTTTTATGTTACAGCGTTAGCCAATAAAACTCTTAACTACTGACTTTTAAATGCGGTAGGAGTCTTGACAGGAGAGGGTGTACCGCTCATTTCTTCCAAGACTTGTAATACCGGCGTTATGCAAGTCCTATTGAAAAGATAGGATACGCAATTGACGTAAAGGGATTTGCGGTAAGCTCGAGTCACGGAAGAAAAGTGAGCGGTAGACCCTCTCCTGCCAGACTCGTAATACCAGCGGGCGTTAAAAAGCAGCGTTGGGACCTCTCAACGCTGCTTTTTAAGGCTAACGCAAGACTCATAATCTAGCCGCATGTAATTAAGGTTGCTGTGTGGCGACATAGGCAGGAAAGTTAAAGTGACAGTTTAAAAAAACTGGAATTTCAAAGGGTATCACGAGCGTTGTGAGATTGGCCCCTTTTTATGACGCCTCGGTCTAGACTCCGCCCACTATTTTGAAGTCATTTTATGGGATCATTCTATTTTGAATCCACAGAATATCACTGGCATCAGGCTATTTGCAGGAAATCCAGAGGTGTATTGCTATAGCATTTAATGTGATAAAAATTGTTCTTTCCATATTAGCTACAGATTATTATGATATAAAATATTGACTGATATTATTATTGAATCCGATGTTAAAGAAGAATTACGAAAGTAAAGGCAACTCTATGAACCCTATCTATCAAGCTCCGCTGCTCCATAACCCTGTCCGTCTTCTCTAAGCAGGCGGACAGGAATCGACGCAATTCAACCCGATCGAGTACAATCGGGTTGATTGACACCTCCCTGGGCCGCGAGTCTGCAGGGGGCGGCGTTGCACCAGCAGCTCTTGTGAGCTTCTGGTGCAATGCTGAATACGGAGAGCGTATTGCTCTCCGCATTCAGCGAGGTCTTGTGGACCTGATCCACACTGTCGGATCAGGTGCGCAAGACCTTTGTTAAATTGGCCTCTATATCTCTATCTCTCAGATATGCTAATACTGGAGATTCAAGACATAATATAATCTGCCTGTTTCAAGTATTGAAGTCATTAAATTATTTGTGAATACAAGAACATTTTTTTATTATTATTATTATTATTATTATTAAAAGGTTTAATAGTGTTTGTTTGATTTTGTGATTTGATCAAGTGTTCAGAAAAAAAAGTGTAAAGGGGACACTGTCTATTGTATCAGGTGTTCATTGCGTGATACTGGTGAATTACTTGTTAGGGTAAAATTATACTAGTGATGTTTGGTGTCCGTGGGGCTTGGCTCCTCGAAGGCCCTTGTGCTCAGTGGAATCTAGGGATTCTGAGTGGTCTATAGAATGGCCTTGTAAGTTATTTAGCTGATGGGCAGTTCCTAGTCCTTTCAGGTTTTTTACCTTTTTGTTTCTAATGATACAGTTTTTTAATGGGTGTTGGGTAATTTCAGGCTGTGGTGTCCTTCAAAGGGGTCGCCCTCTGTACCCGCCCTTTGTTTGCATTCAGTACCCTCTATAGCTTGGGTATTGTTTTCCCAAAAGTAATGAATGCAGCTGTGGACTTCCTGTTTAAGAAGAAAAACTTAAATTATGCTTACCTGATCATTTTCTTCTGACGGGAAGAGCCCACAGCTCCTCGCCCGCGTTTCTTCTATGGGGCGGCCGTATTTTGGTTTAGCTCTTCTTCTGGCACCTTTTTCACCCTGATATTTCTCCTACTGTTCCTTGTTCCCTTGGCCGAATGACTGGGGGATGAGGGATGTGGTGGAGGTATTTAAGCCTTTGGCTGTGGTGTCTTTGCCTCCTCATGGTGGCCAGGTTCTGAATTCCCAAAAGTGATGAATGCAGCTGTGGACTCTTCCCATCAGAAGAAAAGAAAATGATCAGGTAATCATAATTTAAGTTTTTTCTTGATGTCATTCCCACATATATTTTGTCACATTTGCACTTGAGGGCCTATATCACTCATTCTGTGTGGCAGTCGATATGAGCATTGATTTTGTGGCATTTGCCAAATCTGTCTGTGATGTTTTTCATCTTGATCATAGAGCTACATGTACTTCTTGTTCCACATTTATAGGGGCCATGAGTTAAGGCATTTCTGGTTTTAGGGCCTTTGAAGTGACTCGGACTTCTCATATCTTTTACATTTTTGTATTAACATATCCCTTTAAACACATGGCTCACAATTAAAAATTACAAAACTCTTAAAGGGACAGTCAAGTCAAAATGGAACTGTAATGAAAGGACATGCCATTTTAAACAACTTTCAATTTTCTTCTATTATGAAATTTGCTTTGTTGCTTTGGTATCCTTTGTTGAAGAGTTAATCTAATTAGGCTCAGAAGTGAGCACGTGTCTTTAGTACTGTATTTCAGCAGTCTTTTGCAACATTGTTTGTAGCAGTGCTATACATTGTTGCAAACACTGCTGCCATAGAGTAATGAAGACACATGCATTAGTTTTTTTTAGGTCACCTAGATTTACTTTTCAACAAAAAATACCAAGAGAAAAAAGCAATTTTGATAATAGAAGTAAATTGGAAAGCTGTTTAAATTTAAATTTGACTTTACTGCCCCTTCAAATATAACATAGGACCAACTGACTTACTAATGATGATTACCATTTACCCTATGAGGCCCATTTATCAAGCTCCGTATGCAGCTTGTTCGCCCGTGTTTCTGGCGAGTCTTCAGACTCGCCAGAAACAGCAGTTATGAAGCAGCGTTCAAAAGACCGCTGCTCCATAACCCTGTCCGCCTGCTCAGAATACGATCGGGTTAATTGACACCTCCCTACTGGCGGCCGCGAGTCTGCAGGGGGCGGCGTTGCACCAGCAGCTCTTGTGTATTGCTCTCCGCATTCAGCGAGGTCTTGCGAACCTGATCCGCACTGTCGGATCAGGTCTGCAAGCCCTTTGATACATAGGCCTCTATGAGTTATTTAATATTAAGATGTTCCTGACTTTTTTTTCCCACTTTCCTTGTTTTTCTTTTATAGGAATTAAGACTTTTAGTAATGCCTTTAATTCCTTCTGTACACATATTCTTAACACAGTCATTTGCATTCTGAGTTTAGACACCAATATGGCGGTAAAAATATGATCTGTAATTTCACTGTACTCTCAATTTTACATGTGTTTTATCATTTTTGATTGCAATATAAAACAACAGAAAAAGCTTCCTGTTGCAAAATAAGCCGTTAGCACAGCATAGGAAGCTGTTTACACTGGGCCAATGGTGGCTGGATGAAGATCTGTAAACTTCATTGTTCTTTAGGGCTAAAGTCTTCCTCAAAAATTAGAGCAATCTGCACAACAAGTTTTTAGAGACATCAACGTTAGATTAAATGTGTGGATCGCAAATCTTTTGGACAATAAGCAGAGGATTTATCAGCTCAGATGTTCAGCCACTAAAAAAAAGCAGCCATTATGGCAGTCACCTAGAAGAGCCCCCCTGACGCTAATATTTTATACATAAAAGGTAATTATAACGGTAAGAATATATTAAAGTAATTAAAGGGACAGTCAACTCAAACTGTTTTATTGTTTAAAAAGATACACAAGTCCTATATTACCCATTCCCCAGTTTTGCACAGAAAACACGGCTATATTAAAACACTTTTTTACCTCTGTGATTACCTTGTATCTAAGCTTCTTTTGACAGCCCCCTGATTACATAACTTTTTATTTATTATCCAGTGCTTGAAAACCCTGAGGACGTACAGGGTACGTCCTTGGTCCTTAAGTGACATTTTTTGTAGGACGTACCCTGTACGTCCTTGGTCCTTAAAGGGTTAATATAACTGTGTTGGTTATGCAAAACTGAGGAATGGGTAATAAAGGGATTATCTATATTTTTAAACAATAAAAATTCTGGTGTAGACTGTCCCTTTAAATACATAGGTGTTGATCACAATCTTTTATCTTCAAAAAATTCCCATATTCTTTTTGGGTTTGTTTTTTTTTTGGTAAAAAAATCATTAATCACAAACAACAGGATTATCCAAACAGTTACTTAATGAAATTTGTGTGCAATCAAATTGTTAGGATACAGTCTTATCCAATAATTCACATACCCATATGTTATGCAGTGGTGCTAAACTCCGGGGGTCATACACATAAACTCATGTGTCACAATAGGACTAGAAAATACATCTATGCCTTACCAGGCTTCGTCATCTGTGTCCCCAGGAAAGATACTGCTTGTATCCGTAGCTAGCTCCAGACCAGCATCTCACCTCAGTGTTTGGCCGACTGCCACCCGGAACCCTCGTCCGTCTACCGTGCGCAGATGGGCGTGTCGTGTTGTCGTAGTGACGTAGCTGGTCTCTATTGAAGCTTAGCAGGGAATCCTTCTTGCCTCACACACTTGCAGTATGTGATACGTAGCAAAGTTCAAACGCAGGAGGACTGCTGCCGGCTGCAGCTGGCAAATTAGAATAAAATGAAGAAAGAAATGCCGGGAGTCCACTTGTAGAATTTATATAAAATTTAGCTTTTATTGTTGCATATTAAAATTCATGGGATAAGCATATCCCTGTGCCCCACAAACAGGCCTCACAAACTGATTGGTTAGGGTAAAAAAGGCACACCTGAGTAATCAAACTTAACCCTTTGGAGCTATACCAGTCATGTATAGCATATATTTAAAAAACATATTTGCAAGACTATCGTCTAGATTACGAGTTTTGTCGGTAAGGCTGTGCGGGGCTAGCGAGCAGTTTCAGCTCACCGCTCACCTACAGACAATGCTGGTATTACGGGTTTTTTTCAACCCGGCGTTAGCCGCAAAAAAGTGAGCGGAGAGCAAAATTTAGCTCCACATCTCACCTCAATACCAGCACTGCTTGCGGTGGCGGTGAGCTGGCTAAACGTGCTCGTGCACGATTTCCCCATAGGAATCAATGGGGCTTATTCGGCTGAAAAAAAGTCTAACACCTGCAAAAAAGCAGCGTTCAGCTCATAACGCAGCCCCATTGATTGCTATGTGGAAATACATTTTATGTCTACACTTAACACCCTAACATGAACCCCGAGTCTAGACGCCCCTAATATTACACTTATTAACCCCTAATCTGCTGCCCCCGACATCGCCGACACCTGCATTATATTATTAACCCCTAATCTGCCGCTCCGGACACTGCTGCCACCTACATTATACTTAAGAACCCCTAATCTGATGCCCCCAACATCGCCGACACCTACATTATAGTTATTAACCCCTATTCTGCTGCCCCCAATGTCGTCGCAACCTACCTACAATTATTAACCCCTAATCTGCCGCCACCAACGTCGCCGCCACTATAATAAAGTTATTAACCCCTAAACCTAAGTCTAACCCTAACTTAAATAAAATTTAAATAAATCTAAATAAAAATACTATTATTAACTAAATTATTCCTATTTAAAACTAAATACTTACCCATAAAATAAACCCTAAGATAGCTACAATAGAACTAATAGTTACATTGTATCTATCTTAGGGTTTATTTTTATTTTACAGGCAACTTTGTATTTATTTTAACTAGGTACAATAGTTATTAAATAGTTAAATTAACTAGTTATTAACTATTTAATAACTACCTAGTTAAAATAAATACAAATATACCTGTAAAATAAATCCTAACCTAAGTTACAATTACACCTAACACTACACTATTATTAAATAAATTACGTAAATTAACTACAATTAATTACAATTAAATTAAATAAACTAAATTATAAAAAAACACTAAATTACAGAAAAAAATAAAATTACAATTTTTTAAAACCAATTACACCTAATCTAATCCCCCTAATAAAATAAAAAAGCCCCCCAAAATAATAAAAATCCCTACCCTATACTAAATTACAAATAGCCCTTAAAAGGGCTTTTTGCGGGGCATTGCCCCAAAGTAATCAGCTCTATTACCTGTAAAAAAAAAAGACACACCCAACCCTACTCTAAAACCCACCCAATCCCCCCTTAATAAAACCTAACACTACCCCCTTGAAGATCACCCTACCTTGAGACGTCTTCACCCAACCGGGCAGAAGTGGTCCTCCAGACGGTCCGAAGACTTCATCCTATCCGGGCAGAAGAAGTCCTCCAGATGGGCAGAAGTCTTCATCCAGACGGCATCTTCTATCTTCATCCACCCGGAGCGGAGCGGGTCCATCTTCAAGACATCCGACGCGGAGCATCCTCTTCTTCTGACGACTAACACTAAATGATGGTACCTTTAAGTGACGTCATCCAAGATGGTGTCCCTTCAATTCCGATTGGCTGATAGAATTCTATCAGCCAATCAGAATTAAGGTTGAAAAAATCCTATTGGCTGATGCAATCAGCCAATAGGATTGAAGTTCAATCCTATTGGCTGATCCAATCAGCCAATAGGATTGAGCTTGCATTCTATTGGCTGATTGGATCAGCCAATAGGATTGAACTTCAATCCTATTGGCTGATTGCATCAGCCAATAGGATGTTTTCTACCTTAGAATGATTTGATAGAATTCTATCAGCCAATCGGAATTGAAGGGACGCCATCTTGGATGACGTCACTTAAAGGTACCGTCATTTAGTGTTAGTCGTCGGAAGAAGAGGATGCTCCACGTCGGATGTCTTGAAGATGGACCCGCTTCGCTCCGGATGGATGAAGATAGAAGATGCCGTCTGGATGAAGACTTCTGCCCGTCTGGAGGACTTCTTCTGCCCGGATAGGATGAAGACTTCAAACCGTCTGGAGGACCACTTCTGCCCGGTTGGGTGAAGATGTCTCAAGGTAGGGTGACCTTCAAGGGGGTAGTGTTAGGTTTTATTAAAGGGGGATTGAGTGGGTTTTAGAGTAGGGTTGGGTGTGTGGGTGGTGGTTTGTAATGTTGGGGGGGTATTGTATTTTTTTTATAGGTAATAGAGCTGATTACTTTGGGGCAATGCCCCGCAAAAAGCCCTTTTAAGGGCTATTTGTAATGTAGTATAGGGTAGGGATTTTTATTATTTTGGGGGGCTTTTTTATTTTATTAGGGGGATTAGATTAGGTGTAATTATTTTTTAAAAAAATTGTAATTATTTTATTTTTTTCTGTAATCTAGTGGTTTTTTTTCGTAATTTAGTTTATTTAATTTAATTGTAATTAATTGTAGTTAACATGTAATTTATTTAATGATAGTGTAGTGTAAGGTGTAATTGTAACTTAGGTTAGGATTTATTTTACAGGTATATTTGTATTTATTTTAACTAGGTAGTTATTAAATAGTTAATAACTATTTAATAACTATTGTACCTAGTTAAAATAAATACAAAGTTGAATGTAAAATAAAAATAAACCCTAAGATAGATACAATGTAACTATTAGTTCTATTGTAGCTATCTTAGAGATTATTTTATCGTTAAGTATTTAGTTTTAAATAGGAATAATTTAGTTAATTGTAGTAATTTTATTTAGATTATTTTCAATTATATTTAAGTTAGGGGTTGTTAGGTTTAGGGTTAGACTTAGGTTTAGGGGGTAATACATTTAATAAAGTTGTGGGGACGTTGAGGGTGTCAGATTAGGGGTTAATAAATGTAGGTAGGTGTCGGCGATGTTAGGGAAGGCAGATTAGGGGTTAATAAAATTTAACTAATGTTTGCGAGGCGGGAGTGTGGCGGTTTAGGGGTTAATATATTTATTGAAGTGGCGGCGATGTCCGGTCGGCAGATTAGGGGTTAAAAAATGTATTTAAGTGTTTGCAATGTGGGGGGGGGCTCAGTTTAGGGGTTAATAGGTAGTTTATGGGTGTTAGTGTACTTTTTAGCACTTTAGTTAAGAGTTTTATGTTACGGCGTTAGCCCATAAAACTCTTAACTACTGACTTTTAAATGCGGTAGGAGTCTTGACAGGAGAGGGTGTACCGCTCACTTTTTCCAAGACTCGTAATACCGGCGTTAGGCAAATCCCAATAAAAAGATAGGATACGCAATTTACATAAGTGGATTTGCGGTATGCTCGAGTCGCGGAAGAAAAGTGAGCGGTACACCTGTACCTGCCAGA
Source organism: Bombina bombina (assembly GCF_027579735.1). Lineage (NCBI taxonomy): Eukaryota > Metazoa > Chordata > Amphibia > Anura > Bombinatoridae > Bombina > Bombina bombina. The sequence continues at coordinate 942,493,653 of NC_069502.1, read as the reverse complement.
CTCGTAATACCAGCGGGCGTTAAAGAGCAGCATTGGGACCTCTCAACACTGCTTTTTAAGGCTAACGCAAGACTCGTAATCTAGGCGTATGGTTGTTAACTATTCACACAAACTACTCCTATCTCACTCATGGTTATTTCCAGTAGAGATACTTTGCCTTGCTAGTCGCTATGCACAGAATATGTGTGATGTTATTTACCAATAACAGTATGCTCACTTAGTAGAAACTATCATATACTGCTTTATAACAAATTGCAATAATTAATTGCAACTATGGTTAACTACCCCCTTAAAAATATATATAAACTCATAGGTAAAAACCCTGAAAGGTTATTATAAGCTTTCATGTAGAAAGGTGGGGGTTATTTTAAAGTGAGAGGAATGTCAATATAACATAACAATTTATCAGATTATCAAATTATCAGAATATCAGTATTTAAGGCTAACACCAATAATTAATAAAGTCATATTCTGAATTTAGTCTTAGTTTCAAACTTTATCACGCCAAGAGATGTTCTGGATTTTTAAGCGCCAGACTACGCTCCCTAAAGGGTTAAATTCAGAGTACGACCTTATTAATTATTGGTGTTAGCCTTGAGTACTGATATTCTAATAATTTGATAATCTGATAAATTGTTATGTTATATTGACATTCTTGTCACTTTAAAATAACCCCCACATTTCTACATGAAAGCTTATAATAACCTTTCAGGGTTTTTACCTATGAGTTTATATTTATTTTTAAGGGGGTAGTTAACCATAGTTGCACTTAATTTATTTCAATTTGTTATAAAGCAGTATATGATAGTTTCTACTAAGTGAGCATACTGTTATGGGTAAATAACATCACACATATTCTGTGCATAGAGACTAGCAAGGCAAAGTATCTCTACTGGAAATAACCATGAGTGAGATAGGAGTCGTTTGTGTGAATAGTAAACAACCATTCAGCTAGATTACGAGTTTTGCGTTATGAGTGAAAAAGATTCATAACGCTGCTTTTTCCCTACCGCTGCTATTACGAGTCTTGCAGGTATAGGTGTACCGCACACTTTTTTGGCCATCACGCAACGTCAGTACCGCACTTTTTAAAAAGTCATTTTTCAATAGGACTTCCATATCGCCGGTATTACGAGTTTGGCCTGGGAGGCCAAAAAGTGAGCGTTACAGCCTATACTGACAAGATTCGAAGTCAGTAGTTATGAGTTTTACTTTACAAAGCTGTACCATAAAACTCATAACTAAACTGTCACAAAGTACACTAACACCCATAAACTACATATTAATCCCAAAACTGAGACCCTCCAGCATCACAAACACTAAAATAAATGTATTAACCCCTAATCTGCCGCTCCGGACATCGCCGCCACTTAAAAAATGTATTAACCCCTATTCCACCGCTCCCCGACATCATCGCCACTAGAAAAAAATTATTAACCCCTAAGCCGCCGCCTTCCAGCATAAAAAACACTATTTAAATAAAATTAACCCCTAATCTACTGTCCGCCCACTCAGTCGCTATAATAAACTTATTAACCCCTAAACTTAACCCTAACCATAACACCCCCTAACTTAAATATAATTATAAAAAATCTCAATAAAACCTACTATTATTAACTAAATAATTCCTATTTAAAATTAAATACATACCTGTAAAATAAACCCTAAGCTAGCTACAATATAACTAATCGTTACATTGTAGCTATCTTAGGTTTCATTTTTATTACACAGCTAAGTTTGTATTTATTTTAACTAGGTAGACTAGTTATTAAATAGTTATTAACTATTTACTAGCTACCTAGTTAAAATAAAGACAAATTTACCTGTAAAATAAAACCTTACCTGAGTAACACTAACAGCTAACATTACAATAAAATTAAATAAATTAACCCCTTAATGACAACTGACGTACCAGGTACGTCATGCAAAAACTTACTGTTAATGACAATAGACGTACCTGGTACGTCAGTTGTCTAACAGAGTGCTGGAAGTGATCACAATCACTTCCAGCAGCTCTGAGGGTATTGCAGTGATGCCTCGATATGGAGGCATCCTGCAATACCCCTTTACAAGCCTCCGATGCAGAGAGAGCCACTCTGTGGCCCTCTCTGCACCGGTAGCGATGTTGCCGATGGTGCCGTTGTCGGTTGGGAGGAGGGAGTGTGCGCGCGCGTGCACGATGCGCGTGCGCGTGTGCACGATGCGCGTGCACGATGCGCGTGAGGTGCGCGTGCACTGGGCGCGTGCACGCGCGCGTGCACACATTAGCCACACTGACAATGAAGGAACTGGAAGGGGAAAAAAAAAAGTTACATTTTTTTTTTTTTCATATAAAAGGATCTGGGAGGGGGGTGGGGGTATTGTGGGGGGGCTGCTACACTACAGAAATAATTAAAAATAAAAATAAAAGTAATAAATAAAATTAAAATACTTTGGTTTGTGGGGCCAAACTGGGTACTGGCAGACAGCTGCCAGTACCCAAGATGGCGGTAATTAGGTAGGGGAGAGGGTTAGAGAGCTGGAGGGGGGGGGATCAGGGAGGTTGATGCTAAGGCAGGGGTCCATCACAACTAAAATATTTTATTATTTTTATTTAAAAAAAAAAAAACTCTTTTATTTAGTACTGGCAGACTTTCTGCCAGTACTTAAGATGGCGGGAACAATTGTGGGGTGGGGGAGGGAAGAGAGCTGTTTGGGAGGGATCAGGGGGTGGGATGTGTCAGGTGGGAGGCTTATCTCTAAAATTAACCCTGCAAGCTCCCTACAAGCTACCTAATTTAACCCCTTCACTGCTGGGCATAATTCACGTGTGGTGCGCAGCAGCATTTAGCGGCCTTCTAATTACCAAAAAGCAGCGCCAAAGTCATATAAGTCTGCTATTTCTGAACAAAGGGGATCCCAGAGAAGCTTTTACAACAATTCCTGCCATAATAGCACAAGCTGTTTGTAAATAATTTCAGTGAGAAACCTAAAATTGTGAAAAATGTAAAGTTTTTTTTTTATTTGCTCGCATTTGGCGGTTAAATGGTGGCATAAAATATACCAAAATGGGCCTAGATCAATACTTGGGGTTGTCTACTACACTACACTAAAGCTAAAATTAACCCTACAAGCTCCCTACAAGCTCCCTAATTAACCCCTTCACTCCTGGGCATAAAACACGTGTGGTGCGCAGCGGCATTTAGCGGCATTCTAATTACCAAAAAGCAACCACAAAGCCATATAAGTCTGCTATTTCTGAACAAAGAGGATCCCAGAGAAGCATTTACAACCATTTGTGCCATAATTGCAGAAGCTGTTTGTAAATAATTTCAGTGGGAACCTAAAGTTTGTGAGAAAATTTGTGAAAAAATGAACTTTTTTTTTTTTTATCGCATTTGGCGGTGAAATGGTGGCATGAAATATACCAAAATGGGCCTAGATCAATACTTTGGGATGTATTCTAAAACAAAATATATACATGTCAAGGGATATTCAGGTATTCCTGACAGATATCAGGGTTCCAAAGTAACTAGCGCTAATTTTGAAAAAAAAGTGGTTTGGAAATAGCAAAGTGCTACTTGTATTTATTGCCCCATAAATTGCAAAAAAAGCAAAGAACATGTAAACATTGGGTATTTCTAAACTCAGGACAAAATTTATAAACTATTTAGCATGGGTGTTTTTTGGTGATTGTAGATGTGTAACAGATTTTGGGGGCCAAAGATAGAAAAAGTGTGTTTTTTTCCATTTTTTCCTCATATTTTATTATTTTTTTTTAGTAAATTATAAGATATGATGAAAATAATGGTATCTTTAGAAAGTCCATTTAATGACGAGAAAAACGGTATATAATATGTGTGGGTACAGTAAATGAGTAAGAGGAAAATTACAGCTAAACACAAACACTGCAGAAATGTAAAAATGGTCCGGTTATTAAGGGGTTAAATTAAAAAAATACATTTATCTAAATTACAAAAAATAATAAACACTAAATTACACAAAATAAAAAAAGAAATGATCAAAAATAAAAACTAATTATTCCTAATCTAATAGCCCTATCAAAATAAAAAAGCCCCCCAAAATAAAAAAATAAAAAAAATAAAAATATCAGCTCTTTTACCTGTAAAAATAATACAAACAACCCCCCAACAGAAAAACCCACCACCCACACAACCAACCGCCCAAATAAAATCTTATCTAAATAAACCTAAGCTCCCCATTGCCCTGAAAAGGGCATTTGGATGGGCATTGCCCTTAAAAGGGCATTTAGGTATTTTACGTTGCCCAAAACCCTAAGCTAAAATTAAAACCCACCCAATAAACCATTAAAAAAAATAACACTAACCCCTGAAGATCCACTTACAGTTTTTGAAGACCGGACATCCATCCTCATCCAGCCGGCGAAGTCTTCATCCAAGCGGCAAGAAGTCCTCAACGAAGCCAGGAGAAGTCTTCATCCAAGCGGCAAGAAGTCATCATCCAGGCGGGCAGAAGTCTTCATCCAGACGGCATCTTCTATCTTCATCCTTCCGACGCGGAGCGGCTCCATCTTCAAGACATCCGGCGCGGAGCATCCTCTTCATACGGTCCCAGCTGTACACTGAAGGTTCCCTTTAAGGGACGTCATCCAAGATGGTGTCCCTTGAATTCCAATTGGCTGATAGAATTCAATCAGCCAATAGGAATTAAAAGGTAAAAAATCCTATTGGCTGATGCAATCAGCCAAATGGATTGAGCTTCAATCCTATTGGCTGACCAAATCAGCCAATGGGATTGAGCTCACAATTTATTGGACTCCCGGCATTTCTTTCTTCATTCTATTCTAATTTGCCAGCTGCAGCCTGTAGCAGTCCTCCTGCGTTTGAACTTTGCTACGTATCCCATACTGCAAGTGTGTGAGGCGAGAAGGATTCCCTGCTAAGCCTCAATAGAGACCAGCTACGTCACTATGACAACACGGCACGCCCATCTGTGCACGGTAGACAGACGAGGGATCCGGGTGGCGGTCGGCCAAACACTGAGGTGAGATGCTGGTCTGGAGCTAGCTACGGATACAAGCAGTATCTTTCCAGGGGACACAGATGACGAAGCCTAGTAAGGAATAGATGTATTTTCTAGTCTTATTGTGACACGGGTTTATGTGTATGACCCCCGGAGTTTAGCTCCACTGCATAACATATGGGTATGTGAATTATTGGATAAGACTGTATCCTAACACTTTGATTGCACACAAAGTTCATTATTAAGTGACTGTTTGGATAATCCTGTTGTTTGTGAATAATTTTGGATGTGATCTGGATATGGATGTGATCTGACCACATTCTTTCCAAGCGGACCTGGAGGACCTGTCTTTGGCAACTTATTATTATTCGTTACAATCTGCAAACGAGATAAAGGATGAAAACACTGAATTGGAGCAAGTTTTTTTCCACAGAATAGAAGCAACTATGATTTACCTATGTTATTTGAGGATATGGAGTGTCTCATTATAAAAGAGAAGTAGAAAGTTCAAGCTGCAGCAGCACTGAATAAAAAGATTTTTATTTATGCCAATAAGAAATTACAACGTTTCGGACCAACTGTCCTTAATCATGTATAAAATCACACTGACACATACAGGCTTAAAATACCCTTAACCCCTCCCATTCAATTATAATACACACCTGTGATAATCTATCTACATCAGTTAACTCCACCTAGTGTTCACACACCTCTTTTCTTAGAGATTCTCATATAACTTCACAGTTGTTTTATCATTGTGTGTACACAACATAGACATTCTAAATCAAAGATACCTATACTTTTTGTTAGCCCTAAGAATTTTTTTAGACCTTTTTTAAGCCTTTACCTCTTATATTAAAGGGACAGTAATCAGAAAATACTCCAATCCATTTCTCTATTCATACCTCCTGGCCACATAGTACCTAATGTATAGATCCAAAACAATTCTTTTTGCTGAAGTTTTTTCTCTCTATTGCCCCCCCTCCTGGGTTTCTCTACATGATCTATAATCTGAAATCTAATTTGACTCAGACTATGCCCAGCTGTCAAAAAACTTGTCCATAGTGAAGAAAGCATTAACTTTCTAGATACCAAAGTTTACAAGTCTGGGACTTCATTGTCAGTAGATCTGTATAGAAAGGAAACAGATTGTAACAATCTATTACACTACAGTAGTGCACATCCTCCCACTCTCACTAGATCTCTACCAAAGAGCCAGTTTCTGCGTGTAAGACGCATAGTATCGGACGAGAGTCTGGCACTGGAGAGACTTAGTGAGATAGGGAATGCATTCACAAAGAGAGGCTATCCATCTAAAATGATACAGGAGGGCATAAATAGTGCTCTAGACATTCCGAGGGCTAAGTTGTTAGAACAACAAAATAATAAAGAAAAAGACCAAACAGATAGAATGGTATTTGTGAGTAATTTTTCTCCCCTTAGTGATAAAATACAAGGGATTATAAGAAAGCACTGGAGTGTACTAAGTGAATGTAACCCTAAAGTGAAGGAATTTCAAGTACCGCCAATGCCTGCATACAGGAGGGGTAAAAATCTTAAGGATACCCTTGTTAGGGCAGATATAGGACCCGGTAAAACGAAAGTGCAGAGGTATATTGACAAAAAAAACAATGGTTGCTTTCCCTGCCTAAATTGTACTAACTGTAACAATATGGTGCGGGGCTCTACATTTTGCCACCCACGTACAGGCAAGAAATTTTTGATTAGAGGTTATTTCACCTGTAACACAGAATATGCTGTGTATCTAATCAAATGCCCATGTGGGTGGGGCTATGTAGGAGAGACCACCCGTAAGGTGCGCGAGAGGTTGAACCAGCACAAGAGTAGCATAAGAACAGGAGATGTAGATGCACCTGTGGCTCACCATTTTTTGACAGCTGGGCATAGTCTGAGTCAAATTAGATTTCAGATTATAGATCATGTAGAGAAACCCAGGAGGGGGGGCAATAGAGAGAAAAAACTTCAGCAAAAAGAATTGTTTTGGATCTATACATTAGGTACTATGTGGCCAGGAGGTATGAATAGAGAAATGGATTGGAGTATTTTCTGATTACTGTCCCTTTAATATAAGAGGTAAAGGCTTAAAAAAGGTCTAAAAAAATTCTTAGGGCTAACAAAAAGTATAGGTATCTTTGATTTAGAATGTCTATGTTGTGTACACACAATGATATAACAACTGTGAAGTTATATGAGAATCTCTAAGATAAGAGGTGTGTGAACACTAGGTGGAGTTAACTGATGTAGATAGATTATCACAGGTGTGTATTATAATTGAATGGGAGGGGTTAAGGGTATTTTAAGCCTGTATGTGTCAGTGTGATTTTATACATTATTAAGGACAGTTGGTCCGAAACGTTGTAATTTCTTAATGGCATAAATAAAAATCTTTTTATTCAGTGCTGCTGCAGCTTGAACTTTCTACTTATTTTTGGGGTTTTTGGTATGGACCCTTGCAGCTTGCACGGATAAATAACCTCAAAAACAGAGTGCTGAACAGTAACCTGCTGTTGGAATTGTTGTTATACCAATTCTGTTCTGTGCACCTGAACTATGGAGGACAAACAAGATGAGCCAAAGACTTTTGGATACACAGACACAGAGGCAGCAAGAATTACCACATTGATTTGTGGCTCAAGGGATTTCTTGAGAGCCTCTCCCAGTCAAGTTGTAAGTAAAAGCTATGAGCATATACAGAAGAAGCAAATAGCGTATGAATTACATGCAGTGACTCTAGCGGAATATCATAGAGTGAAAAGGATCCCTAGAGGCCTGCGAATGAATGTGCAACCTACCCTGTTGCGGGATAACATCGAATACTGTCAGAAATTTGAAATGATCTTGAACAAGTGCTCTTTCGATTTGATGGTACTCACGGTTGAATTTCTGCAGATGGAGCTGAGCAAACAAAGAGTTCAGATGGAAGAGTACAAGCGTGAGCTGGCGACATCAATGTCCACACAAGAGCTGGATAAGCTAATAAGCGATGTGGAAACACAGATGCAGGAATTGAGGAGTACCATACAAGACAGAAAAAAAAACAAGTTTGCCCGAGATGAGCATGATTACGAGACCGGAACAGTGTATCGCTGGAAAGAGGAACGAGTTGGAGAACGGACCGGAAGTAGATACAGAGGTACTTCCGGTGGAAGGAGAAACCGGCGTAGCAGGTCGAATAGGCAAAATGACCAATCGGCCACACAGAGCTCCTCATCAGAATCGGCTTCGGGGGACTCAGAAGGAGAGGGCAAACCCGCAGAGGAGGGAAGCGCCACCGCAGGAGGAAAAAAGACCAAGACGAGTGGCAGCAAGCAGCGGGCAACGACTCGCAGCCAGAGGAAATAACTGTAAATCTGAGTCAGACGCAGCTAACCATGGAAGAAGAGCAAGTGCTAAACAAAGGACTATCATTCTGTCCCACAGGTGAATGTAACATGTTTGAGCTGCGTAAAGACTTGCATAGATTTTACAGATCAGTTAAACTGAAAAGTTTTTTCTCAGATTGCATTGTGCCACCAATTAAAAATAATGCATGTACTGAAACACTTAATTTATCTGTGTTAAACTTAAGAAATAAAAGCAATTTCACGCCATCACAGGTTAACCCCAGTGTACAAAGCTTCATACAATTGGTTGACAGAGATATAGAGATTCTAGAAAAGAAATGTAGAGAGGTTAAGGTTAACAGAAAAGTGAACTTTACTAAAAAAGTTAGGAATGCTTTAAAGAAATTGAATGATAATAAAGGGATTATCATTAAGAGAGCGGACAAGGGTGGAGCAACTGTCCTTTTGGATAAAGAATTTTATATTCAAGAAATTAGAGCACAATTGGCAGATGAGAAGGTGTACAAGTTGCTATCAAGAAATCCTAAGTTTGAAATCAAGAAAGAAATAGAGAACTGTGTATCTAAAGCAGAGAGAGGAGGAGTCATTGGGCAGGATGTGGTGAAATTCCTATTGGAGACTGAAGAAATAACACCTGTCCTTTATACATTACCAAAAATCCATAAGGACAAGGTAGCTCCACCAGGACGCCCTATAGTGGCAGGAATCGGATCAATCCTGTCCAATGCCTCAATTTTCCTTGATAAATATCTAAGACCTTTTGTGGGATCTAATTCCTACATAAGAGATACAGGTGATTTTTTTGAAGAAAATACATAGTCTTGATCTAAGTGAGGGAAAAGGTATTCTGTATAGTATGGATGTAGTAAGTTTGTACACATCCATTACACATGAAGCAGGAATTGGAGCAGTAGATAGAATACTGAGCAATAGCACAGAGATAAGTGAGATGCAGAGAAATTGTATTGTTGAACTGCTAGGCATTGTACTGCGGTGTAATTACTTCCTATTCCAAGATGACTATTTTCTGCAACTTCAGGGCACAGCCATGGGTTCCAATGTCGCTCCCACATACGCGAACATTTTCATGAATGTGTTTGAAGAGCATGTGGTATACAGCCACCCTTTATTTATTCTATATGGCACCACATGGTGGCGCTATATAGATGATGTGTTCGGTGTGTGGTTGGGCGACATTGGGACCCTGGAACAGTTCTTTAAGGATTTGAATAGCGCTACCCTTAATATTAAATTTAAACTTGTCCATAGTGAAGAAAGCATTAACTTTCTAGATACCAAAGTTTACAAGTCTGGGACTTCATTGTCAGTAGATCTGTATAGAAAGGAAACAGATTGTAACAATCTATTACACTACAGTAGTGCACAGCCTCCCACTCTCACTAGATCTCTACCAAAGAGTCAGTTTCTGCGTGTAAGACGCATAGTATCGGACGAGAGTCTGGCACTGGAGAGACTTAGTGAGATAGGGAATGCATTCACAAAGAGAGGCTATCCATCTAAAATGATACAGGAGGGCATAAATAGTGCTCTAGACATTCCGAGGGCTAAGTTGTTAGAACAACAAAATAATAAAGAAAAAGACCAAACAGATAGAATGGTATTTGTGAGTAATTTTTCTCCCCTTAGTGATAAAATACAAGGGATTATAAGAAAGCACTGGAGTGTACTAAGTGAATGTAACCCTAAAGTGAAGGAATTTCAAGTACCGCCAATGCCTGCATACAGGAGGGGTAAAAATCTTAAGGATACCCTTGTTAGGGCAGATATAGGACCCGGTAAAACGAAAGTGCAGAGGTATATTGACAAAAAAAACAATGGTTGCTTTCCCTGCCTAAATTGTACTAACTGTAACAATATGGTGCGGGGCTCTACATTTTGCCACCCACGTACAGGCAAGAAATTTTTGATTAGAGGTTATTTCACCTGTAACACAGAATATGCTGTGTATCTAATCAAATGCCCATGTGGGTGGGGCTATGTAGGAGAGACCACCCGTAAGGTGCGCGAGAGGTTGAACCAGCACAAGAGTAGCATAAGAACAGGAGATGTAGATGCACCTGTGGCTCACCATTTTTTGACAGCTGGGCATAGTCTGAGTCAAATTAGATTTCAGATTATAGATCATGTAGAGAAACCCAGGAGGGGGGGGCAATAGAGAGAAAAAACTTCAGCAAAAAGAATTGTTTTGGATCTATACATTAGGTACTATGTGGCCAGGAGGTATGAATAGAGAAATGGATTGGAGTATTTTCTGATTACTGTCCCTTTAATATAAGAGGTAAAGGCTTAAAAAAGGTCTAAAAAAATTCTTAGGGCTAACAAAAAGTATAGGTATCTTTGATTTAGAATGTCTATGTTGTGTACACACAATGATAAAACAACTGTGAAGTTATATGAGAATCTCTAAGAAAAGAGGTGTGTGAACACTAGGTGGAGTTAACTGATGTAGATAGATTATCACAGGTGTGTATTATAATTGAATGGGAGGGGTTAAGGGTATTTAAGCCTGTATGTGTCAGTGTGATTTTATACATGATTAAGGACAGTTGGTCCGAAACGTTGTAATTTCTTATTGGCATAAATAAAAATCTTTTTATTTAGTGCTGCTGCAGCTTGAACTTTCTACTTATTTTTGGGTTTTTTGGTATGGACCCTTGCAGCTTGCACGGATAAATAACCTCAAAAACAGAGTACTGAACAGTAACCTGCTGTTGGAATTATAAAAGAGAAGAAAACTAAAGATGATTCCTAGAGGCCTACGCATAAATAAGTTTCCTACTTTTGAAAAAGAAGACCAAGTATTTATTAATATGTGGAATGTGGTATTGAATGATTGCTCTACAAGGTTGATTAAACTGTTGATAAACCATAAACAAGCTATGTTAAACAATATCAGGTCAGAAATTGATGAGGTGCAGGGTTTACTTAATGGATTTAAAACCAATCCTGATTATCTCAGGTCCGATAGGATTCTACAGGATTCGGTTTCAGATATAAAAACTTAGATTTTACCTCTAAAAGTACCTCAGAGACAAATCAGATTATGACACAGGAAAGGTGTATATATGGAACAGGGGTGAAAGATACACCTTTAGGAGAGAGCAATCATTCAATAGATACCAGGGGCAGCATAGGTTTAGGAGAAATAGACAGAATAAGAACAAAACTAAAAAAGTATCTTTTTCAGAAAGTGAAGCAGAATCAGGGGAAGACAGTTGTCAATCAGATGGTGATGATTTTGCACAAGCACAAGTAACCTTACAAAGTAACACAAACTTCAATAAAATTATAGGTAAACCTGGCAATACACAGGCCCCCAAGAAAACCTTTTATTCTCAACATTCAAAGAAGTACCAACCACATCAATATAAACCACAACTAAATTACAAACCACAACACTATCACTCAGCCCCAGTGTTAAGTGCCAGAAATAGAGATAGGGATGAGGATATTGAACAATTTGAGCAGGTTTTTCAGGTTGCACAACACCCCATGGAAGGGGGAGGGAACAGGGGAAACTTTGTACCCCAGAGAGGGAGGTACCCCACCAGACAGACACGAGCACCCTCGAAATGCAAACCTTCCTAGTTATTAACCTCTCTGCCCACATTTTGACTAAAGATGAATCTAAGGTACTTGGCCTTGGATTAGGATTTATACCCACAGTCAACTTTAATTTATTTAAAACCATGCTTGATCTCAACAAATTTGTTAGAAATGTCACTTTTCCAGGTCTAATGAATATAATACTCAGCGACCTTTGTTGTCCGATTCAATAAATGCATTACCTGAAGCATCAGGAACTAGCAATGCAAATCTGAGCTTTCATGAGACCTGTGATGTGATAGTGCTTGAAAACTTAGAAAGGGAACAGATTGACATAGGGGTTTTGGATGAGAGATCCAAAATGAAAAGCTTCAGGAACCGCTTTACCTTTTATCCAATACATAGTAGGGGAAAGATAATTGAGACCTTCTACAACCGAGTAGAAAGCGATCTGAGGGAACTATCCACCAACAAGACACCAGCCACATTTAATTTAACTGTAAAGGGACAAAGAGCATTAAACACCTTAAGTACTAACCATGATTTGGTGATTAAGCAAGCCGATAAAGGTGGCTCGGTGGTAGTCAGGGATCGGTCTGCCTACATAGAAGATGCTCAACGACAGCTGGGCGATGAAGAAGGGTATGAAACCCTGAATCAGGACCCTACTCAGATCTTTCAGTGGCGGCTTATGCACCTTTTTGATGATGCTTGTGAACAAGATTTCATAGACCAAACGACTAAGCAATATCTATATGTAGAATATCCGGTAATTCCGATTTTTCATCATCTACCAAAGGTGCATAAGTCACTGCTGAATGTGCAAGGCAGACCAATAGTGAGCGGAATAGGCTCAATGTCAGAACATTTGTCCGAATGGTTAGATGATCTCCTCCAGCCACTTGTACAAAATCTCTCTAGCTACCTTCGAAATTCTAAGCATATATTAAATCTAACAGAGAACCTAGAGTGGATGCAGGGGTCTAGGTGGTTGACCATTGATGTTGTAGCTTTATATTCCTCCATACCCCATGAGAAGGGTATGGAGGCAATAGAATACTTTCTTACACATCACACTGATTATGGTCAGCCATTTAGAGCTTTTGTACTTCAGGTTACCCACTTCCTGCTCTCTCATAATTATTTTCAATTGAAGGGGTCTTTCTACCTGCAGAGGTGTGGGATGGCTATGGGCGCAAAATTTGTGCCCACTTATGCCAAACTTTTTATGGGTTGGTGGGAGCTGTCCCACGTCTATGCAGATGGAAACCCATATAGACATCACATCAGACTACATAGATGATCTGATTTTGATCTGGGCAGGAAGTGGGAAAGAGGCATTGAATTTTGTGAAATAGATTAATACCAATGAATTGGGTCTGAGTTTCACCCATGTTTTTGATGCCCACAGTATCCATTACCTCGATTTACATCTCAAGGGGGAAACCTCTGGTTGTTTTGTCTCCAAAGTTTACAGAAAGCCCATCTCTGGGAACAGTCTGCTCCATGCGAGCAGCTGTCACCCGGGGCATGTGCCCTATTCTATAGCGAAGGGCCAATTTATTAGGCTCAAAAGGGACTGTACCATGGCTAATAGTTATAGGAAACATGTGGATATTCTGACACAGAAGCTGAGTGAACGAGGATACAGCAATAGGGTCATACGCAGAGCATGTAATGAAGTTAGTACTATTGATAGACGGGCACTGCTACAGAAGAGAAAACAGGCTAAGAAAAAGCTCCAAGGCTCAATAGGATTGAGCTCGCATTCTATTGGCTGATTGGAACATAGAATGCAAGCTCAATCCTATTGGCTGATTGCATCAGCCAATAGGATTTTTTCTACCTTAATTCTGATTGGCTGATAGAATTCTATCAGCCAATTGGAATTGAAGGGACGCCATCTTGGATGATGTCATTTAAAGGAACCTTCATTCAGTCTTAGCCGTCGGATAAAGAGGATGCTCTGCGTCTGATGTCTTGAAGATTGACCTGCTCCACGTCGGATGGATGAAGATAGAAGATGCCGTCTGGATGAAGACTTCTGCCCGTCTGGAGGACCACTTCGCCAGGCTTGGATGAAGACTTCTCCCGGCTTCGTTGAGGACTTCTCCCGGTAAGGTGATCTTCAAGGGGTTAGTGTTAGGTTTTTTAAGGGGGTATTGGGTGGGTTTTAGAGTAGAGTTGGTTGTGTGGGTGGTGGGTTTTAATGTTGGGGGGGATTTGTAAATTTTTTTACAGGTAAAAGAGCTGATTACGTTGGGGCAATGCCCCGCAAAAGGCCCTTTTAAGGGCTATTTGTAATTTAGTGTAGGGTAGGGAATTTTATTATTTTGGGGGGCTTTTTTATTTTATTAGGGGGATTAGAGTAGGTGTAATTAGCTTTAAAAAATTGTAATTCTTTTTTTATTTTCTGTAATTTAGTGGGGTTTTTTTCGTAATTTAGTTTATTTAAATTAATTGTAAATAATTGTAGGTAGTTTAGGTAATTAATTTAATGATAGCGTAGTGTTAGGTGTAATTGTAATTTAGGTTAGGATTTATTTTACAGGTAAATTTGTACTTATTTTAACTAGGTAGTCATTAAATAGTTAATAACTATTTAATAACTATTGTTCCTAGTTAAAATAAATAAGTTGCCTGTAAAATAAATATAAATCCTAAGCTATCTACAATGTAACTATTAGTTATATTGTAGCTAGCTTAGGGTTTATTTTACAGGTAAGTATTTAGTTTTAAATAGGAATAGTTTAGTTAATTATATTAAATTTATTTAGATTTATTTAAAGTATATTTAAGTTAGGGGGGGTTAGGGTTAGACTTAGGTTTAGGGGTTAATACATTTATTATAGTGGCGGCGACATTGGGGGCGGCAGGTTAGGGGTTAATAATTGTAGGTAGGTGTCGGCGATGTTAGGGATGGCAGATTAGGCGTTAATAAAATTTAACTAGTGTTTGCGAGGCGGGAGTGCGGCGGTTTAGGGGTTAATACATTTATTAAAGTGGCGGCGATGTCCGGTCGGCCGATTAGGGGTTAAATAATTTTATTATAGTGTTTGCGATGTGGGGGGGCCTCGGTTTAGGGGTTAATAGGTAGTTTATGGGTGTTAGTGTACTTTTTAGCACTTTAGTTAAGAGTTTTATGTTCCGGCGCTAGCTCATAAAACTCTTAACTACTGACTTTTAAATGCGGTAGAAGTCTGGACAGGAGAGGATGTACCGCTCACTTTTTCCAGCGATCATAATACCGGCGTTAGGCAAATCCCATTAAAAAGATAGGATACGCAATTGACGTAAGGGGATTTGCGGTATGCTAAAATCGTGGAAAAAAAGTGAGCGGTACACCTGTACCTGCCTGACTCGGAATACCAGAGGGCGTTAAAAAGCAGCATTAGGACCCCTTAACGCTGCTTGTTAAGGCTAACGCAAGACTCGTAATCTAGCCGTTATATTGCTTGTTTTGTATTTTCTTGTATTTATGTGATTTTTTTGTTGATCATATTAGTTATAAGAAGTCATATAGCTTTGTCTGCAGGAAAGTATGCCTTATTTGCATTAGTACAACATTGTAGTTTATGTACTTAACAAAGTAACCCTTTAAGATAAGTGTAACTCTAAACCTTGCAGTATTGTAACCTATTGAATGGACCACTGAGTATAGAAAATATGTTTGCACCTTTATAGTTTAAAGAAAATGCTGCAATATATCAGAATATTTTAGACCCTTCACCCTTGTAGAACACAGTGAGGACACGTCTCAGCTAGAAATTTATATTAATTATACAGAGAAATATTTGTTTAGGGAGTAGCATAATTATCTTATAGTTATATTGATGGTATATTTTCTACCTACCATGGCTCTTATTGGAGCTGTGTTATGAAAGCAAATGTATTTTCCCTTTTATTAATTGGTATGGTATCTGCAATTTGAATTTGGTAATTCCAAATGTTTGTCAATGAAAGGAATTATCTTACCATAAAGAGGTGTTGTGGTATTCTGAGCTTTGTATTTCAGTAAACAAGCATTTTGCACATTTGTTATAAAGGTTAGCCCTAAAATTAGAGCTTGTTGCTCTTTTTTGTAGTAATCAGAAAACAACTTCTATGTAGCCTGATTAAACAATATGAGACATTTAATATATGATGAATTTATATATTAACTACTGACTTAGGTGTTAATAAACATAAGGATTTATTAATATAATACATATCTCATGTTCGATATATATATATGTAAACGGAGGCCACAGATGAAAAAGAAATACTGACATGCTCAGAATCAGAAATGGTAGAAACAAATTGATCCTTTTTACTTCACGCAATCACACACAGCCTAAAATATTTACAAGTTCAGACATTCCACAGACACACAATGTTTGTTTATATTGGATATTGCAGGTAATAGGATATGCCCAATAATTCAGAATGGTGACAACAAACAAGCAGGTATGAAGTTTAAAGGCTTTAGCTTTGTTCGTGTACGTTACCACCTTGAGGACCGTGGTTATTCTGTTACCGCATTGGAAGATCCGTGTCTGGGACAGGCAGCGTGTGTGAATGCGGCTTACTTCCGGGTAGCGATAAAAAAGTAGATCCGGCCGTTCAATGATCCAGACTCGGTAATGACAAAGTAGCGATAAGATCATAAGAGATTCAAGATGAAGCAAAAGTAAATATAGTAAATTACTTTGCACAGGATACAAGCAATAGGAGACCTGAAATAAGGAATGCTACAACAGAGTAGGTATGACTTCAATAATCAGGCAGTAAATGAGTGTTACAGGTAGTCCTTAAATAGGGTGGAGACCAAATAGGAGGGGTTAGAGTTAAAGGTATACCACATCTCCCCCCTTCAAGGAAGCACCCCAGGGGTTTCCAAGCTAGGTTTCTCAGGATAGCGGCGATGAAAATTTCGTAGAAGACGGGGAGTGCGAAGATCAGAATGAAGCTGCCAAGAGTTATCCTCCGAACCATAACCTTTCCATTTCACAAGGTACTCCAACCTCCGCCTATGGATCCTAGAATCCAACACAGCTTCAACTTCATACTCCTCTCGATCATCAATGAGTATTGGAGGTGGTCGAGTCAAGGAGAGGGACTGAGGTGAAGGAAGATATGGCTTTAGCAAAGAGACATGAAAAGAGGGGTGAATCTTAAAATCCTGGGGAAGCTCTAATCTCACAGCATTGAGGTTGATTATTTTAGAAATCTTAAAAGGACCCAAGTATTGATTTGCTAGCTTTTTGCTAGGAACTGAAAGTTTGAGATTCTTCGTCGAGAGTAGTACTAAATCTCCAATCTGATAAGCAGGGCTAGCAGTGTGATGGGTATCATACAACCTTTTTTGATAATCTTTAGCTTCCGAAAGATGTTTTTTCAGGATGTCAAGTCTTTCTTGTAGAGTAGTTGCGAAATCCAATGCTGAGGGAGAGTTCACTTGTTGAGAGGACAAAGAAATGGTGGTAGGATGATATCCATAAGTAACGAAGAATGGGGATAGTTTAGTTGATGAAGAAGTAGTATTGTTGTAACAGAATTCTGCCAAAGGTAAATAAGATGACCAGTCATCCTGCAGATGAGATATATAGCAACGAAGATATTGTTCAAGGGTTTGGTTGAGTCGTTCTGTAAGACCATTTGTCTGAGGGTGAAAAGCAGTTGAGTATCTTGAATCAATCTTGATTAGCTTACATAAGGATCTCCAAAAATTAGAGGTAAACTGCGTACCACGATCAGTTATAATAACTTTAGGTAGTCCATGTAAGCGAACTATGTTGTCTAGGAAAACGTGAGCTGTTGTGAAAGCTGTAGGGAGACCTTTTAGGGGAATGTAATGAGCCAGTCTTGTTAAATGGTCAATGACAACTAAAATAGTATTGTAATGGTGGGATTCAGGTAACTCGACAATAAAGTCCATTGATATGGTACTCCAGGGTTTGTCAGGAATAGGCAGAGGAGATAAAAGACCTGATGGTCTTTTGTGAGCTAACTTGTTTCTGGCACAGGTATCACAATGTTTTACGTAATTTGTAATATAGGTATCCATGAGTGGCCACCAATAATTTCTCCTGGTTAGGTCTATAGTTTTAGAAATACCTGGATGACCCGCTAGTGTCCCGTCATGGGTTTGTTTAAGAATAGAAGATCTAATTTGTTTGGGGATATATAGTTTAGAATTATGGTAAAAAAGACCAGTATTGGAATCTTTTTGACAGTCTATTCCATGTGGTGGTTCATGTTTTAATTCTTTTAATATCTCCTCTTCTAAAGGTGTTAGTAAACCTATAATTTTTTCTTTTGGAATGATTTGGTTAATTTGATTATGAGTGTCTTGTTCATGTAGTCTAGAGAGAGCATCGGCTTTGGTATTCAAGTGTCCCGGTCTGTATGTTAAAAGAAAATTGAAACAATCAAAGAATATCGACCATCTTGCTTGCCTTGCAGACAAGGTCTTACTTGTTTTTAGAAATTCAAGATTTTTATGGTCGGTATAAATCTTAAAAGGTAGTTTAGAACCTTCTAATAAATGTCTCCAGTGATCTAGGGCACGTTTTATAGCTAGAAGTTCTTTATCTCCTATGCTATAGTTTTTCTCAGCGCTAGTCAACATTTTTGAATAGAAAGCAATAGGATGAATCTCAGTCTTGTTCTTATCTTGTTGTGATAATACTGCACCGATACCTGAGTCGGATGCATCTACTTCAAGGATAAATTCTAAATCAAAGTCTGGCATAGCTAGAATGGGTGCTGTAGTAAAATATTCTTTCAATTTATTAAAGGCAAGACTAGCGGATTCTGTCCACTTAAATCTTTGTTTTTCACTAGTAAGTGTTGTTAATGGTTTAACGATTGAAGAGAAATTTTTTATAAACTTCCTATAAAAATTCGCAAAACCAATGAATCGTTGTACAGATTTTGTGGAAGTAGGAGTAGGCCAATTCAGAATTGCTGATACCTTCTCCGGATCCATTTGTATTTTGTTGGGACTGATGATATAACCCAAGAATTTTATTTCTGTGACATGAAAGGAACATTTTTCCAGTTTAGCATATAGTTTGTGTTCTTTTAAACGAGTTAATACCCAGCGTACATGCTTTTCATGTTCTTGTGGTGTTCTAAAATAAATTAAGATGTCGTCAAGGTATATTATGACACAAACGTCAATCAGGTCACGAAAGATCTCATTTATAAAAAACTGAAAAGTTGCCGGAGCATTACTCAGACCGAAAGGCATTACATTATATTGGAAAAGGCCATATCTGGTCCTGAATGCCGTTTTCCATTCGTGACCTTCTTTGATTCTAATCAAATTATAAGCTCCCTTTAAATCTAATTTGGTGTAAATAGTGGCACCAGTTAGACGTTCCAAAAGTTCAGGTATTAAAGGTAAAGGGTATCTGTTTTTTATTGTGATGTTATTTAATGCCCTATAATCAATAATAGGTCTTATGGTACCATCCTTGTTTCTTACTAGAAACATTCCTGCAGCTGCAGGGGATGTGGAGTGTGAAATAAATCCCTTACGTAAATTTTCGTCTAGGTAATTTCTTATATACTGGAGTTCCTCTTGAGAGAGAGGATAGATCTTACCATGAGGGATTTTGGAACCAGGTATTATATCGATAGGACAGTCAAATTCCCTATGGGGTGGAAGGTTTTCTGCCTCTTTTAAATTAAATACTTCTGCCAAATCCTGATAACACGAGGGTAAACCAATATCAAGTGACGCTATGGTTTGATGTGGGTAACAAGTGTTTAAGCAGAAGGCAGAATCTAATGTTACCTTATTTGAAACCCAATTTATGTGTGGGTTGTGTTTCTTCAACCAAGGATAGCCTAGGATGAGAGTATGCTGATGTATGGATATGAGATCAAAAGATAAATATTCAGTGTGTCCCTGCAATGATGTTACAAGCAGGGGAACAGTATGATGTGTAATAGGTCCTTGTTCTATTAATGAACCATCTATTAACTTAATAGACACAGGATTTTGTTTGCAAATAACTGGTATTCGATTTTTATTTACATAAGTGGAATCAATGTAATTTCCGGATGCTCCTGAATCAATTAATGCCTTGGTTTGGATATTTTTCTGGTCCCACTGTAAAGAAATGGACAAAGTCATGTGTGTATCATTAGCTATGCTGTAAATAAAGTCACTGGTTATTGTCTTACCATTCTTTTGTTTTTTCAACAAAGGACAAGTAGATACTACATGTTCTTTTTGAGCACAGTATAAACAGAGATTTTCCAACCTCCTTCTAATTTTTTCCTCTAGTGGCAGAGGTCCTCTAAGAACACCAATCTCCATAGGGGGAGCACTGCCATGAGCTCTGTCATGACTTGTTGTGACTTGGTAAGGTTTCCTGGATGGGGTATCATAAGAGGCCCTCTCTGCCCTCCTTTCTCTCAAACGACGATCTAAAGATGTACTTAATTTAATAAGACCCTCAAGGGTATCTGGGATCTCAAGACGGGAAAGTTCATCTTTGAGTGATTCAGACAAACCTAAACGATATTGATTCTTCAAACTGATTTCATTCCACTGAGAGTCCTCTGCCCACATCTGAAACTCAGTGGTATAATCTTCCACATTTCTCTTACCCTGTTTTAAAGACCTCAATCTCGTTTCAGCATTTATTTGAGTATTTGAGTCTTGATATAGACTAGTTAAAGCAGAAAAAAAATCCTGTAATGAATCCAGGATAGGGTTATTGTTTTCAAAAAACCTATTAGCCCAAGTCCTGGGTTCACCTTGTAGGAAAGATATTGTGGTACATACTTTAATCCGCTCAGTATGATAAGTCTTAGGTCTAAGAGAAAATAATAAGTTACAGGCATTCTTAAATTCCCTGAACTCAGAACGTTTCCCTGAAAAAGGTTGTGGATAATTAATATGAGGTTCAGGTGGATCATGAGGCTTTTGTGAAACAAAATCTTTAACTATAGTTTTAAGTGCAGCATTTTCAGTCTGCACTTCAGTCACTGCTCTTGCTAAATAATCAAGTTTAAGATAGACATTATTAAACTCCTTTTTTATTTCATTAGGATCCATAATGGTAATAATTTCAAAAGACGGTTTTTGGCCTGATTATTATGTGGTATTCTGAGCTTTGTATTTCAGTAAACAAGCATTTTGCACATTTGTTATAAAGGTTAGCCCTAAAATTAGAGCTTGTTGCTCTTTTTTGTAGTAATCAGAAAACAACTACTATGTAGCCTGATTAAACAATATGAGACATTTAATATATGATGAATTTATATATTAACTACTGACTTAGGTGTTAATAAACATAAGGATTTATTAATATAATACATATCTCATGTTCGATATATATATATGTAAACGGAGGCCACAGATGAAAAAGAAATACTGACACGCTCAGAATCAGAAATGGTAGAAACAAATTGATCCTTTTTACTTCACGCAATCACACACAGCCTAAAATATTTACAAGTTCAGACATTCCACAGACACACAATGTTTGTTTATATTGGATATTGCAGGTAATAGGATATGCCCAATAATTCAGAATGGTGACAACAAACAAGCAGGTATGAAGTTTAAAGGCTTTAGCTTTGTTCGTGTACGTTACCACCTTGAGGACCGTGGTTATTCTGTTACCGCATTGGAAGATCCGTGTCTGGGACAGGCAGCGTGTGTGAATGCGGCTTACTTCCGGGTAGCGATAAAAAAGTAGATCCGGCCGTTCAATGATCCAGACTCGGTAATGACAAAGTAGCGATAAGATCATAAGAGATTCAAGATGAAGCAAAAGTAAATATAGTAAATTACTTTGCACAGGATACAAGCAATAGGAGACCTGAAATAAGGAATGCTACAACAGAGTAGGTATGACTTCAATAATCAGGCAGTAAATGAGTGTTACAGGTAGTCCTTAAATAGGGTGGAGACCAAATAGGAGGGGTTAGAGTTAAAGGTATACCACAGGTGTTTACCTTTAAAAGATTTTGTAGTTTTAAATAATGTTATGATTGTATTCTTTCCTCATACAGGAGTGTGAGAGAATTTAGGTTACATTAAATAATAAGTAAACTAGTAGTGTTTATATCAGACAAGATTGCTGACTATTATGATCATAGTTGGAGAATTATAAACATTACAGATAGCAGCTTTGCAGAATAAAGCAACACTAGGTTCTTTTATTTTTAGTAGTTCCAAGTGACAGTGTGAAGAAATTAATTTTAAAGAAAATATTTGTATTGACTGTTTTTGTTTTTCATTGTTGTTGCAGGGCAGGCCTTAGCATAAGTTACTTAGCATAGCCATTCAGCCTCTTGATGAAGTCTAGCAGTTTTCACTTGCTTAGTATTCATGAAGTATAATTTAAATTGTATAGAGAAGCTGTGAGTTATTCTCTGTAAAAGTTTCAATGTATTTAGTTTGTATTATATATCCACAATGTTTTCCTGGTTTTGAATGACATAGGATAAGTTAAGCTAAAGGAATTGTGATGCTTACAAAAAGGTGAAAGAATTTTTATTTGGACATAATTGTGATTGTATCAGGGTGTGTGCTCATCTTGTGCTGTTTTGTTTCCTTCTTAGACTCCTTCTGACTCGAGTGTATGCTTGCTATGAGGATTCACTGGCTTTCCTTGTCTACCCCATGAACAAACCATCAGACTTCCAGCATCTACCTGCAGAAGAACACTGCAAATGGACTATGGTATTGAAGCAGAGTGTCTGATGAAGGTGGAGCGCTCAAAGAGGACAAAGACTGTTCTTAAAGTGATCAGAGGCCACCTAGAGACATTTGTGCTGTTCCCATGTCATGCTTCACTGTGGAGAATGTACAGAGCAAGGAACTGTTGGAAATATTGGGGGGTGCTAGCAATGCAGGTGGAGAAATAAAGATGCAGCGTTGTTTGGGGGTAGATAGGGGGCTGGTTGGGTCTTTGTGCAGATAGACCAGTAGTTTGAGGATGCTGGGAGGTAGACGGAGAGTATTGGAGAGGCCGCACCTATGTGCAGTGACAAATTGTGCCCTATTGGCCTATAAAATTATACCACTACATGTGAATGCCTTTCTCTATAGTATTCTCACATAGATTCATGTTATACCAAAGTATCAGGCTTATATTGTTGTTAAAGGATTTACTAATTGTCTGTGCTTTTCTATTTTTATGTTATTCTGTTAGAATAAAAGAGTGGTATGTTAGGAATTGTTAGCATTACCGACGCCATCTTGTTCTTAGCTGCCATTTTGTCTTTGGCATCCATCTTGTCTAAGTAATATTTATTATAGCAGTTATTATGTTTTGAGAAATATGCTGATGTTAGTAAGAATTGTATTAGTTTTATTGGCCTTGCAAATGTTCTGGGCAAGGTGCCTGGAAGTTGCTATCTCTATAAGATGCTCATATGGCCTTGCTATGGGCACAGATGCACCTCTTATTATGACTATAGACACATTGCTTCTCAAAACTGTCTTTTACCTAATTATAATAATGAGCTTTCCTGACAAACACTGTGTAAAATGACGTGCTCATAACGTGTCATCATGTTAACCCTATATGCTGTAACTGTCGCCTATAAGACATGCTTTTCATCTTTCAATAAAGGAGAGTAGTTTTAGACTCATTGCTGCGTGGTTTGGGTGCTGTTCTCTGGATATCCTAATCAAATAATATATTAATTTCCAGCTGATACGGTGTGTTCCAAGCCAAGCCCTGACTGACACGCTCCACCCCCTGAAAACAACACCTAACAAGCGCTCAACCTGAGAACGAACAATAGCATAATAGCTTGTTCTATGGCCAGTTACCACCCAAGAAGCAGCCTCTTTTTGCTCAACATGTGCCTTTCACAGAGAAGAACTTTCCTGAAGCATATCATTCTGATCCTGACTTCACAGTACAGT
Organism: Bombina bombina; assembly: GCF_027579735.1. Classification (NCBI taxonomy): domain Eukaryota; kingdom Metazoa; phylum Chordata; class Amphibia; order Anura; family Bombinatoridae; genus Bombina; species Bombina bombina. Next base: position 942,469,854 of record NC_069502.1, on the reverse strand, counting down.
CCAGCCCCGAAATACCAGGCAATCCCTCTCTGAACGAGCCTGGTATTTCGAGGCTGGACTGCACTGTTAAGTCAGGATCAGACTGATATGCTTCAGGAAACTAGCCATAGAACAAGCTATTATGCTATTGTTCGTTCCCAGGTTGAGCGCTTCTCTCTTTTTATTTATGCAAATTATGACACTTAGGGAAGTCTCCCTAAGTGTGATGCGGGAATCCAGACATGGACCTGTTGCTCAGTGTGCCTAGAGGGATATGGTTGCACCTCACTTACGAGGCCCACACTAGGCTGAAACGATCGTCTGAGGTCACTTCTCGGGCCTTTGGCTGGGATCAAGGGCAGTTTTCTGTGCTTGGTCTTGGCTGAAAGATTTGCTGCCTGGAGACCTGCTCCTTCGGTCTGGGGTTCTTACCCTTCGGGATTGGGGCTCCTGCTGCTATTGGGGGGGTGGCTACTCCTTAGGCGTAGAGCAACTGGGTAGTAGGGCCGTCCCCTTGGCCTTGTGGCTTCGTCCCTGGACTTCAGCCACATGCTGCTTTGGGGGGGGGCGCTCTGAAATCCAGCCTAAAGAGGCAATAGGACAATTATGGCTACCAATGTGCCAAATGTTCCCCATACACTTCGGGTGTTGATTTCTGAGGACTTCCGAGAGAATATTGGTTTGGCTCATGTCCAGCAGGTTGTTTTGGAGGGTGTTTTGAAGATGCCAAGAGCAAGTTTGCATTGTGTTCAGTCTTTCCCTTCAAGAGGGATTTTTGATGTGGCTTTCACTGATGAGCATCATTTACAGACTTGCTATCAACGGACTATTGATATGGCTGTTGCTCCAGAGTTGGTGGGCATGAGATTTGTTGCCTGTGTGCAGAGGGAGAGAATAATCCCGGTGACAGTACATATGTAAAACCCTTGGGTCACTGATGTCGAAATTCGTCTGTTTCTTTGTCGCTACTTTGATGATGTTCAAGGAGGTAGCAAGCTAAAGAATCAATTTGGGACTTTCAATGGAAAGTGCAGGTTCTGGGTGCGGTTTGTGCCAGATGAATTAGGTATTGGTGGAAAGAAACACCCTCCACAGACTTTTGCCATTGGTGGAAATAGAGGTTTCCTATACTATGATGACATGCCTCTGTTTTGCCATAGTTGCAACCTGTTTGGTCACATTGCTGAAAATTGCCCAGGTGCCAGATGTCGAAATTGTGGTGAGGAGGATCATCTTGTTGCCCACTGTAGTAAACGCCGGACCTGTGATCTGTGTGGTTCTTCAAGTCATCTGTGCAGGATGTGTCCTTTGATGATGTTGCAGGGGCTTGATAGAGTGAAGCCTTCCTATGCTGATGTTGCAAAAAAAACATCTTCAGTTGTGGTTGAGCCATCTGTGAATGAGGAGGTCTCGGATGAGGCTTTGAATTCTATATTACCTCTTTTGTGTAAAAAAAACTGCAGTTGGGGTTCCTGTCGGAGAGGTGTCTGATGCTCCTGTGGTGGTTCCTGTGGCTGAGAAGGTAGAGGAAGCCCAATCTAATCTTCAGGAGGTGGGTCTTGCTACATCTAATGTAATAGCTGCTTCCGATGTTCTTGAAGCCCTGTTGCCCGATTCTGTGGATGATACTGTTGCTGTTCCTGGGACAGATAATTTTTTCCTTCACTGTGTCATCTTGTGATCCTGCTCCTGATGCTGTTCTTGGTGAAGGGGAGAACATTGATTGGTCTGTTGTTGTGTCCTCTGGTTCTGAGGAGGATATGGACACTGCAGGGAAAAAATCTGCCTCCAAGCCGAAAAGAGGTGTGGATTCTGATGGATGGGAGAGTCCTGATTTGGATCTTCCAGTAGTTAAGATTGCAGATCCAGAAATTGCAAGTGATGCTGACTCTTTAATTTCAGAGTTTCCTTCTGTCTCTACTAAATATGTTCCCTCTGACTCAAGCCAGTGTATAGGTGACTTTTCTGATGCCTCTTCTGTTGGTTATCTAGATAAAAGAGATGTGAACCAACTTGCTGAAGTTACTGGTTATGGCTGGCAAGGGGGAGCCTAGGAGGTTGGAACGTCACAGAGGCAGATTTAAAGGATCTCCTTTGAGTCCTAAGAAAATGAAAAGGAAAGAAGTCCTGATGTTTTTTTGTTTTTCTTTAATTTATTTTTGTGATGTTTCTGACCATTTCTTCCCTTAATGTCAGGTGTATGAAAGCTTTAGCAAGGAGAGCTGCAATTTTTAAGTTATTATCTGTATGTTCTGCTAATATTTTTTGTTTGCAGGAATGTGGTCTCTCTGAACATCCTAAATGTGTTGACTGGGAATATGGTCCTAAAGTATGGTCTTGTTCTTCTGAATGATTCTGAAGGAATGGGGGGGTAGGAGTTTTGTTTAAGGGGTTTTGCTTTTCTATCCTTAATGTAATTCATATTGTCCCAGGTCGGGTTCTTTTGGTTAGTTTTAGTTTTTGTGGGACTCTTTTTCATTTGTTTAATGTATATGCTTCTCCAAATAGGGTAGAACGTTTGCTTAATTTTGAAACATTAAAGTTTTTCTGCCAGGTAGAGAGCCAACTTTTTTGGTTGGGGATTTTAATTGTATTATTAAGAATGGGGTCAGAGAGGGTGGGAGTGATTGTAGGGTGGATAGCTCAGGGAAGTTTTTAGTTGATCTGCTTAAATCTTTCGGTTTGAAGGATGCCTTCGGGTCTGTTTCATTTTCAGGGGAGGGTTTTACTTTCTTTAGTGATAGTGGTGGGATAAAATCTCGAATTGATTTTTGTTTTTTATCTAAATTTCTATGTGTAGATGATTTTTCTTTAAAGCGGATGCCCTATACGGATCATGCCCTTTTAATGTGTAAGGTGAATTGTGATTTGAAGATCAAGTATGGTAAGGGTGTTTGGAAACTGAATGTGGATTTGTTAGAAGATGAGAAGATTAAGCGTCAGTTTGTTTGGATGTATGAAAGGTGGTGTGAAAGAAAGTGGGATTTTAGTAATGTGCTTATGGGGTGGGAATGGTTGAAGGTGGAAATAAAGAGGTTTTTTATTAAGAAAGGCTGTGAGAAAGCTAGAATGGAAAGGGAGTTGTATGATAAATGGTATCTGAGCTGTTGTATTTGTATGAATTGAGAAATTGTGGTATTGATTTGCATGAGGAAATTTCTGAAGCAAGAAAGATAATTAAAAAGTGTATGCACGAAAAAGGAAAGAAAATTCTTTTTATGGCAAGATTGGAGAAAATGGAAAAGGATGAGTCTTGTAGTAAATATTTTTTTAAGAAAGCTTTTGAAGGAAAGACTGGTTTTGTTAGTGTTTTTGATAAGGTTGAGTGTGAAATTGATGGTACGGATGGTGTTTTGCGTGAAGTTCATGAGTTTTACAGTGAGCTGTGTAAAGAAAAGACAAGAGATGTTTTATTAGAAAAGGAGTTGTTGGAAGACATTGAGGTTAAGTTGGAAAAATATGATAATGATTTGTTAGAAAGGGATCTAAGTTTGGATGAGATCGCAGAGGTTGTTAGGAGTTTTAAGAATGGGAAGGTACCTGGTTGTGATGGTTTGCCTGTTGAATTTTATACTTGTTTTTGGAATTTGATTGGGGTAGATATGTTGGATGTTTGTAAGTTTGTTTTGAGAATGAATGTTTTGCCTGTTTCAATGAGGAAAGGTTTGATTGTTTTGTTATTCAAAAAGGGTGATAAGAGAGATTTGAGGAATTGGAGGCCGATTATGTTGTTAAATGTTGTCTATAAGGTTATTGCAAAGGTGCTGGCAAATAGAATACGTGGAGTGATTGGTAAGGTTGTGGGTGAAGAGCAAGTGTGTGCTGTTCCTGGGCGTCAGATTTCTGAAAGTTTGTTGTTACTGCGTGATGTACTGTGGTATGTGAGGGAGAGGATGAGGTCTGCTGCTGTTGCTATTGTGGATTTTGAAAAAGCGTATTATAGGGTAGTGCATGATTTTATGTTTCATGTTTTAGAATGTTTAGGTTTTTCTGGTAAGATTATTGGATGGTTTAAATGTTTGTATTGTGATATTGTGAGTCAAGTTCAGGTTAATGGTTTTTTGACTGAGGAATTTTGTGTTAAATCTGGAGTGCGTCAAGGATGTCCTTTGTCTCCTGTGTTTTTTGTATGTGCCATTGAGCCATTGTTAACTAGTTTGAGGAAGGATAAATTAGTTAGAGGTGTTAGTGTTCCTGGCAGTAATGGAAGGTGTTTAAAAGTGATTGGGTATATGGATGATGTGAGTGTTATATGTGAGACTGAGGCTGGTTTGAGGAGGGTGAAAACTTTGGTTGAATGTTTTTGTATGGCAAGTGGTTTCAGAGTTAATTGGAATAAGTGTAAAGTTAAAGTTTTTGGTAATGATAGGGAGATTGATTCCTGTGGATGGCCTGTTACTGACGGTGCAATTGAGGTGTTGGGTGTGAAATTTGATGTGGATTTGAAAGGCTTGGAAAGTTGAGAGAATGTTTTTGATAAAGTGAGTAGAAAACTTCAGTTTTGGACTTTAAGGACTTTATCTTTGGAAGGAAAATGTTAGTTATTAAATCGGTTTTGATCCCTATTATGTTATATTTGGCGTTAGTTTTTCCGCCCCCTGAGAGGATTTTTCGGAGAATTTTGAGAGTGTTGTTTTCTTTTAACTGGAGTTCTGGTATGGAGCATTTGAAAAGAGATTTTGTTGTTAAGAGTAAGAATGTTGGTGTTAAGGGTTTTCCAAATGTGGAGAAATTTTTGGCTGTGAAATATGTTAGTAGGTGTGTGGTTCTGAGTGGTAAGGATAGCATGGCTGGTTGTATGGTAAAGTATGCTTGTGGAAATGTTTTAAGACAATATGGTTTGTTTGAGATTGATAGAAAGAAACTGGTATGTTTTGCTGTTCCGTGGTTTTATGTAATGGTGGAATGTTGGATTAAAAAATAGGGTTTGGAGAATGTTAGTAGGGAGATGTGGTGTGCAAACAGAATGGTGTTGAAAATGTTGGAGAAGAAGGAAGGTCTTGAGTTGATTGGGGGTTTAAATAAGAATGAATGCGTGTTGGTATGGAAAAATGTGTGTAATAAGTATTTGATGAATAGGCAGAAAGATATTGGTTGGATGAGTGTGCATAAGTGTTGGCAGACAAGGGATTTTCAGAGAGTGCGTCATTTAGTGGCTTCAGAAGTGTGTCCTAGAGATGGTTGTTGTCAAAGCAAGAGTGTTATTCATTTGTTTTGGAATTTTGAGTATGCTAGGGATGTTTGGAGAAGTTTGAAAAGGATGATTAAGGGTCTGACTGGAGTGCAGATTTTTACTTTTAATATGATGATGTATGGTTTGTGTGGAAGTGGTGTGGAAAAGGAGAAAGCAAGATTGATATGGTTGTTGGCATGTTGTGTGAAGGAAGTGTTGTGGGATGTGCGTAATAATTTGATTTTTAAGAAAGAGGTAGTTACTGTAGGTAATTGTGTGGGTTTGATCTGTGGGAAGTTGTTTTTGTATTTTTCTTTTGATAGGAGGCGATATAGGGAATTAGATTCTGAAGGCATCTGGAAGACAAAAAAGTGGAATGATTGGATTATTTAGTTTTTAGTTTTTTTTCTCCAGTTTGTTTTTGTCTGTATTTGAAATATGTTTAATTTTATTCTGTGTGATTATTTAAGTTTTATGTTTGCATTTTGATTTTTTTTCTGATGACAAAAGTTTGGGTCAATATTTCAGTTGTTTTGTCACAAGAGATATTTTGTTTGCATTTGTTATTATGATTTTATTTTGTATATATGCATATATGATTATTTTTCTAATAAAAGAATTATGAAACGTACGTCTGGGGTTTGCCGTTTCTCTCGTTCAGAGAGGGATTGTCTGGTATTTCGGGGCTGGACTGCACTGTTAAGTCAGGATCAGACTGATATGCTACAGGAAAGTTCTTCTCTGTGAAAGGCACACATTGAGCAAAAAGAGACTGCTTCTAGGGTGGTAACTAGCCATAGAACAAGCTATTATGCTATTGTTCATTCCCAAGTTGAGCGCTTCTCTCTTTTTTATTTATGCAAATTATGACACTTAGGGAAGTCTCCCTAAGTGTGATGCGGGAATCCAGATGTGAACCCGTTGCTCAGTGTGCCTAGAGGGATATGGCTGCACCTCACTGATGAAGCCCACAATAGGCCGAAATGTACGTCTGGGGTTTTGCCGTTTCTCTCGTTCAGAGAGGGATTGCCTGGTATTTCGGGGCTGGACTGCACTGTTAAGTCAGGATAAGACTGATATGCTACAGGAAAGTTCTTCTCTGTGAAAGGTACACATTGAGCAAAAAGAGGCTGCTTCTAGGGTGGTAACTAGCCATAGAACAAGCTATTATGCTATTGCTCGTTCCCAGGTTGAGCGCTTCTCTCTTTTTATTTATACAAATTATGACACTTAGGGAAGTCTCCCTAAGTGTGATGCGGGAATCCAGACGTGGACCCTTTGCTCAGTGTGCCTAGAGGGATATGGCTGCACCTCACTGACGAGGCCCACAATAGGCCGAAACGTACGTCTGGGGTTTTGCCGTTTCTCTCGTTCAGAGAGGGATTGCCTGGTATTTCGGGGCTGGACTGCACTGTTAAGTCAGTATCAGACTGATATGCTACAGGAAAGTTGTTCTCTGTGAAAGGCACACATTGAGCAAAAAGAGGCTGCTTCTAGGATGGTAACTAGCCATTGAACAAGCTATTATGCTATTGTTCGTTCCCAGATTGAGCGCTTCTCTCTTTTTATTTTTAAACTGCTTTTATATTATATTAGCCGATCAGCCCAGCTCCATTAGCAGCAATAGGGGGCCTAAAGATCATTTGAACCTAAATAAGATCCCCAGAGATTACAAGACATCTTTTGTGACCAAGTCCAGTGCCTGCAATGGAGTCAGCAATGGGTCACATCTGTGTGGCGCGAGTCGCCATCTTACCCAGTGCTCATCCAGCATAGCCTGTGAACAACTACCCTCGAGGGAATCTATGACTAACCGAAGTACGATGGAGAGTAAAATCAAAGCGTCGATTGAAGCCTTGATCAGAAAATGTGATTCTCATTTCACTAGCCTACTACATGATGTTTTTCCAGTGTCGAGTGCAATACGGAATTGAACTAACTGTGGAGAAGATCACACTGCCTCATTGTCCAACCCACCAGCCAAGGATCGAGCTGGCAACAGCTTACGTGATCACCCTGTGGAGATACTGATGGCCTGACACGTTAAAAAAATCGCCTCGCAGAAAACGCTACTCCCCTTGGAGCGTTCACCATTCTTATCCGAGCAGACGTCCAACCATACATCCTGTATATCACAAGATGAAACTGACACCCGCTGCATGGCGGATGCATGTAGTAAAGTTGAAGGCTAAGTCTACCAGGGACAGGTCTACAGCTCTCTCACCAAAGTACCTACTGGATAAAATATTGGAGATCCAAATGGCAGCAGTCTATGAGCAATTTTAAGGGGTCGAGATCTACACATGAACAGAAAGTTCCCGATACAAGGTTCATACATCTGCTACTTGCCTCGATTAGTCACAACAGTCACAATTTTTTGAGGGTGATGTAGTACTATGTTTGAAGACTGGGGTGAAATCCTATAGGAAATTCACCTTGTCCTAGACTCACTGGGTAATAGATACATAAAAATGACAACCGCATAATATGCAGAGCTGGTTGGTAGAAATGCAAGCCTTTTGCCGCAGGGTATAGGGCCCATGCTCTTGTGGCAACCTCCCATTTTTCTTAAACATGCATACCATAAAGCTCAGTTTTGTAGATTATATATACAAGGCTGGATACAGATTAATCCCTGTTCAGTTGCATTATTTTTGTATTATGTTGATCTACCAAATATGCTCCCCCAGACAACACCTACGTGCTTTACCTCACTGTTTACTCACTTAACCTCTAAGTTATTAGGAGGTTCTCATAATTATAAAAAAGAGGCCTCAGTTATACCTACCTGCTCATTATTTGACTTACTATCATTGTATAAATATGTTATCATTGTGGTAAGGAAACCGTGTTTACTCTCCTATGTTTTGAGATCTAGCAAACCTGTTGGTATCTACTGTTCTTATCTAGACCCCACGTCTGACCAACTTAACCCGAAAGTGTGTGGTTACTCACCTGATACATATTTCAACTCACCGGCCAACCTCCCCTCCAACACAACTATTCCTCATACTAAAAGGCTCCTATTTTCTGCTAATCCACACAGTGGAATTACTAAAGTCCAATTAAATTTGTTGCATTGGGAGCTCAATACTAGCCCCCTAATTACCCATTACTTATATCAACAATTAGATCACCCGTCCCATCCCATTCCCCTCTAACTTAGAGCAGCTCTTGCCTGCTGATTCTCCCCAATTTTATATGTACTACTATATACTATATAATATCATATAGTTAATATAATACAATTTATGCAACAGAAAATGAGGTCCCACTCACATAGACTCAACATTAATTTAGACTATTATTCATTGTATCTTTATTTAAACTTATTCGCATTGCACACTCCATTAGTTGGTTTCACTATAACCTAGTGACAGATATTTGATTTTTCATGTATGCTATTATCCTATAAATGTTTACTAGTCATATGTTAATGGACGTGCAAGTTCTTATTGTGGTCTAAAAAGTAACATATTCTTGCAGTGTTAAAGTTTTTTTATTTCATGTATGTATTGGAAACCTCAATAAAAATTGTTGTAAAATAAAAATCTCATGGTCTAACTGAATCATGAAAAACAAAAATTGGGTTTCATGCCCCATTAAAGTCCATGAATATTTTTGCTGATGAATCATTTGATGAGATTTTTTTAAAAGATTTGTATTAATAACTAGGTCTGCAAAGCTGGTGAATTACATTTAGTATTACAGCATCAGCCAAGCACTATGGATGTTTTCAACATAGACTTCTAAAGTATTAAATCTTTGTAGCTGTGAAATTATATTATACTTCTCTATAAACTCAATTTCCACTATTAAAAATGCAGCGCACACCTTACCGCCACTGCTTGCAAAAAAATCTATTGAAACTGACAGCATTATCGCTAATATTTTTGTTCAACTGTCACAATGTTGCGCTGTCAGCTTGTAATCAGACAGATGTTCTATTGGTTAGTGTTTTAGCCAACTTATTTTTAGAGGACTTTAGTAAAAAAAAAAAAAAATATGTGGTTAATACATTTTCCTGTTGATTATCAAAATATAAAGTAAAGCAGCTAATCTCAATTTCTCAGGGATATGTGCCAGTATATTAATGTCTCAGAGAAACATTAAGGGCTGTTTCAGTAATTATTGCTAAGTATTTGACCATTGGAGCCTGAACTTCTATTCTGCTGCCAAGCAAAAGTGCTAAAATGAAAATTTGCCAAAATCATCATGGATCTCATTCATTAATACTGATACACATTTATATTACTTTTCAAGAAAACCTTCTGCAATAGTTAACCAAGCCTCCCTAGACTTAAAGCTGAGCTAAGCTTTTTTCCACCTGTTCCAATTCCATGATGAGACATGACTTATTTCATTCCTAGGCGCAACTAGTGCATATGTGTTTGAGCACAGCAGAATCATAGCTCACATACACTTTACTGCCAGCATGTTCATACATCCATAGGTTCATTTCATAAGTTCTTAGTTTGGTAACAAACAAAGGAGTCATAAAACATGACAGGATTCAGAAGATGTGGATACAATATGTGCTTTTTTTTAGCTTAAAAAAATCTTTACCACAGGGACATTTTGCTTTAAAGTTTTTTTTTACATTTCTTTATATTAGAGTTAATGCCATAACCATTCAGTTCCCTTATAACAAGTTGCAATAGAATCTGTGCAGACTTATATTACATAAGGATATAGCCTAACATTACCTCACATAAGCCTTTTTATGCAACCCTAAGGCAATTGTGAATTATGTTCATGTCAAAAATAGTTTATATACTTATAATATGAATAATTTGAACCATGATTTTTTTTACTTACTTCTTACCTATTACATTTACATATATATATATATATATATATATATATATATATATATATATATATACAGTTGTGCAAAAGTTTAGGCACCCCTGAAAATGTCCATGATTTTCATTTATAAATAATTGGGTGTTTGGATCAGCTATTTCATTTTGATCTATCAAATAATTTAAGGACACAGTAATAGTTTATTGGATTAACAGTACATGTGCAATATGCATCAAAACAAAATTAGACAGGTGCATAAATTTGGGCACCCATGTCATTTTGTTGATTTGAATACCTTTAACTACCTAGCACTGATTAATTGGAACACACAATTGGTTTAGTGAGCCCATTAAGCCTTGAACTTCATAGACAGGTGCATCTAATCATGAGAAAAAAGGTATTTAAGGTGGCCATTTGCAAGTTGTTCTCTTTGACTCTCCTCTGAAGAGTGGCAACATGGGGGCCTCAAAACAACGCTCAAATGACCTGAAAACAAAGATTGTTCAACATTATGGTTTAGGGGCTGTGTCTATCATGGGCTGTGTTTATCTGCAAATCTGCATCATGTCTCCACATGGAAAAGAATTGCCAGAGGAATTTATAAATCTGATTGTGAGACTTCACAAAGATGGAAAAGGATACAGGAAGATTAGTGACCAACTAAAAATTGGTTAAAACGCAGTTGCAGCAATAATCAGGAGGTATATATTGATATACAGTGCCAAAAATCAGAGCCGCAGTGGCTGTCCTCCTAAAATGACGCCACGGACAGTGCGCTACTTGCACAATCTAGCTCTGAAAAACAGGCAACAGGCAGGTGCTTCAGATTTGCATCAAGGCAAGTGCTTCAGATTTGCATCAAGGCAAGTGCTTCAGATTTGCATCAAGGCAAGTGCTTCAGATTTGCATCAAGGCAAGTGCTTCAGATTTGGCTCAGGGATTATCGATAGAAATTGAAGTTTCTGTGACAGCTCAGACAGTGCTAAAGACATTGCATAATGGCAACTTCTATGGACAGCATCCAAGGAAAAAAACCCTTGCTTGCTCTTCGGCACAAAACTGCAAGATTAAACTTTGCTAAACAACATGAAAAGCCTGATGAATACTAGGAGCACATTATTTGGTAAGATGGCCAAGACCAAGATACAATTTGTCGGCTCAGATGGTGTGCAGCATGTTTGGTGTGAACCTGCTCAGGATTATTACAGTGAATGCATAGTCCCAACAGTGAATCATAGAGGTGGGAGTGTGACGATATGGGGCTACATGACTGCAAAAGGTGTGGGGAGATGATATTTATAGATGGCACCATGAATGCCTGGGATATACCAAAATACTGGCTGACAAGATGACTCCCAGTCTCCAGAAGTTTGGCAGAGGACAAATATTCCAGCATTATAACGATCCAAAGTACACTGCTAAAATCACAAAGGAGTTTCTAAAGGAGAAACAAGTGAAAACTATGACCTGACTTGAATCCAGTAGAACACATTTGGAGTATTTTAAAGAGAATGGTAGAACAACACAACCTCTCAAGCAAAGAGCAGCTGAAAAAAATGATCTCTGAAGAGGGGGAGAACATCTCTCCAGAAATTTGTACAACACTGGTTTCCTCCATGCCAGGGAGGATTGAGTCTGTCATCAAAAATAATGGTGGACATGCAAAGTATTGAAAAAAATAAAAGATTTGAATCTCAGTAATGAAAGGTGCACTGACATTTGTTGTATTGATTTCCTGCTTTGGGGCCGGTATTTTTAATATAGTAAATCTAAACTGTTAGTTTTTAATTTTACATAGGAGCAAATACCCTACTGTAAAACTTAGACGTAATGCAGTTACTATAAGGTTATACAATTTTGAATCATTTGACATTTAATTGATATTGCACTGGGGTGTACTGACTTCTTTTGTTACTCACTTCTTTTGTATACTCTATGTATATATATATATATATATATATATACATACATACATACACAGACATATATATATATATATATATATATACACACATACAGAGAGAAGCACACTCACAGGGAAAAACAACCTTCTCAATACCATTGTTAGCTAGTTCTCTGGTGATTTAACCACCTGGGTTCAGCTTCTTTTTAGCCCAGTAATGCTTTTTACAGAGTAGAACTTTCCTGTAGTATATCAGTCTGATCCCGCCTATTACGGTCAGTCTAGCGCCGAAATACCAGGCAATTCCTCTCTGAACTTAGGAGCATAGCAACCCCAGACGATCGTTTCGGCCTTCATTGGACCTCGTCAGTGAGATGTAGCCATATTTCTCTAAGCACACTGAGCAAGAAGTCCACATCTGGTTGCCCCTTTTTCCCCTTAAGCAGACTACATACACACAGAGAGAAGCACACTTACAGGAATGAACAATCGGCTCAATACCAGGCAATTCCTCTCTGAACAAGGAACATAGCAACCCTAGATGATCGTTTCAGGCTTCATTGGGCCACGTCAGTGAGGTGTAGCCATATTCCTCTAAGCACACTGAGCAAGAAGTCCACGTCTGGTTGCCCCTTTTTTCCCTTATATTTGCTTTTCGTCAAAGGATATTAAATATATTACATATATATATATATATATATATATATATATATATATATATACACAGTTGTGTGCAAAAGTTTAGGCACCCCTGAAAATGTCCATGATTTTAATTTATAAATAATTGGGTGTTTGGATCAGCTATTTTATTTTGATCTATCAAATAATTTAAGGACACAGTAATAGTTTATTGGATTAACAGTACAAGTGCAATATGCATCAAAACAAAATTAGACAGGTCCATAAATTTGGGCACCCATGTCATTTTGTTGATTTGAATACCTGTAACTACCTAACACTGATTAATTGGAACACACAATTGGTTTGGTGAGCCCATTAAGCCTTGAACTTCATAGACAGGTGCATAGACAGGTATTTAATGTGGCCATTTGCAAGTTGTTCTTCTCTTTGACTCTCCTCTGAAGAGTGGCAACATGGGGGCCTCAAAACAATGCTCAAATGACCTGAAAACAAAGATTGTTCAACATTATGGTTTAGGGGCTGTGTCTATCATGGGCTGTGTTTATCTGCAAGTCTGCATCATGTCTCCCCTTAAGGAGACTACATACACACAGAGAGAAGCACACTCACAGGAATGAACAATCGGCTCAATACCATTGTTAGCCTGTTCTCTGGCAATTTACCACCTAGGTGCAGCTTCTTTTTAGCCCAGTAATGCTTTTCACAGAGTAGAACTTTCCTGTAGTATATCAGTCTGATCCCGCCTACTACAGTCAGTCCAGCGCCGAACTACCAGGCAATTCCTTTCTGAACAAGGAACATAGCAACACCAGATGATCGTTTCAGCCTTCATTGGGCCTTGTCAGTGAGGTGTAGCCATATTCCTCTAGGCACACTGAGCAAGAATTCCACGTCTGGTTGCCCCTTTTTTCCCTTATATTTGCTTTTCGTCAAAGGATATTAAAAGAATAAAGCAAATTAGATAATAGAAGTAAATTAGAAACTTGTTTAAAATGACATGCTCTTTCTTGTCATATCCCTTTAACGACCAAGGATGTACCAGGTACGTCCTACAAAAAATGGTCCTTAACGACCAAGGACGTGCCTGGTACGTCCTCAGGGGTTTCAATCACTGAGGAAGTGAAAGGTATTGCAGCGATGCCTCGTTTTTGAGGCATTGTGCAATACCCTTTTTTAACAACCGATGCAGAGAGAGACACTCTGTGGCCCTCTCTGCATCGGCCAGCAATGTTTCTGATTGTTGGTGGCATGGGAGGGTTAGAAGGGAGGTGGGTGGGCGGCCCATTGCTGGAGGAAGCTCCTACTTCCTTCCTGTTAGCGGGGATGATGGGTCCGGGAGCGCGCGCACGCGGGGGGGGAGGGAACGTACGTGTGGGAGGGGCAGGAACGGGTGGGACCGCTACACTATGGTACATACTTAGTGAAAGGGAAGGAGGGATAGGGGGATATATAAGTACTGGGAAAGGGATCTGGGAGGGGAAGAGGGTAGGGTATTGAGGGGGGCAGCTACACTACAGAAAAGTTGGGGTTTTATTTTTTTAATAAAACAAAAGCATTTTTTTAGCAAACTGGGTACTGGCAGACAGCTGCCAGTACCCGATGGCGGCAAATAGGTAGAAGGGGGAGGGTTAGAGAGCTGTTTGGAGGGGATCAGGGAAATTTGGGGCTAAGGGGGGATCCAACACTGCAGAATATTTATAAAAAAAATTAAAAATATATATAAAAAAAGCTTCTTTTTTTTTAGTACTGGTAGACTTTCTGCCAGTACTTAGATGGCGGGGACAATTGTGAGGTGGGGGAGGGAAGAGAGCTGTTTGAGAGGGGTCAGGGAGGGATCAGGGGGTGGGATGTGTCAGATGGGAGGCTGATCTCTACACTAAAGCAAAAATTAACCCTACAAGCTACCTAATTAACCCCTTCACTGCTGGGCATAATACAAGTGTGGTGAGCAGCGGCATTTAGCGGCCTTCTAATTACCAAAAAGCAATGCCAAAGCCATACATGTCTGCTATTTCTAAACAAAGGGGATCCCAGAGAAGCATTTACAACTATTTGTGCCATAATTGCACAAGCTGTTTGTAAATAATTTCAGTGAGAAACTTAAAGTTTGTGAAAAAGTTAACAATTTTTTTTTATTTGATCGCATTTGGCGGTGAAATGGTGGCATGAAACATACACAAATGGGCCTAGATCAATACTTTGGGTTGTCTACTAAAAAAAATATATATACATGCGAAGGGTTATTCAGGAATTCCTGACAGATATCAATATTACAATGTAACTATTGCTAATTTTGGGGGGAAAAATGGTTTGGAAATAGCAAAGTGCTACTTGTACTTATTGCCCTATAAGTTGCAAAATAAGCAAAGAACATGTAACATTGGGTATTTCTAAACTCAGGACAAAATTTAGAAACTATTTAGCATGGGTATTTTTTGGTGGTTGTAGATGCGTAACAGAATTTGGAGGTCAACGTTAGAAAAAACTGTCGGCTAGATTACGAGTCTTGCATTAGCCTTAAAAAGCAGCGTTGAGAGGTCCCAACGCTGCTTTTTAACGCCCGCTGGTATTACGAGTCTGGCAGGAGAGGGTGTACTGCTCACTTTTCTTCCGCGACTTGAGCTTACCGCAAATCCACTTACGTAAATTGCGTATCCTATCTTTTTAATGGGACTTGCCTAACGCCGGTATTAAGAGTCTTGGAAGAAGTGAGCAGTAGACCCTCTCCTGTCAAGACTCCTACCGCATTTATAAGTCAGTAGTTAAGAGTTTTATGGGCTAATGCCGTAACATAGAACTCTTAACTAAAGTGATAACATTAAACTCTTAACTAAAGTGATAAAAAGTACACTAACACCCATAAACTACCTATTAACCCCTAAACCGAGGCCCCCCCCCCCCCAATCGGAAACACTTAAATACATTTTTAACCCCTAATCTGCCGACCGGACATCGCTGCCACTGTAATAAATATATTAACCCCTAAACCGCCGCACTCCCGCCTCGCAAACACTAGTTAAATTTTATTAACCCCTAATCTGCCTTCCCTAACATCGCCGACACCTATCTACATTTATTAACCCCTAATCTGCCGCCCCCAACGTCGCCGCTACTATATTAAATTTATTAACCCCTAAACCTAAGTCTAACCCTAACCCTAACACCCCCCTAACTTAAATATAATTTAAATAAAACGAAATGAAGTTACTACAATTAAATAAATTATTCCTATTTAAAACTAAATACTTACCTATAAAATAAACCTTAAGCTAGCTACAATATAGGTAGATTCTAGGTAGATTTAAAAATAAATAGAGGTCCCCTAAGCTTAGGGGAGCTCTATTTATTTTTAAATCTACCTAGAATTGTTGGCCTGTACAGGCGGGAAGTAATATTAAAATACTTAGCAAATAGAATGGTTATTAGATTTACTTTGCTATTTAACTAGCTAATGCAAACCAAAGACCGCTAAAACTTGCTCAGCTACATACTGCTAATAAAGCACTTTATGTAAAACTCGCTACCTAACGGGAGCTGAATGCTGGTACCGTACCGAGGGGTAAATTTAATACCAGCCTTAATTCAAAAACAGCACAAACAATTATTTAAACAGCTTGTGAACTCCTACGCTGTTATTATCATTAGTAACCCTTCTGCTACCACTACAAGTGGGGGCAGGACTGACACGTTTATAGACTTCTTTAATAGTAATGCAGCAAATTCAAGTAGCCTAACAAGACTGTAATAATTCTTTTACTACAAACACAGACCGGATATATACCGGCACAGAAATTTGGCTAAAGTATTTCACTACACTAGTGCAATTCACGTTTGCACGTTTAGACTTAACCCACTTGGTTTACCGTTGTAAACCCATTTGTCTGCATTTTGTAACTAACTCAATATTAATTGTGTCTCCTACTGCACTACTTTGTATACATTAATGTGTAGCAATTCTACCTCAATGGTTACAGTAACAAATACTTAGTAATTTCACAAGTCTAATGAAATAGGTAGGAGGTATTCCAGATACTAATGACCTATTTAACTTATGCATAAATATCCTAGTGAGATATACTCAGCTAACTGATATGCCTAAATATACTACTATGATTATATCAATAGGCTAAGTGAGAATAATATCCCAAAGATAATAAAGAAACAGTTGGTACTATTACACTTAGGCTGATTTTTATATTAGATTTGGATCCAAAATGGATAATTCAGCATAAATAAAATCTTATGATGATAAGTGTAATGTGAACAATCTAAAACTCACAATATCCAGTATCAATATAAGCACAACACAAACAGGATATTGTATGTACAAATAAAGTGATACTACAAAATTACAAGCATTATTCTTTCTCTGTGTTACCATTATTATACCTAATCCCAATTACAATATAAAATTGGGACCAAGACCTCTGTTTGACAACTTATAACAAACTATAACCTATTAATCATAAGGTCTCAGAATATTGTTAAATTAGGTTTCATCACAGCTGAGTACCCATATACCATAATTCTCTGAACAAATACATGATCAACTTCTGAATAATAGCACTTTAATACAATCAACTGAAGATCTTGATTATTATGTTGCACAAGCATTGTACATTATTCTACTCTAATAAACTGACACAAAATAGGGGTTGATACTGGATATTACTCTGGGATACTTCTCTAGTACTATAACCCAGCAGATAGACATACCGATATCTCGTGCCTGATATTGTGACATAGATCTTCTCTACCTGTTATTGAACTCTTTTAGAGGATTTTACACAGCGGTCTTGGACGTAGCATCCCGCCTTTACACTTTCCTATCATTACTTTTGATATATCAAAGGCTCATTGAAAATTTAGGAATAGGCCTCAAATTCTCTGGTTGTTTTTAATTTGAGTGTTTATTTTAAATATATGGAATAAAAGTTATATTTAACATTCCCAATTTCTCCACTACTAGTCCAGGCTCAGAGTGCTATACGTGCAGTCTTCAGTGAGGTTCCTTCCTCTCTTTTTTGTCCAATGTTTAAAAAGGTTATTTTTCACAGTCATTGGTTGATTAATGGGGAGGAACAAACACTCCCCTATATTAACCCCTCATATGTCAAACTCATAATTGATCATAAACTTATATGAATCTGTACAAAATGAATTTGATACATGGTACTTGGTACATACAGACTTTAGGAATACTGATTAGAAGAAGACACGGCATTGGTATAGCCATAGTAAGTCATATATCATGCATATTGTATAAGTGTTTCATATATTTAGTGAATACAATTGCTTACACCTGAATAGTGTGTTTCCTATTGTTACTATTGTGACCCATACAATAAATATGCACTATGAGTTACAATTACTATCCTCTATAACTTAACAGTGTTTATAATATATTGTATGCATATCATTATGCCCAGATGTAAGAAATCCATAATCAATAAAGGGATAGCTGCCCAGCACGTGGGAATATGTAAAGGGTAACAATGTATAAGTATTACATATATATAGAGAATACACTTGCTTACACCTAAATAGTGTGTTTCCTACTATAACTGTTGGGACCCATACAATAAAAATGCACTATAAGTTACAATTACTATCAACTATAACTTAACAGTGTTTATAATATATTGTATGCATATCATTGTGCCCATATATAAAAAAAGCCACAATCAATGAGGGGATAGCTGCCCAGCACATGGGAATATGTAAAGGGTAACAGTGTATAAGTATTACATATATATAGAGAATACAATTGCTTACACCTAAATAGTGTGTTTCCTATTATTACTATTGGGACCCATACAATAAAAATGCACTATGCGTTACAATCAATATCCTCTATAACTTAACAGTGTTTATAATATATCGTATGCATATCATTATGCCCAGACATAAAAAAGCCACAATCAATCAATGAGGGGATAGCTGCCCAGCACGTAGGAATATGTAAAGGGTAACAGTGTAGCTAGGATGGACTTAACAGGGTGCCCTATATACATCTGGAGTTAACAATCACAAGGATTGTAACAACCCCAAAATGATGCAATATTCATATTTGCAATACTAATGTATTTATATATGGGCTATAGATCAACGCCAGTGATTAATTAAATCAAATTCGGAATTGAAGCCATCAGGAACCTGAGTTTGAAGTTTAAAAATCCAGAAGGCCTCTTGTCTAGCTAAAAGCTCATCTTTGTTGCCTCCTCTGGGTGGTTGCCTGACGGTTTCAATTGCCCTCCATTTAAATGCTCTAACATCTCCTCTGTGCACCTCAATAAAATGTTTTGACAGAGCAGAACATGGCTTCTCATTTTTAATATAACCAAGGTGTTCTCGTACCCTGGTTCGTACGTCTCTTGTGGTCATACCAACATACTGACGCCGGTGTTGAATACATTCAATTAGGTACACGACAAAAGATGTAGAGCATTTCACACATCCTTTAGTGTCAAAGGTCTGATTAGTGGCACATGAATAGAAGTTCTTCCCCTCTACAATAGGTTCACAAGCCTTACACCTGCCACTCCCACACCTATAGGTACGATTTACAGTCAGCCATGTAACTGGGCGCTCCTTATGTGGGAGTTGATAGAAATCAAGAGGGAAAAAAGAAGATTAGAGGTAGAAGAGGGAGAAGAACCTCTAAACAAATCCCTAAAGAGATAAAAAAGAGAAGGAAAGTACAGTAGGTATCTTTAATCTTAGCAAGGTGAGCCTAAGTAAAGAGCAAGAGAATGTTCTAGAAAAAGGTTTGACTTTCGCTCCATCATGTAGACTCAATAAATTCGAAACTTTGATTAATATAAATCAGTATATAAGAAAGTTAACGTTGAAAAGACATTTCTTAAAAAATCCTATAAAAGAAAAAACTACGTACAACAGTTATGTTCATACCAATCTAAGAGCGAAATCTACTTTTTTCCCTACACAGGAAAAAAGCGAGCATATAAAATTATTTGAAGAAAACATTAAAAAGGATCTCGAAAATTTAGATCAAAGTAAACCAATAAAGAGGAATCTTAATAAAAAAAGAAACCGAAACATTAAAAGAACTCCAGAATAACACAGAAATAGTGGTGAAACCGGCAGATAAAGGTGGGTGATAGTGATAATGTATAAAAGTTATTATCTAGAAGAAGCAAATAGAATATTACAAGATAAAATCACCTATACCAAATTAAAACAAAATCCCGTAAAACAACAGATTAAAGAATTAGGAAATATATTTAAGGATGCAAAAGAAAAAGGTATCCTCAATGAAACAGAGTTTAATTTTCTGAATATACAATATCCAAAGACCCCCACATTTTATTTCTTACCAAAGATACATAAAAGTTTTAAAAAAAACCCGGGACGCCCTATAATTTCTGGGATAGGTTCCCTTACTTCGAACCTATCCCAATATGTAGATTTTTTCTTGCAAAAACATGTCACTTCTTTACCGGCCTACTTGCGAGATTCTACCCATTTCCTTAATAAAATTGGCGAGACAATTATATTTTGACAACGTGCGATGTCAATTTGTTGTATACCAACATTTCCCATCAAATAGGTAAAGAAGCGATAAAAACATATTTAGATAATGACAGGGATTTACCTATACAACAAAATAAATTCATCCTGGAATGTATGACTTTTATATTACATAATAATAGTTTTCTATTTAACGAAGAAATATATTTACAGATAAAAGCAACTGCAATGGGCACAAGGTTCATCCCCCAGCTATGCAAATTTATTTATGGGGCATTTTGAAGAGCAATATATATAATGGCCCTTGGTGGGCGAACCTTGTGCTCTATTGCAGATTCATAGATGACATTTTATTTGTGTGGCAAGGGGATGTGGAACTATTGGACGCATTCCTAGAAGATTTAAATAGCAACAAAATGGGTATATAATTTACTGATGAGTATAGTTGTAGTAAAATCAATTTCCTTGATATAGAAATTGAAATTATAGAAAATAAAATACACACCAAAACTTATTTTAAAACAATAGACGCTAACAACTATATACACTTTGAAAGTTGCCACTTGGAACAATGGAAAGCAAACATCCCAAAAGGGATATGAGGATAAAAAAGAATTGTTCCACAAATGAAAGCTATCATAAACAATCTGAAATATTAACAACAAGATTTGTAAATAAGGGTTATGACAGTAGTAAAATAGAAAAAATACAACAAGAAGTGGCAAAAATTGATAGAAGCACATTATTGACAGAAAGGAAAAGGGTAGATAAAAAAATTTCAAACCCTGATAACCTATTCATTCCATTTATCACAGAATATAGCT
This sequence comes from Bombina bombina, assembly GCF_027579735.1. Classification (NCBI taxonomy): domain Eukaryota; kingdom Metazoa; phylum Chordata; class Amphibia; order Anura; family Bombinatoridae; genus Bombina; species Bombina bombina. The sequence goes on along the minus strand of NC_069502.1, from coordinate 942,449,036 downwards.
CTGAATATCAAGCTGTAAAAAAGATAATGAAAAAAACATTGGTACCTGATAAAACAGGATCAGATATTAGGCAGGAAGGTAAAAAGCCAACCAGACATTATTTTTAAAAAAGCGAGAAATTTAAAAAGCATATTATCTCCCAGTGAATATAAAGAGAGACAACAATCAAACATGAGTGATCTAAATGGAGAGAAACTACATGGTTTTTACCCATGTAATGCATGTAAATCATGTAAATTTAGCCATAAAATTAAAGAAATTTAATCTCCCAATACAGGTTTTAAAACAAAAATAAACCAACTTATTAAATGTTCTGATAAAAACATTATTTACTGCATCAAGTGCTCATGCAATTTATTTTACTTTGGTCAAACAAGCAGGATGCTAAGAGATAGAATACGAGAGCATATTTTAAAAATAGAACATGAATCCATGGAGACAAATTTATATGCACATTTTAAAAATGTTCATTCAGGGAACATGAAAGATTTTAAATATTGAGGCCTAAAACAGCTAAATCCAGGGATAAGGGGAGGAGATGTGAACAAGCTTCTTTTAAAAAAAAGAAGCGGAATTGATTTATAAATTTAAATCCCTTCACCCACATGGTTTAAATGCAGAAATGGATCTCAACATGTTATTTTAGATAAAAACTCCTAACAAAGTTACTAGTAATATAACATTTTTATAAAAGGAGTTAGAATAAGGATTTTTTATACTGAAATAGGTTTCATTAATACTGTTATGGAGATAGATGTTAGAATAATTTGATTAAATGTATCTAAACTCATAAAATAATAATTAATAATTTTTAATGCAGATATGGTCCAAAACCAAATAACAAGGAATTTGGTTATATATAAAAAAGATCCTGTTTGGTATTTTTTAGATGTATTTTTTAAGAATTTTTTATAAACTTTTTATATAAATTCCTATATGAATTTCTGATAGGAAAAAATAATTTTATATGAATTTTTTGGAAATATGACAATAGATAATAAATTTAAAAAAACATTTTTTTCAGATATATATCGATTTTTTATTTTTTATAAACATACACAATTTATAGATAATCTTTCTGTATATTGAACATACATATTTTATATACATGTAACCCCATATTGAAATAATATTGTTTGCTTTTTATAGAGTTTTTATTATTAATTTTATATATACCCGTTTTTCAAATACACAAATTCTAGCCAAATTTTTATAGATGAATATATTTCCCTTATGAACAGAAAAGATACTCTAAGAACGCAAGTATGATGTTTTAATAATGTTTTATTATAAAAAATTAACTTTAAGATATGACACACTCGCTACCAAAGAAAAACAATCTCATTTGCATAGAGAATTGATTATGCCCTATTGGTTAAGCTATAATCCAATGGACATCAGGCACCTGCTATTTAAATTCAACAGAGGATAGAGTAAGCATCTTGATAAAGGCCCCTGGCGGCTGAAACACGTAGATTGACTTACTCTGATTGCACTTGAACTTTAATTTAAGGTTGGTTGAGAGGAATAGATAGGACAGGTACATTGATCTACATCCTATATCGAGTAGTATCCATATGTATAATTCCTGTCCCAGGACCTATTTCCAATCACCAACACATTGCTAAAACTCTAATTTAGAGACTGTGTAAAGGATATTCCACAGACTATCTACACCAGCAGGTTCATTCTGAACTCCCAACCGGAACCGGAACTTCTTTCTTCGACAGTGAGACTGGATACACAGTTGCAAGCGTACTACCACACACGCTGATACACTATTGCAGCGTTCTATCACACTCGCTGAAAAAAACTGGCAGGACATTAATCCTAAAAAGTGATTCTAACTGCAGGTATTTATATCACTGTTATAAACAAGGACGTGGTCCCATTATCAGGGATAACACCTCAAAAGACTTTTTTATATCATCATTGCTTCAAAAGTGTTTTTGGGACTCAGATACTTGCTGTAAGGTGATCTATCACGAAGCCTTAGTAAGGCTTAGTAAGTACTTTCTTTTTACCAGTTGATTTTCGATCTATGTTATGAGAGTATTAATAGTCCTTTATCAGTAGAATTATATGTATTTTGTCTAGGATTGTTTTATTTGATGCCGGCATCTCCTTTTTTTATTGTAATTTATTGTAATAAATTGTATATTTATTTAAAGTACATATTATTAATTATTTGCTACACAATTTTAAATAAATTATCATTTATATATTGATTATAGATAAGAATCCTGTTTTTTTAGTAGTTTATACTTATTTTAAGGATATTTTGGTTCTAGTATATGCTTTAGTTCATGAGGGAATATATATATATTTTTTCCAACAATATTAATTCTATTTATATTCACTTAAACCACTTGGTATTTACCACTAACCAATATTTAAATTACCTACTCTCCAACTATTTGTAGCACGATCCCAACTCCCCTTTTGTAAATCCTATGGCTTCTCATTTTTAATATAAACAAGGTGTTCTCATACCCTGGTTCGTACGTCTCTTGTGGTCATGCCAACATACTGATGCCGGTGTTGAATACATTCAATTAGGTACACAACAAAAGATGTAGAGCATTTCACACATCCTTTAGTGTCAAAGGTCTGATTAGTGGCACATGAATAGAAGTTCTTCCCCTCTACAATAGATTCACAAGCCTTACACCTGCCACTCCCACACCTATAGGTACCATTTACACTCACCCATGTAGCTGGGCACTCCTTATGTGGGAGTTGAGAGGGAGATAAAATATTGCCTAGGGTCAAATCCCTAGAGTATACACATTTGAATCCTTTCTCAACAGTGCCCTTCAAGCCCTTATCACCATACAGAAGAGGGAAATATCTCTTTATTATTTCACAGATTTCATAGTACTCAGAAGAGAACTGTGTGATAAACAGTGTCCACTTATCTTTAGTTCCCCTAGGCCTATGAATAAAGGCATCCTGTCTGTCCATTCCACTCACTTCCTTAGCCTGATTGCCAACCACCCTGGGCTGGTATCCCCTTTCAACAAGTCTGTTCACCATGTCTGTACTCCCTTCCATAAAATCAGTGTTTGTGTTATAAATCCGTCTAGTACGTAGTAGCTGTCCCTTCGCTATACCTCTGAAAACGTGTTTAGGAAGCGCACTTTTACTGTGCAATAATGTGTTGCCTGAAATTGGCTTCCTGTACAGTCTAGTGATAATTTTTCCAGATATAGAATCTCCCTCAAGGGAGATATCAAAGAAATTTATGGTCTGTTTATTCCACTCAAAGGTAAAACTAACGCCATTCTCACTGTCATTTAGGTATCTTACAAAACCTTCAGCTTCCTTTTCATTAGATGTCCATACTATAAGCAGATCATCTTTAAAACGTTTGTATAAGCAAATATGACCTGTATAGGGGTTACTATCTGCGTACACAAAGCACCTCTCTAGCCATCCCATAAATATGTTCGCATAGGATAGGGCAAATTTTGCCCCATGGCTGTGCCTTGTTTCTGCAGGTAGTAAGTCCCTTCAAATAAAAAGTAGTTGTGTTGAAGTAAAAAAGTAGTGACCCTGAGTATAAAGTCAGTTGCACATTTATCCATATCATAGTGTAGTTCCAGAAAATATTTAATAGCCATAATGCCCAAATATTGGGGAATACTGGAATATAATGACACTACATCTATGGTAAGCCAACTACAGTCGGGGGTCCAGGTGAAATCCTCAAACAACTGCAATACATGCGTGGTATCTTTAATATGGCTATGTAAAGCCAACACAATAGGTTGTAATACAGCATCTAACCACTCAGACAGTAGCTCCAAAAGGGAGCCAATGCCTGAGACGATTGGTCGTCCCTTTACATTTGTCAGACTTTTATGCCCTTTTGGCAAGTGGTGAAACACTGGGGTAATAGGATTGACTACATTAAGATAGTTCAAATTTTCAACATCCAAAATGCCATAGTGTACACCATCGTCCAACAAATTATAAAGTTCCTTCTGAAAGCTATTTACAGGATTACAAGTAAGAGTGATATAGGTGTTAGTGTCCTCTAACTGTCTTTTCGCTTCTGCAATATATGCTGTCTTGTCCAATAGAACCACACTTCCCCCTTATCAGAATTTTTTATCACAATAGACTGGTTGTTCTTAAGGCTATTCAAGGCCAGCTTTTCATTTACTGATAAATTGTGCTGTTTGGTTCTATTGTATTGATGTAAATGAGTAAGATCTTCTACTACCCGCTTATGAAACAGTTCCAAGGCTTTACCATGGCTATGTATGGGATAAAATACGGAAGGTCTTTAGAATTTGGGAAATACAATAGTTGTGGAATTACTGGTGGCGTTAGATTCTTGATAGAGGTTATTATTATTGGGACAAAATCCCAGACCATAATTTAACACACTGCATTCTGCTTTTGTAAGTACATGTGAGGATAAATTTACCACACTGCCTAAAGAAGACGGTTGCCGTTCTTGCTCTCCCTGAGGGAATATCTGTGTTGTCTGTTTGGGGATCCCTCCCCCCCCCCCCCCCCCCGCGGTTTGTTTCAATACAGGCCGAAAAACCTGAGTGTTTTCAGTGTTAGTCTGGCTAGTACTAGTGCTTCCCTTAACTCTGTCAGTATTCATTTGGGAGTCAATTATAGAAGGCCCTTGTATGGCTAAATTTTGTTTCTTAGGTCTAGCTCCCTGATCCACCATGTTGTTTAGGCTGCCACTGGAATTTAGTGCACTAACTGATGTCTTTATTTCTAAGGTAGGGATTACTTGAGCTACCTCACTCTCAGACCCTGAATTATCTTCCCCTGAGGTAGAAGCTGCAAAGGAAGATTGGTCATCGTCCATTGTGTCAATCTCTACAAATGTAACCTTTTTCTTTTCTTTATTTTTTCTGCGTTTATGAGAGAAACCACCAGAATTAGGGTCTCTAGCCTCATTATCTATTCCAGAGGCACTTTTATTATTATTAGTGTTTTTATTACTGATAGATCTATTTCTAGATCTTCTGAGTTTATGCCAAATAAAGACCCTATTTTCCTGGTAGTCTCTCTGATCACGCAGAAACTTGGTGTGTTTAGTATGAATTAGCTCCTTTCTGGATGTTTCAACCACTTCTACCAACATTTTATCAAATTCACTGTATTCATTGGCATCTTTATAATTATGAATATTCCTTTAAATTATGTCATCCAAGATGGCGTCCCTTGAATTCCGATTGGCTGATAGGATTCTATCAGCCAATTGGAATTAAGGTAGGAAAAATCCTATTGGCTGATTGGATCAGCCAATAGGATTGAAGTTCAATCCTATTGGCTGATCCAGTCAGCCAATAGGATTGAGCTCGCATTCTATTGGCTGTTCCAATCAGCCAATAGAATGCCATCTCAATCCTATTGGCTGATTGAATCAGTCAATAGGATTTTTCCTACCTTAATTCCGATTGGCTGATAGAATCCTATAAGCCAATCGGAATTCAAGGGACGCCATCTTGGATGATGTCATTTAAAGGAACCTTCATTCGTTGGGAGTCGTCGGAAGAAGAGGATGCTCCGCGTCAGCTGGCTTCAAGATGGACCCGCTCCAGATGGATGAAGATAGAAGATGCCACCTGGATGAAGCCTTCTGCCCATCTGGAGGTCCTCTTCTGCCCGGATAGGATGAAGACTTCGGACCCTCTGGAGGACCACTTGTGCCCGGCTGGGTGAAGACGGCTCAAGGTAGGGTGATCTTCAAAGGGGTAGTGTTAGGTTTTATTAAGGGGGGATTGGGTGGGTTTTAGAGTAGGGTCGGGAGTGTGGGTGGTGGGTTTTAATGTGGGGGGGTATTGTCTTTTCTTTTACAGGTAAAAGAGCTGATTACTTTGGGGCAATGCCCCGCAAAAAGCCCTTTTAAGGGCTATTTGTAATTTAGTATAGGGTACGGAATTTTATTATTTTGGTGGGCTTTTTTATTTTATTAGGGGGATTAGAGTAGGTGTAATTAGTTTAAAAAAATTTTAGTTATTTTTTTATTTTCTGTAATTTAGTGGGGGGTTTTTTGTACTTTAGTTTATTTATTTTAATTGTATTTAATTGTAGTTAGTTTAGGTAATTAATTTATTGATAGTGTAGTGTTAGGTGTAATTGTAATTTAGGTTAGGATTTATTTTTCAGGTATATTTGTATTTATTTTAACTAGAAAGTTATTAAATAGTTAATAACTATTTAATAACTATTGTACCTAGTTAAAATAAATACAAAGTTGCCTGTAAAATAAATATAAACCCTAAACTATCTACAATGTAACTATTAGTTGTAGCTAGCTTAGGGTTTATTTTATAGGTAAGTATTTAGTTTTAAATAGGAATAATTGATTTAATTGTAGTTATTAGGTAATGATAGTAATTTGTATTTAGATTTATTTAAATTGTATTTAAGTTAGGGGGATGTTAGGGTTAGGGTTAGACTTAGGGGTTAATAACTTTATTATAGTGGCGTTGACGTTGGGGTCGGCAGATTAGGGGTTAATAAGTGTAGTTAGGTTGCGGCGACATTGGGGGGGCAGATTAGGAGTTAATAAATATAATGTAGGGTTTGGCGATGTTGGGGGCAGCAGATTAGGGGTTCATAGGGATAATGTAGGTGGCAGCGGTGTGCGGAGCGGCAGATTAGGGGTTAATAATATTATGTAGGTGTCGGCAATGTCGGGGGCAGCAGATTAGGGGTTAATAAGTGTAAGATTAGGGGTGTTTAGACTCGGGGTTCATGTTAGGGTTTTAGGTGAATCAAAATAATGGAAAACAGCACACCAATTTTCCTCTTTCAATGGGGCACGGAGTAACAGACTTGCCAAGTCTCACCAAAGTCCATGAATTTCAAGAAACTCCAGCCACCAATTTCTTTAAAAGACCTTTATTCTTTTGTCATGGGTCCCATTGATATACAACGTTTCAAGCCAGCATTAGGCTCTTAGTCATGTACACTTTAGCTATACAGGTTTCTGTTACTTATACCTGCACCTGTTAATCATTCACCTGATGTTAATTAACCCATTCCATAAGGAACACAACCATTGCTATTGCAACAGTGACATCTTGTGGATAAAAAATATAGTACACCACTGTTTTTATTCTGAATTTTTCAGTGTTCCTTTATGGAATGGATAAACACCATCACATATTCTTAAAACCACATAAAACCTATATACAATTTAAAAAGAGGAGTATAAAATCCCAATATCTATAGAGCCACAGTGATAGGGATCAATGTACATAATACATTCTCATAAATTCAGACAAAAAGATAATCATACAGAAAAATTTAAAGAGATATACCTTCCCAAAAACGCCTGTTTTTTCAAGAAAATCTCCAATCTTATTTGCCAATATTTGACCAGTTATTAGTGTCCTTAGATATTAATGTCTGTACCCATAATGTATTTATTATTTGACTTATCTATATACTACATAATTGATTAGGAGTCAACAAAACAGACTCCAATCAAAGTCTTTATTTAGACCCCTAGGGGTCAGGCAATCTAATTTATGAATCCAGAACATCTCCCTCATTTTGAGGAGATGTTCTCTATCACCACCCCTCCTTGGTTTCATTACCTGATCTATGATAAGGAATCTAAGTTGACTAATATTATGACCTGCAGAGAGGAAGTGAGAGGACACAGGAGCCTCCATGTTTTTACATCTTATGTTTGATTTATGTTCTGTTATCCTCTCTCTTACCTCTCTGCAGGTCTCGCCTATATAGATAAGTCCACATGGACACTTGATCATATAAATAGCAAAAGTAGTTCTGCATGTGAAGTATTTATTTATTGTAAATTTCCATCCGCTAGTTGGATGATAGAAGTTTTTTCCTTTTATCATGGAACTGCAATGACTGCAGTTCAAGCACGGATAACAACCATTGTTTTTACTACCCGCGGAGCGGGCCCAGTGATGACGTCACAACGTCAGCGACCACGCCGCACGCGCGGCGCACAGAGAGGCGGCTATCGCTACTGAGTACACACAGACCGGAGGGGATAGGAGAGCAGCCCAGCACAAGTGTCAGGTATGAAGAGGCCAAAGATACTCCGATTGAGAGACCGACACAATGTGAGGATACATGGGCTGATACCCCGGACCGGCTGTTGGTAAGAAATGTAACAAGGGGGACTGCTGAAAGAACTGTGTCTGAAAATGTTGTGAGAGAGCATGACACAAACGCTGACCATGGTGATGTTTTCAGTGGTGAGAACTTATGCAGGCATATACAGAAATCTCCCGTTGGGGCAAAGACTGATATTGTCATTTATTCTAATAGTGACTTTCTGAACGATAAAATGTTGGGACATGTTACTCATAATTTTAATCACGTTTTTTCACAGGAGGTTAATTCACAATCGGCATCTATGAATGTGCACAATAATGTTACTTATGACACTGATAATTTGGTATATAATTTGTCTGATTATGTCCTCAGTGATGAGGAACACTTAGCATTAAATAAGGGATTATCGTATTGTTTAGATGATTCTTTTAATGATTTCACAATTTTTCAAGACTTGCACAGGTTTTTTAGGAAACTTAAATTAAAGATATATTTTTCTTTACAGAAAGACACCAATTTGACACACACTAAGGTCACTGATAAGAATGTTAGATTTAATAACATTAAAGATTTTGGAATAACTAAAAAAAGTAAATTTACACCTTCAACTACCCACAGTGTTACAACTTATATGAATTTGGTTCAGAGAGAAATTAAAAACTTGCTTAAGAAAGAAACAAAAAGAAAGTTGGTACAAAAGAATAAGAAGGATAAATTGGCAATTCAGTCACTAAAAAACAATAATGATATAATCATTAAGGAGGCAGACAAGGGCGGGGCTGTAGTTATCCTTAATAGGTCTGATTACATACAAGAGATTGAACGCCAGTTAGCAGATAGCCAAGTGTATGAGAAATTACCTAGGGACCCTACTGACCAGATCAATAAGGAGATAGAGAATATATTACAACTAGCGGTTAAGAGGGAGATCATTTCAGAAAAATTTAAAGATGCCTTGTTTGAGAAAAATCCTATTAGACCTGTCATTTATGTGTTACCCAAGATCCATAAACCATGATTAAACCACCTGGGCGCCCTATTGTGGCTGGAATAGGCTCTGTATTTTCAAATATTTCAGTTTTTTTGGATAAGGTTTTACAACCCTTAATACAGAAGACCACTTCATATATAAGAGATACAAATGACTTCCTGTCTAAACTTAAAGATTTGGGCCAGGTTGGTGAGAAATGCATACTATTTACACTAGATGTTTCCAGCCTGTATACTTCAATTAAGCACACAAGTGGAATAGCAGCAGTTGAGAATATCTTAAAAACTGATAGCAATTATACACCTGCAGAAATTGGCTTTTTGATAGATCTATTAACCTTAATATTACATCAGAATTATTTTTTGTTCATGGATACTTACTACATTCAGAAACAGGGGACAGCAATGGGCTCCAACGTCGCCCCCACATACGCCAACATATTTATGAACAGCTTTGAGGAACACTTTGTGTACTCTAACTCACTTTTTCAAACCTATGGGGTCTCCTGGTGGAGATTTATTGACGATGTGTTTGGCGTGTGGGGGGGGCGACGTTGGGAGCCTATTAACATTCATAGAGGATCTGAATTGTTCAGTGAAAGGATTGAAATTTAGCATGAATATGAGTGAAGTGGGTATAGAATATTTGGACACTTATGTATATAAAGAAAAAGGTTTTTTAGAAACTGATCTATATATAAAAAAGACGGATAAGAATAATTTGCTACAATATGGCAGCTGCCATCCAGAGAGTGTGTTTAAAGCAATACCTAAGAGCCAGTTCACTAGGGTTAAGAGAATTGGGTCAGATAGCAATAAATGTAAACAAAGATTGGGAGATATGGCTAATAAATTTATTGCAAGGAAATACCCTAGGAACTTGATAATGGAACAATTGGCAAATGCAGAGGTTGGTTTTAAACAAAATCAGAAACAAGGGAATCTAGGTAAGAAAGGAGAGAACAACATAATATTTGTCACCCAACATAATAGGTTCAGTCAAAAAATAACCGGTGTCTTGAAAAGACACTGGCATATAATAAGGGAATGTAATCCACAAGTGGAAGAATTCAAACAGGTGCCCATGGTAGCATACAAGAAAAATAAAAGTATCAAGGATTGGATTGTACACACTGACATAGGTTCTGCTAAAAGAAATATCCAATCAACAATTGGTAGTAAAAACAATGGTTGTTATCCGTGCTTGAACTGCAGTCATTGCAGTTCCATGATAAAAGGAAAAAACTTCTATCATCCAACTAGCGGACGGAAATTTACAATAAATAAATACTTCACATGCAGAACTACTTTTGCTATTTATATGATCAAGTGTCCATGTGGACTTATCTATATAGGCGAGACCTGCAGAGAGGTAAGAGAGAGGATAACAGAACATAAATCAAACATAAGATGTAAAAACATGGAGGCTCCTGTGTCCTCTCACTTCCTCTCTGCAGGTCATAATATTAGTCAACTTAGATTCCTTATCATAGATCAGGTAATGAAACCAAGGAGGGGTGGTGATAGAGAACATCTCCTCAAAATGAGGGAGATGTTCTGGATTCATAAATTAGATTGCCTGACCCCTAGGGGTCTAAATAAAGACTTTGATTGGAGTCTGTTTTGTTGACTCCTAATCAATTATGTAGTATATAGATAAGTCAAATAATAAATACATTATGGGTACAGACATTAATATCTAAGGACACTAATAACTGGTCAAATATTGGCAAATAAGATTGGAGATTTTCTTGAAAAAACAGACGTTTTTGGGAAGGTATATCTCTTTAAATTTTTCTGTATGATTATCTTTTTGTCTGAATTTATGAGAATGTATTATGTACATTGATCCCTATCACTGTGGCTCTATAGATATTGGGATTTTATACTCCTCTTTTTAAATTGTATATAGGTTTTATGTGGTTTTAAGAATATGTGATGGTGTTTATCCATTCCATAAAGGAACACTGAAAAATTCAGAATAAAAACAGTGGTGTGCTATATTTTTTATCCACAAGATGTCACTGTTGCAATAGCAATGGTTGTGTTCCTTATGGAATGGGTTAATTAGCATCAGGTGAATGATTAACAGGTGCAGGTATAAGTAACAGAAACCTGTATAGCTAAAGTGTACATGACTAAGAGCCTAATGCTGGCTTGAAACGTTGTATATCAATGGGACCCATGACAAAAGAATAAAGGTCTTTTAAAGAAATTGGTGGCTGGAGTTTCTTGAAATTCAAGGGTTTTAGGTGAAGACATAACTTTTGTTTCCCCATAGGAATAAATGGGGCTGCGTTAGGAGCTGAACGCTGCTTTTTTGCAGGTATTAGACTTTTTTCAGTTGAATCTGCCCCATTGATTCCTATGTGGAAATCGTACACGAGCACGTTTTTCCAGCTCAGAGCTACCGTAAGCAATGCTGGTATTGAGGTGAGATCTGGAGCTAAATTTTGCTCTACGCTCACGTTTTTGCGGCTAATGCCGGGTTTAAGAAAACCCGTAATACCAGCGTTGTCTTAAGGGAGCGTTGAAAGAAAATGCTCGTTAGCAACGCACCCCAGTTACCGCAAAACTTGTAATCTAGGTGTGTGGGGTTTTTTCAATTTTTTCCTAATTTTTAATAATTTTGTTATAGTAAATTATATGATATGATGAAAATAATGGTATTTCTTTATTTATTAAGTCCATTTAATGGTGAGAAAAATGATATAATATGTGTGGGTACAGTAAATGAGTAAAAGGAAAATTACAGCTAAACACAAACACAACAGAAATGTAAAAATAGCCCTGGTCCTTAAGGGTAAGAAAATTGAAAAATGGTCTGGTCACTAAGGGGTTAAGTTTAGGCGTCTCAAGCAGCTATGTTTTAATGGCAGGAATGGTCAGTAGTGAATCTGTAGAAAATAAATGTGGAGCAACACTCATTGAACATGATCTTAAAATGATGCCATCAACAAACTCATGAGTAACTATGAATCTAGGCCATTCTGTAGCTATAGATATACGAGGCACTAGCAGCAAACCAAATGCATCATTCGATTGGTTGTGCATTCGGTGAAGTCACGGAGACACGGGCCAATCAGATGAGCACTTTAATTCACCCATCTTCACTATTCGTTTTTTGCCTCTGCCTGGGGGTTAGCGGGGGTGCGCCAATCTTGGGGAATGAGGTTTACAAGGGGGGCAACCAGGCAGAGGCAAAAATAGATAGTGAAGATGCAGGAATTACAGTACCCATTGTATACATGGTGTAACATGTATGTGTGTTACAAGGCGTTAGTGTTCATCCTGAACGGACCAATCATATATAGGAGACAGGCGTTTATGCATTATCTGATTGGCCCGTGACAACCAATCAGATCATGCATTGGGTTTGCTGCTTGCGCCTAGTACAGATACATGTGCATCTAGCAGCCAAGGGGTTTTATCCTAATCCAATAATCAAGCAAATGTATGGGCACCTGGGTCCAGTGATCCACTGCAAAATTTAAAAACTAGTAGTAATACTTTAATGGTTTGATCTCTCTACACCCACTATTGTGACTTTCATAGGGTATTGTCAGAGAGTAACAAAGGGTGGAACTTATGAACAAACACATTCATAAAAAGCAATTCAAGGCAGCGTTCAAAACACCCAAAATAAAATCACTGTAATTCCACAATTGCTAACGTTCATTAAAGGGACACTGAACCCAATTTTTTTCTTTTGTGATTCAGATAGAGCATGCAATTTTAAGCAACTTTCTAATCTACTCCTATTATCAATTTTTCTTCGTTCTCTTGCTATCTTTATTTGAAATAAAAGCCATCTAAGCTTTTTTGGGTTAAGAACTCTGGATAGCACTTTTTGATTGGTGGATGGATTTTTTCCACCAATCAGCAAGGACAACCCAGGTTGTTCACCAAAATAAGCCGGCATCTAAACTTAGATTCTTGCATTTCAAATAAAGATACCGAGAGAATAAAGAAAATTTGATAATAGGAGTAAATTAGAAAGTTGCTTAACAATTCATGCTCTATCTGAATCACCAAAAAAAATTTGGGTTCAGTGTCCCTTTAATTGTCCCAAGTACATTTTATTCCATAAAAGACTGCTGTCCCACAGCGAATTCTAGTTAATTTGACCACTTCAATTTCTCACGGTACAGTAATGTTCACATAAATTTTGGTCATTATATATATGGCAAAAAAACAAACTTTCTTACCCGATTTTATCAGCTACTGTCCCCTTTTCGACCGACCATCCAGTTTCTTGCTGTTCCTACAGCTTCTCTGCACTTACTCACATTTGCTCGTATGTGGAATCTATCTGCTTGTCAAGTAACGCTACATTAATGCAGCAATGCTTCCGTGGATTAGGTATGGTCCGTGGTAGGTGAGTCCCGGTTGGTGTGTGGAAGTTCCGCCCCTCCAATCAGAAACAGGCTCCACGCTGTAACGATCCGTGCTCACTGTGCATAGCCAGTAGCAACAGCTGTGAGAGAAAAAGAATTAAGGAGCAACGGATCATAGCGTATTTGTAAAACATATATCCTTTATTGTTTCAAGTTTAAAAAACTCATAGCATTGAGTATATAAAGACAAGGAAGGTTCCTTAGAAGGTGCAATAAAGTGGCTGACGCGTTTCGGCATTAAGCCTTACTCCAAGCAATTAAAAAATGTTACTATATGTAACCATTTAAAACCTTAGCTCCTTTCTGATAGGATGTCTATCCACCAATCCTATTTCATTTCACAAACTTAACTCTTTCCACTACAAGCCTACAATCCGCTTTTGTAAAATGGAAGCTACCTCACTAACATACTTATCGCTACTGCTAAAGGGGATCCATATGTCATATAGTATTAGTTATAAGCAAATGAGTCAGATCATATAAACTGTAAGTCTATGTTTGTGTTAACTCATATATTCCGTTATTTGGATTTAGATTAGATAGGTTACAATGATGAGAGATAAACATAGCTGATATCCTGCTACAGCTGGTATTGCCTGAGTTAAGTATATCACTTAGGTATCCTGCTCTCATAAGACCTAGCATATTTCTAAATGAGCCTCTCCTACTTGCTCCGTACTGTGAACTCTTACGGGGGCAAGGGGTAACCTAAATTCTATTTCTTATCAATTTATTAACGTCCAAAAGAGTCCTTAACAAATTAAAGTTACTAGAGGGGACAAAGGTTAACTCCAAACCTAGAACTTTTAATTCTATTTTATTCAGAATATAGTCCGAGAGGTTGATCACATTTCATTTCTGTATCTGGACGTTTTTGTTACGGGTAGCCAAATTTCTCCTGACCCAAAATTACTTTGAATTTGGGGGAAATTTCTATCTCCAGAGGCATGGGACAGCTATGGGGACAAAATTTGCCCCCTCGTACACCAACCTTTTTATGGGTTGGTGGGAGTTGTCCCATGTCTATGGAGATAGAAACACCCAAAGGGAGAGTATTGTGTGGTATAAACTTTATATTGATGATCTCCTGTTCATATGGAGGGGAGATCTATTGACCCTTTTAGAGTTTACCCATGGTCTAGATAACAACAGTGCTGGAATTAGCTTCGCCTCAGAGCATAGTGAACAGGAGATCAATTTTCTGGATGTTACCCTGACTGGGTTAAAAGGAAACTTGGTGGAATCAAAGGTTTATTATAACCTCTTTCTGTCAACTCCTTGCTACATGCAAGGATTTGCCATCCGGAAAGAGTATTCAAAGCTGTTGCAAAGGGGCAATTTATTTGCCTAAAACGCAACTGTTCAGAAGAATCAGTTTATCAAGAACAGGCTGCCCAACTGTCCAAGAAATTAAGGGAGAGGGGCTACCAAGACAAGATCATTGAACTGGCCAAGGGTACAGTGAACAAAATAAAAAGAGATGATTTGTTAAGGAATAGAACCCAATAGAAAGTCAAGTCTAGGTTCAAAACAGAAGCAAGAGGAGATATCATGTTTATAACAGAGTACTTGAAAACAATATGATGAGGTGTGTAAGATAATAAAGTCACATCTAGGTATGTTGTCCGCAGATGATGACTTAAAGGACATTGTATAAAAGGGCTGCAGGTTTGCCTATAGGAAAAACAAGTCTATAGGCAATATTGTAGCACCAACAGAGTTGAAACAATGCAGGGTGGCTCTTTCTGGTTAAGATTTAACGGTACTTATAAATGTAACTATGCTGCTTGCATAGCGTGTGAAAAGGTGCAAACAGGAGACCAGTTTCAGTCAACAGTAACGGGGGAGATTTCCCCCCAAAAAACTTGTCTGAACTGCCGTTCCACATATGTGGTGTATGTGATCACCTATGTGGAATGTCAGTTAAAATATGTAGGCCTCATATCTAGAGAGGTGAGGATAAGCATGAAAGAACATCTCCTTGACATAAAACAGGGTATTGTAACCACACCTTTTATCAACCATTTCACTGTGATCCACCATAAGAAAACAAATAGCTTTAAGTGGACCATAATTGAACAGGTGAAGACCAAAAGGAGGGGTGGAGAGAGAGACAGTATTTTAGCAGAAAGGGAAACCTTTTGGATTTTTCGTTTGAAAACAAGGGTCCCTTTTGGACTCAATTCAGATTTTGATTTGATTAATTTTTGGTGAGTACAAGTCCCTATTCCCCTATTATCAAATTCTATTAATTCATTACTAAATATTAACACTGAAAATGTTTTTCATTGATCACTTATGTATACATCAATCTAAAATTTGGATAAAGTTGGGAAAAGGGCTAAGGGTACACGGAAGCTTACAAGCAAAGCATAACCAGAGTGAAAAGGAATGATTTAATCTAATTTAATAGAATTTAGGTCAACCCTTGCCCCCGTAAGAGTTCACAGTATGGAGCGAGTAGGAGACGCTCATTTCGAAATATGCTAGGTCTTATGAGAGCAGGATACCTAAGTGATATGTTTAACTCAGGAAATACCAGCTGTAGCAGGATATCAGCTATGTTTATCTCTCATCATTGTAATCTATCTAATCTAAATCCGAATAACGGAATATATGAGTTAACACAAACATAGACTTACAGTTTATATGATCTGACTCATTTGCTTATAACTATATGACATATGGATCCACTTTAGCAGTAGCGATAAGTATGTTAGTGAGGTAGCTTCCATTTTACAAAAGCAGGTTATAGACTTGTAGTGGAAAGAGTTAAGTTTGTGAAATGAAAAAGGATTGGTGGATAAACATCCTATCAGAAAGGAGCTAAGTTTTTAAATGGTTACATATCGTAACATTTTAATGGCTTGGAGTAAGGCTTAACGCCGAAACGCGTCAACCACTTTATTGCACCTTCTAAGGAACCTTCCTTGTCTTTATATACTCAATGCTATCGGTTTTTTTAAACTTGAAACAATACATGATATATGTTTTACAAATACGCTATGATCCGGTGCTCCGTAATTCTTTTTCTCTCACAGCTGTTGTTATCCTAATCCAGTCTAGGGTTTTGGAGTCCTCTTGCACTTTTGATGGCTTTAAAATAAGGGGGCTGAATGAGAATATGAGTATTAAATCCTCTGGATCTCAACTCCCTTAAGGCCCTGAAACCCCTATGACCCAATAAGTTTGAAAGGCAATTGACTTGGGTATATTAAGTTTAAAGGGACAATCTAGTCAAAATTAAACTTTCATGATTTAGATAGGGCATGTCATTTTAAACAACTTTCCTATTTACTTTTGTCATCAAATATGCTTTGTTCTCTTGGTATTTATGGTTGAAAGCTAAACCTAGGCAGGCTCATATGCTAATTTCTAAGCCATTGAAAGCCGCCTCTTATCTCAGTGTATTTGAACAGTTTTTCACAGCTAGACAGAGCAAGTTCATTGTGCTCACTCCTGTGGCTTTACCTACGAGTCAGCACTGATTGGCTAAAATGCAAGTCTGTCAAAAGAATTGAACTATGGGGGCAGTCTGCAGAGGCTTAGATACAAGGTAATCACAGAGGTAAAAAGTGCATTAATATAACAGTGTTGGTTATGCAAAAATGGGGAATGGGTAATAAAGGGATTATCTATCTTTTTAAAAAACACTACAAATTCTTGAGCAGACTGTCCATTTAAATATGATTTTAAGGGAGGAGCTGAGGAATGGAAGCCTAAGGGTGAAGCTCCGTGCAGAGCACTAAGTACTTAGACTTAAAATTTGATGAAGGAAGCAGGAAAATAAACACAATAGGGGCTTGTGCTACAGAGCCATACTTGCTGTCTATATGGCTTGTCTAAAACCTAATACTTCGCAGAGCCAAGGACCTTCATTGCGGAGGTGAGCGCAACAGCGGTATAGCCGCCATCTTTGCAGCCCACGCTGCAGTGCTTTCAACATAGCTCTCACAGTGAGAGCGCAAGGTGCATGAGGAAACCGGAGTGGGGACTGCAATAATCGCATCGGCGATCTACAAATAAGCGAGAGGGAAGGAAAAGAGGCAAGAAGGAGAAAATGTAGGAGTGAGCGGCCCTTACCATACCGAGACTCCAGAGTGACGTATATGCAGGGTAAGCTTGCACTTGTATACCAGATAGGCTGGGGATCATAATCGATCACCACACAAACACGCCAATTGGGGATTACCTAAAGAGTGAGCTCACAAATAAATCAAGGAAAAAAATCTAATACGTGATAAAATCACAGTGGAGGGGGCGCAGAATGGTATACAATTCAGATGGTAGTTATTGATAACCCTTAAAGACAATTTAAAACTTAAACAAACTAATGTTATCTTATGAGGTGAAAAATATATCAATATAAGGTTATATAAGTTGATAGCTGAGCGGCGGCTGCCTCCTCTCAACCGGATGATCCAGGCAAGAACTAGGAGAAATAAAAAACAGAGGGGCGCCTCATGTGTGGTATAGTCTGATTGAAGACATAAGAAAAAGCAACAGAATAGCCAAATGAGTACTCACATACTCCACGAGCACACTCATGTGCTGGTAGGGGCAGGCTGTAGATTTAGATGGGTGTGACAGCTCACCCATTCAAGGATACTTCCAATACTGTAGTTCTGCAACAGGTGTAAAACAAACAGAGAGCACTATATGTGCAGACCATTAAGGATGATACATAAAAATGTGCTTTATAGTATAAAGTGGGTACTCACATACTCCCAAAGCACACCAATGTGCTGGTAGATACAGTCTGCAGATTCAGGCAGGTGTGGCAGCTCACCCAAACAAACAATCTTTTGGTATTGATGCAGTGAAAACAAAGGCAGGTTTAATGCTTCTCAGTAGCTGTGCACTTAATAGTGATTGCAAGCAGACGGTAGGAAATGAGATCCACTCCAAAAGTAAAAATTTGCAAATATTTATTAAATACAAAAATGTATGCCTGATAAAACGGTTTGCCAACCGAGAAACGCGTTGCAATCATTGGGGCCAACTGGGTGACCCTGTAATCCACTTTGTATAACAACCCTGGTGTTGTTTTTAAATTTTTGTTTTTAATAAATATTTGCAAATTTTTACTTTTGGAGTGGATCTCATTTCCTACCGTCTGCCTGCAATCACTACTAAGTGCACAGCTACTGAGAAGCATTAAACCTGCCTTTGTTTTCACTGCATCAATACCAAAAGATCGTTTGTTTGGGTGAGCTGCCACACCTGCCTGAATCTGCAGACTGTATCTACCAGCACATTGGTGTGCTTTGGGAGTATGTGAGTACCCACTTTATACTATAAAGCACATTTTTATGTATCATCCTTAATGGTCTGCACATATAGTGCTCTCTGTTTGTTTTACACCTGTTGCAGAACTACAGTATTGGAAGTATCCTTGAACGGGTGAGCTGTCACACCCATCTAAATCTACAGCCTGCCCCTACCAGCACATAAGTGTGCTCGTGGAGTATGTGAGTACTCATTTGGCTATTCTGTTGCTTTTTCTTATGCCTTCAATCAGACTATACCACACATGAGGCGCCCCTCTGTTTTTTATTTCTCCAAATAAATCAAGGAACCTACCTTCAGTGTGAGAGGCTATTTCCCAGGATATATAACTTGGCAGAAGGTTCAGTGGTAGAAGTTAGAGGGTGCAGGGAAAGAAACTCTCTTTTGTTTTCCCCATCTATAAGCCAACAGGCCCCAAATCCTGTGCCCCCCCAGCCACTGTATGATAACCACGATACAGGGACTCAGCTGAAAACCAAGCTTAGGGAAGAGCCTGATACTAAAGGCTATAAAGGAGTTGAAAATGACTGTATAAAGTTTTTGACAGGAGAGTGAAATTTCAGATGGCAGTGGCTGCAATAACTTAATGATCATAGGAGATGCCACGCTGACAGCATGATTTCAGACATTTAACAGAGACTTTCCAGGGCCTTGCATCTTATGCCTTAGATTTCATATATTATATAACTGACCCTGAGGGTTCCCAACAGGCCAGTATGATAAGTGGGGCTACCTCACTTGGAACTGCAGATACTGTAGTGTAATACTGGTAGAACAAATCTCATTATATACTGCTCAGTACCAGTGGAAACACTATTTATACCCCTGTTGAAAATACGACCTAAAGCTTCTTCCTGCCTGCGGCCTAACGGCTTCCCATTATTACATTAAGCGCCACACTTGACTGGGTGGCAAGCAGAGATCAAAATGGCTGCAAAGAAAAATAACAAGACACAATCACTTGCTAAACAGTCCTCGACTAATCTTTTCTTTAAACCACTGAAAGGAGATAAGCTGACTGATATACAGACACAGCATTCTGATGAGGAGAGAGAAGGAGATGAAGGTCCTAAAGATAAGATAGAAGACTTGAGGCCTATAACCAGGGCAGATCTGGATCATCTTGTCTTCAAGCAAGATATCAATGTAAATTTTGAGTGCTGGAAAGGATGGAGAGTTTGCAAAATTCTGTGACTAACAGCATAACGGAACTGAAGCAGGAGATAGTAGATTTGGGTTCACGAGTAAACTCCTTGGAAGAAAGTGGGGACTCAATGATAGAAGATCTGAACGCAGTAATGAATAAAGTCACTTCTCAACAATCAGAAATTGAAGATATATACGATAAACTAGAAGACTTAGAAAATCGTAGCAGAAGATCCAATATACGTTTAAAAGGAGTACCTGAATCGATAGGTCCTAAAGAGTTAAATTCCTATTTGCTCAACCTTTTCCTAAACATTACTGGCTCTGAAGGAGATGACAAATTCCAAATGGAAAGAGCCCACAGAGCACTTAGACCCAAGCCAAAGGGAGAAGACCTCCCTAGGGATGTCATCATCAAGATGTTGCGCTTTCAAGAAAGAGAAGAGATGCTAGCAGCGGCAAGGAGGAATCCCACTTTTAAGTATCAAGGAAACGTTATTCAGTTCTTTCAGGACCTGTGCCTAAGGACCCTACAGAGAAGAAGCTCTCTTCGCCCATTCACCTCCTTGCTGAGGAAAAATCAAGTTCCATACCGGTGGGGCTTCCCTTTCGCCCTGCATATATCGTGGGAAAACAAGTCATTCTCTATCAAGGATCCTCAAGAAATCCCAGAAATCTGCCGCAAAATGAAGTTGGACCCCCCGGCTATGCCACAACAAGAAGCTAGTTCTGATCTGCCTAACCAGGGGGGAAAACCTCGCCAGAGGCAATGGTCCAAAATTCCTGACAAGAAGCGGAAGACTTGATCACTCTGAAGTTCATAATAAAACATTTTTGGATAAGGGAATTGACTTCCTTTTCACTGAAAGCAATTGGATGGAGACGGGAGATAAAGTCCTGATCTCTTTTGGCCAATAGGGATGCTATCCAGAGGCCAGATAAGTATAATGACAAGTTGCAAATGTTTTGTTAGGAAAGCTCATGTTTGAGAGTTTATCAAATTATAAGCGAGGAACTTTACTGGAGCAGAGGGCCAAATTTTTGTTGTGATCTCCTGCTCTTTTTCCCTTGCAGGTACTACAGAATGTTGTGGGACAAGTTCCCACCCATTTGATATATTACTTATAACAGTTTTTTTATGCCATGGTTTGTTTTCTTGCTGTATGTTTGTTTTCTTTTTCTATTCTTGCCTTTAGGCAGGAAATTTATTAATTCATAATGAATAGGGAATGACGATATCTGCACCTAGGAATAGAATGTGCAGGAATCCTGTTGGGATTTTTCAAGTTTTTGTTTACATGTTCAATGTTTTTTGTTATTTAATCTTTTGTTTTTTTAACCAGGTGTTTCCTTATAAATTTGCAGGAGAGAAAGGGAGGAAATTTCGAGGCAATAGAGGGTATCAGGTACAGTGGATTAATGTGGCTAAGGGGTTTCTTAATGGCTCTGACAAACTAACTGAGATTGATCTTACACAACTAGGTAGGAGAGAGGAAGGGGGGGAATACGGATGACACATAACATAAGACTAGTCTCCCATAAAGTTAGGGGGTTAAACATGGACAATAAGATATGGACAGCAATGACACACTACCTGAAGGTAAATGCAAACATAATTTTTCTCCAGGAAACGCACTTCGTGTCCCAGACAATCCCTAAATACTGGTCACGGCAGTTCCCTCATCACTTTCACTCAACGACAGATTCTAAAAAAAGGGGGGTGACAATCTTAATACATAAATCTCTGGACTTTATACTCGATAGTGAGATAAGGGATAACGAGGGTAGGTTCGTGATATTGAGAGCATCAATTCAAAATACTAAAGTCACTCTTTGTAATGTATATGCACCCAACGAAACCCAGAACGCTTTTTTTGAGAACATTTCACAACATCTTACCCAGTGGTCACAGGATAGAATAATCTTGGTAGGGGATTTTAAAGTTTCCATGAATCCCTTTAAGGGGGGAGGAAATAGGGGGCAGTCAAGTAAACAGCATCGCCATAATGCAGTAGTTAAATCGATCAGGGACTCAATGGGGGCACATAATCTTATAGACTCTTGGGTTACTCCAACCATGACTATACATACTACTCACCGGCACATAATTCATATTCAACCTTAGATTATATTTTTGTAAGTCAAATAATGATTCCTAACCTAGTAAACTTGTGCACGCAGCCTTGCGTTTAATCAGATCATACATTGGTAATCTTAGAGCTAGCGGGTATTCTAAATTTTTTAAGACCAAGGTCGTGGACATATGGCCCAGCGCTTCTTAAGAATCCAGGTATACAGGAGAGGATTAAAATAGCATTGAGGGAATATTGGCAGTTAAATGAAGGATCCACAGATAATCCATTAATGACCTGGGCTGCACACAAGCCTGTGTTAAGAGGTATGCTCATTAAAGAGAAGGCGATGGTGGTAAGACAATCAACACAAATAGTGAACACGCTGCAGAAGGAGGTTGAGACACTTGAGCTAGAACATAGACGCACTCTATCCTCAGAGAGACATATAGGTCCCTTCATTCTAAACGGAAAGAATTGTCTACAATTCTAAATGACAACTCTATGCGTGCAGCTTTGCGGCTTAAAGCGCACTATTATGTGTACGCAAACAAGCCAGATAAATATCTGGCATATAAATTAAGGGAAATCACCAAGTCCTTTGCAATACCCTCTATCCACAAACTGGATGGAAACTCCACATCTAACCCTCAAGAGATAACTGAAACTTTTGTTCAATACTATGAGACGCTATATGACGGGAGAAAGGTGGGCAGGGGGGACCTCACTCGGCAGACACAAGAGTTCCTAGAACAGGCTAGCGACGATACAGGACACTGACTTAACAGGACTGAATGCAGACATGACGCCCTTAGAAATATTATCAGTAATCAAGGACCTTAAAACGGGTAAAGCGCCGGGCCCAGATGGATTAACAGGAGAAAACTACAAATTATTTAAGAAAGAATTACTACCCCATTTAGTGACTTTCTGTAATGGTATCTTAGAGGAAAGGGAACTACCCAGAGATATGTTACAAGCCAAGATTGTGGTGATACCTAAAGTAGGGAAAAATTAGAAGTACTGTCAAAATTATAAACCCATATCCCTGATTAATACAGACCTCAAAGTATTTACAAAAATTATGGCTAACAGACTTAAATTGATCCTACCATCACTCATTCACACAGACTAGGTAGGCTTTATAACGGAAAGGGAGGCCCCGGACAATGTGAGGAGAATCTTGACCCTAATAGATTATCTTGTGAAAAATAAGACACCATCGCTATTGCTAGCACTTGACGCAGAAAAAGGTGGACTGGCCTTTTATGTTTAATGTTCTAGATAAAATGAGATTTAAGGGGGCCTTTATAAGGGCACTCACCACTATATACTCAAGACCAACGGCGGTGATAGGAGCTGCAGGATACATATCTAGGTCCATAGACATCTTAAATGGCACTCGACAGGGCTGCCCACTTTCACCGCTGTTGTTCGACATCAGTATCGAGCCACTTGCATCGCTTATAAGGCAATCAGTGGATGTGTCGGGGGTACAATTAGCAAAAGAGGAATATAAACTAACACTATTTGCGGATGACGTCTTGCTGACACTGACGAGACCCTTAATTTCCTTACCTAACCTATATGCTATCTTGGGGAAATATTCAGAGATCTCTGGTTATAAGATTAACCTGGATAAATGTGAAGCCTTGCCGATTTGTCTCCCTTCTCATACACAAAAAACAGTAGAACTAAACTTCAATATCACATGGGCAAAAACTCACATCACTTACTTGGGAGTTAAGATAAATAATACCTTTTCAGACTTATATAGGTTAAACTATGCTCCTATATATAAAACCATTAGGAAGGATCTAAATAAATGGAAGAAGGGAAGGTTCTCATGGTATGGGAGACTGTCGGCAATAAAGATGAATGTCCTACCTAGGATTTTGTACCTCTTTAGAGCTCTGCCGATTGGGGTCCCCCTGACGGACTTAAAAACCTTACAGACTGACCTTTTTCGTTTTCCTGAGGGGAGAGGGTAAACCCCGTATTGCATCACAACTGCTGAAACAACACAGACAGCTAGGGGGGGTGGGAGTCCCGAACCTAGTGGACTACTATCACGCGTCTAGATTGGCACAGTCTACTATTCTGGGGAAAAACTTTCAGGGAGTCATTTGGCCTAAGATAGAAGCAGCTATTGAAGGCTGTGAAACTCCAGCGGACATTTTATGGGACCCCTTGTGGAAGACCAAAAAACTCACATAGAGATTAGAGAGCATCTCTAAGGATAAGATTTCATTTTGAGTGGTATGTAACAATTGTTATTGAAAGCAAGTTTAACTGATAGTCTTTTAACTCTGTGTGTATTTTTGGATTTAAATGAATATAATTTTTATTGCTTCTGTATGCTAATTATTTTGTATAATAAAAAATTTATTAAAACAATTTTATCCTCTCAAGTACCATTTCTTTATTGTACTCAAAAACTTTATTTGTAAGAAATGAGACCTGTTTCACTGATATAATATTTAAAGTTCAGTGCTTGGAATTTATATTTCAATATAACTGTGCTTTAAGACCTTATAAGTGAATTAGGTTTGAACCACTACACCAGTGACTCAAGAGACACTTCACACATGGCACAAGATGGTCAAACAGTTGGTTCTGCTGAATCCTCATTCAGCCCTATTACCCCTAAAGTTTTTGCTACCTATGGAACTAAGAAAAGTAATGGGGAAGTGGGAAAATAAGGGATTATACAGGGTAGCAGATTTTCTGGATAAAACAACTATACTAACTTTTAATCAGATTAGAGATAAGATTCAACCTGACGTTTTGAACTGGTTTCTCTACCTACAGATCTCGTCAGCTATTTCTAAATACATGGCTGACAGTCTAAAACAACCATTGACCTTACTAGGAAGACTATGCAACACTCATTCCAGGGGGAAACATGTCATATCTCAGATCTACATGATGCTGCAGGGAAAGAAAGATAATCTTAAGGCTCTTATTATGGAGAGATGGGAGAGAGATGTAGGGGAAGTAAAGGAAAAGGAAACTTGGGAAAAGATTTTCTCAGAAACTGGGAAAGGTCTACTTAGTGCAGATATGAAGGAAAATTGCTTAAAAGTGGCCTTTAGATGGTACCTTACACCAGAACGGACAGCTCACATTCCCTCCCTAAACAGTGCCCTATGTTATAGAGGTTGTGGAGTGAAAGGCACATATAGACACATGTGGTGGGACTGCTCAACAGTAAAGCCATTATGGGAGAAATTATCGAACCTCCTTAGCGACACATTAGACGAAAGGATCGAGTTGACAATATCCCAAGCACTTTTGCATGAGAGGGTGCGCTCACTGAATTCAGCGATCAATACTTTTATTAAGACTTTGTGTACCTGTCTCCGTATTTGCATAGCTAGGCACTGGAAAGTTGGAGCCCCAGGATGGGTAGAAGTATTAGATAAAATAAAGGACACCTACCTAATGTCAGAACTAGCAGCATGGGCACAAGGGAATACGGAACAATTTCAAAAAGTATGGTTCTACTGGATCATGAAAGGTTCTATTAGACCACGCACCAATCAGGAGGGATCTGAGTAAGAGAGAGAGGTAATGGGAGGTAGACTTGAAGAGAATAGTAGAAACATATAAAGTTACACACTTGATACCTGGACGCAAGAGACGTATTGACTATAATTGACTTCAATAGCGATAGTTAGATAATACGTTTTACTAAATATAGGAAATATATTTGCAGAGTTTGAAACACCTGGGGGGGAGGGAGAGGGGGGGTGCTTTTAATTTTTTATGTTATGTTTATTATCTCACATATTTAAGGTGGGACAATCCTGAAATCATTAGACCTTACCTGCTGTGAAAAGGTTAATAGGGGTAAGAAAAAGACTCCCACAGCATTTGTCAGCAGGATATGAGTAATTGCGGATAACCATCCTTACTGCTTAAATATGTTTTTATAATATGCTTATAAAATCAATAAAAATCATTTCAATTAAATATGATTTTAAAAAAGAAAAAAAAAATATTAATAATAATAACATAAAAAATACACTTTTTGTAGTAAAGGGTCTCTACACACTTATAATAGGCAACCAAAAGGCCCCAAGGCCCATTGTTTTAAAGATACTGCAAAACAATGTATTTTTACTAAAAAATATAGTGACAAATGTACTCTCTATAAAGCTATCTCTTTACAAGTGGATCTAGGAAATCCTAGAATAATGTTGTATGTTTTATTATGCAGAAATTATGAGAATGTGAGGTACCTCGTTATATTTTGTATATAAATATATTTCTTGAAGTGTAAGTTTAGGTTTAGTTTTTTAGCTTACATTGTCACAAGATGTACTCTCCACATAAATATTACTTAGAATATCTCCATTTTTGCTGTTCATGGTGTTAATGGTGTGTCATGGATACATATATTATATAACTTTGAGCGTTGAAGATGTAAAGGGATGAATCTCTGCTTAAACTATAGGATCTACTAGATTATTTAATACTCTGTATATATGCATTCAATTTAGCCTACCTCCTCGAATACTAATAGACATAGTATGGGACAATGTTCCTGCATGTTTCTAGGTGGTCTCTGAAAGGGCTGATATGTGCCTAGAGGTTCCTAAGATAGTTAGATATATGAGGGCTGGGCTGTCGGCTGCCGGGATGGCGCAGTCCTGACTTCATAGTGAACGATAATGGGGAATCTACTTAACGTATTAAAACCTCAAACAGCCCAGAATATACTTATATAAGTTAATCACTAATATTAACCTAACAAGTACAACCTATCCATAGTATACTCATAATTTTATCCACAAAAAGTTCCTTATCTTATTTACATAACGACCATTATTAAACTTTATGTAGCAGTGATAAACTTTTATTTAAAATATCTCTGAGAGCTATAAAAAGCGTGAGACAAACTCCCCCCCCCCCCCCTCCATAGTTTACTTGTTAAACTGAGGAAAATATATCCTATAGACTTTTCCCTAATTTCCCATTTATAGGCTTCATCGAAGCGGCTACTTATAATCCCCTCCTAATCTTCAATCTAAAATGAGGTTCCAATAGTACCAGTTCCTTTACTCAATTTTTTTAATAGCAATTTGAACAGCGTGTGTGAGTAGCTTATGTTTTTATACACAATATATATGTTTCACTATTACGCTTTTATTACCAGGTTTTGTAATTGGTTCAAGTATGATCTAGACACAATTTTTTTTACAAAGTTACTAATTCCCAATGGCTCATTATTTGTTATATAGGAGTCATTGTACTTTATATGTTTCATGCTGGTGACAGAACATGTGTTATATATTGTATGTTTTTTTTTTCTTCAAAACCTCAATAAAAATATTTAAAAAAATTCATTGCAAAATAAGGGCAAGATTACGAGTGGAGTGTTAACGTTTGTGCGAGTGATAAGGGGTTTATTGCGGGTGTTTGCACTCGTCGGGTTTACAGCTGGTATTGAAAGTAAATGTGATCGCTTGAGCGCAATCCAGATTACACTAGAATGATTACCACATCCTCAGAGCTCTGGTTAACTGTTCAGCGAAATAAAAACGTTGCACAAAACACATCAAAAATGCATTACAAAGTACAGTTGCACTCATAATAACACCATCTAATAAAAATTATTAACAAAAAATATTGCATACAAAAGATATAAAGGCTCAAAGTTATTAGATCTCAGGTATTAGAACAAAAAGACAGACAAAGGACTTTAACATAGAGATACTGTACATACATATACATGTCTAAAGATGGATATGTATCTATATATATATATATATATATATATACACACACAGTGTATATACAGTATATATACAGGTAGCCCTCAGTTTACGCCGGGGTTAGGTTCCAGAAGGAATGGTTGTAAATCGAAACCGTTGTAAATTGAAACCCAGTTTATAATGTAAGTCAATGGGAAGTGAGGGAGTTAGGTTCCAGGCCCCTCTCAAAATTGTCATAAGTAACACCTAATACATTATTTTTAAAGCTTTGAAATGAAGACTTTAAATGCTAAACAGCATTATAAACCTAATAACATAATCACAAAACACAGAATAAATAATTAAACTAAGTTAAATGAACAAAAACATTTGATAAACAGCAATATAAACCTAATAAAATAATCACACAACACAGACTTCATTTGCATTTTTCTGCAAATAGTTCTTTCTATGCATTCCAATCTGGACTGATTTATAGACAGGAAGATCTTGTTCCTTTGAAATCTGCTCGATAGCTCAGGTCTGGTTAAACTGATTAATTTTAGCTGGCTTTGCTGCAACACAAGCGGACAGCTCCGCCTACTGGCTATTTTAATAAATGCACTGCTTCTCAAAGCTTTTCAATAGTAGTCACATGACTGGAAAAAAAGGTTGTTATTCTGAAACGGTGTAAATTGAACCGTTGTAAAACGAGGGCCACCTGTATATATATATATATATATATATATGTATTTATATGTGTATATATGTATTTATGTATTTATATGTATATATATGTATTTACCCACATATAAATACATATCCCTTTGCAGTTAAGTAGATGAAAAAATAAAAAACAATATTTGTGCAATATTCATATTTAATAAAGTGTTGCATTAACATATTTTGCTATGTGAAGAACATAGGAATGTGACAAATTAATATTTTCATGTCGGGTTAGCGCATATAAGAATATATGATCGGGTTTGTGCTAAAGATGGGCAAATGTTTCTAAAAATTGGAAATTTAAAATTAATTTTCATACATTTGTTTGTTTGAATCGAATTTCGAATGTTTATATAACATTCTAACATTCTATTTTCGAATTTTTGTTTTTAAATTTTTCAATAAAATTTGAAAATATTCGTTTGAATAATAGAATGTTTAACTATGTATTCATTCAATTTCTAAATGTAATATTCGGATTTGAATGTGACAATCGAATTCGAATGTAACATTCAAATTCAAAATAGTATTTTCTAGTCTACAACTGTGTTTAATAAATAAAATATTCAAATTCTACATTCAAATTCGAATGTCACATTCAAATTCGAAATAATATTTCTAGTCTAATACTGTTTTTTAACCTCTTGAGTGCTAACAACGGCTCTGAGCTGTCGCAAATTGTCTCACTCAGGTGCTAATGATGGCTCAAAGCCATCGCTAGCACTCTCCCACTTGGGGGAAATCTGGAGGCTTCCACCTGCTCCTACCCCTGCGATCGGGCCTGTATAGTGACAGACATCACAGGGGTTTCACGTTTTGCGCAGTGACATCACGCGCAATGACGTGATGACGTCACCGCGCAACTTTATTTAAAATGGACAATGTAAAGTATAGGGAAAGGGGGCATGCTGCTTAGAAGCCTGTATCTCAGGCATCTAAGCAGCTGCAGACCCCCAAGACCCACCGTTGGAAAGGTAAATGCCTAACCTTTCCAACGGTATAAGTCTTTGGGATCTGCAAAAAAAAAAGTGAAAATTTTTTTTATGTAAAAACTTAAAAAAAGAAAAAGTAAGCTTAGCACCCAGGTGGGAAAGTGCTTAGCACTCAAAGGGTTAAATGTAATATTCGAATTCTAATGTGACATTCGAATTTGAATGTAACATTTGAATTTGAAATAGTATTTCTAGTCTAATACTTTGTTTTATAAATGTAATATTCAAATTTGAATGTCACATTCGAATTCTAATGTCACATTCGAATTCGAAATAGTATTTCTAGTCTACAACTGTGTTTTATAAAAGTAATATTCGAATGTCAATGTGACATTTGAATTTCGAAAGTGACATTCAAAAACTGTAAATAACATTCAATAATAGAATTTTTGAGAATATTCATTCTTATCAACATTCTATTATGTAAATCGAATTTCTACAATAAAATTTGTTCTA
Organism: Bombina bombina; assembly: GCF_027579735.1. Taxonomy (NCBI): domain Eukaryota; kingdom Metazoa; phylum Chordata; class Amphibia; order Anura; family Bombinatoridae; genus Bombina; species Bombina bombina. Next base: position 942,419,190 of record NC_069502.1, on the reverse strand, counting down.
ACATTCGAATTCGAATATAAACACAAGTAGGAGTTTTTTTTTTCTCCAATGTTTTTCTCCATTGACTTCTAGGTGGGAGGAGGTTATCTTTTGCACAACAGTCTAATTGTGCTAGAAGTAACCTGTTTGCATGCGTTGGGTTAGCGCAAGCGCAATAACATTTTACTTTCAACTCAAAATACCAGTGCAACCCTACGCTTGTTAAAAGTTTACTTCTAGCACAATTAGCGATATAGCGGAAGCGGTAAATACCGATTCACTTGTAATCTGACCCTATATTGTTTTCAAAGGTATTTAAAGTTGTTTTTTTTTGGATTATCATAAAAACTAGAGGGGCCCTTTGCCCCAGTGTAGAAATAAAAACACATTTTTGTCAGGTGATCACTGCTATCACAGTGATAACCTGGCTATGCAGACAAACTGTACATATGCTTCTATGCACTAATAGTGTAATGCCAGGTTCATATATAATGCAGTGATAAGGCAACCAAAAATCCCCAGCCTGTGGGGATCGCCAAATAATCATCATGCACATTCAACTGGTTAATTACCATCCTATAAGCTCTGCTGGGTGCATTTCCTTGTGGTTTGTTTTCTGAACATTTTGTTTTGTCCTTTGTATTTACTATCCTAATCTCCAAATATAACTACAAAATGCATTGTTACATTACACATAACATAAAATCATATCAATGATAATGTTAAAGGGACAGTAAAGTCATAATTAGACATTCATGATTCAGATAGAACATACAATTTTAAACAACTTTTAAATTTACTTCTTTTATTTAATTTGCTTCCTACTCTTGTTATACTTGCTGAAATGTTTATCTAGGTAAGCTCAGGAGCACCAAAGAACCTAGGTTATAGCTGCTGATTGGTGGCTGCATATATATATATATATATATATATATATATATATATATATATATATATATATATATATATATATATATACCAATTTCATTTGCAATCTGTATATATACTGTATACGCATGTGCTCAGTTAGAAACCAGTAGTGCATTGCTGCTCCTTCAACAAATAATACCAATAGAATTAAACAAATTTGATAATAGAAGTAAACTTGAAAGTTGTTTAAAATTGTATGTTCTACCTAAATCATGAAAGAAAAATGATGGATTTCATGTCCCTTTAATAGTATTACACATTAATTTTCTCTGTCATTTTAGGATACTTCTATTTATTTTTTTATTACACATAGTATTTGAGATTACATTTCTTATAAAATGAAAGAAGAAAAAGGAAAATGTATAAGGTCAGCATTTTTAAGGATATCTGTCATCTAAATAAGGACTATATGAATGACAAAATTCCAAACCACCAACAAAACGTATTTTATAAAATGTAATTGTTTGGTGGCTAGTCTCGGCTCTATGATTAATGATTTGCTATTCTTCTTGGAGACACTGTATAAAATGAATGCTGCTATCTGTGTTAAATTTATCCTTTTTCTCTATCATCCCATCAAGCCAAAGAGTGATGTTTTCGATCCTGTAGACGTTCCAGTTCTTAGAGAAGAAGCGTTGTTGATTAATGGGCTATCTTTAATTTACTTTGTACTCAACATTTGATTAATGCAGACCTACTTTCCATAAAAGAAGGTTGAAAAGGCAAAATCTTGAAACTTAACTGACCTAGTTTGTAAGGATTATATCAATGTAATAGTTGGAATTCATTAAACACTCTGTATACAACGTAAGGAACTCATACCAAAGTTAATAGGGATGTTTGTCTCTGTCACAAAGGACATATTACCTTGTTTTAAAGCTACTAGACTAGACACTTTAAATATAATATCAAAGGGCAAATTAATATTTTACCATCCATTAAGGGTCAACATTTCCTTGTAAACAAGTAATCTGATTGACTGGTTGGTATGCAATAACAAAGTATAATGTCTTGTTAACTATCCTGCATTACTTCATCTATATGGATAACAAATGCAAGCTTGATAATGATATATGATATATGATATTGTATAACATATTATAGTTCCCATTCTATCAGAAGTTTGTATTTCACAATAACATTTTTTTATGTTTAAAAGATTCATGTTACTGGATATAATCTTATGTGAAATGATAGGTTACGGATGGCAAGAAGCAACTTTTTTGGAATTTAACCTCTTGGTTACCACCATAATATTTTAGGCTTCATTGGCTGCAAATGTTTTTTATGTTATTTTTCTTATGAATCCATAATAGAAATAACTAACTAAGGCCTAGATTTAGAGTTTGGCGGTAGCCGTGAAAACCAGCGTTAGAGGCTCCTAACGCTGGTTTTAGGCTACCGCCGGTATTTGGAGTCAGTCAGGAAAGGGTCTAACGCTCACTTTTCAGCCGCGACTTTTCCATACCGCAGATCCCCTTACATCAATTGCGTATCCTATCTTTTCAATGGGATCTTTCTAACTCCGGTATTTAGAGTCGTGGCTGAAGTGAGCGTTAGAAATCTAACGACAAGACTCCAGCCGCAGAAAAAAGTCAGTAGTTAAGAGCTTTCTGGGCTAACGCCGGTTTATAAAGCTCCTAACTACTGTGCTCTAAAGTACACTAACACCCATAAACTACCTATGCACCCCTAAACAGAGGTCCCCCCACATCGCCGCCACTCGATTAAATATTTTTAACCCCTAATCTGCCGACCGCCACCTACGTTATACTTATGTACCCCTAATCTGCTCTCCCTAACACCGCCGACCCCTATATTATATTTATTAACCCCTAATCTGCCACCCCCACTATTGCTGGCCCCTGCATATTATTATTAACCCCTAATCTGCCGTCCGCACGCCGCCACCAGCTACATTATAGCTATGTACCCCTAATCTGCTGCCCCTAACACCGCCGACCCCTATATTATATTTATTAACCCCTAATCTGCCCCCCTCAGCGTCGCCTCCACCTGCCTACACTTATTAACCCCTAATATGCCGAGCGGACCGCACCGCTACTATAATAAAGTTATTAACCCCTAATCCGCCTCACTAACCCTATAATAAATAGTATTAACCCCTAATCTGCCCTCCCTAACATCGCCGACACCTAACTTCAAACATTAACCCCTAATCTGCCGACTGGAGCTCACCGCTATTCTAATAAATGTATTAACCCCTAAAGCTAAGTCTAACCCTAACACTAACAACCCCCTAAGTTAAATATAATTTAAATCTAACGAAATTAATTAACTCTTATTAAATAAATTATTCCTATTTAAAGCTAAATACTTACCTGTAAAATAAACCCTAATATAGCTACAATATAAATTATAATTATATTATAGCTATTTTAGGATTAATATTTATTTTACAGGTAACTTTGTATTTATTTTAACCAGGTACAATAGCTATTAAATAGCTAAGAACTATTTAATAGCTAAAATAGTTAAAATAATTACAAATTTACCTGTAAAATAAATCCTAACCTAAGTTACAATTAAACCTAACACTACACTATCAATAAATAAATTAAATAAAATACCTACAATTACCTACAATTAAACCTAACACTACACTATCAATAAATGAATTAAATACAATATCTACAAATAAATACAATTAAATAAACTAACTAAAGTACAAAAAATAAAAAAGAACTAAGTTACAAAAAATAAAAAAAAATATTTACAAACATAAGAAAAATATTACAACAATTTTAAACTAATTACACCTACTCTAAGCCCCCTAATAAAATAACAAAGACCCCCAAAATAAAAAATGCCCTACCCTATTCTAAATTACAAAAGTTCAAAGCTCTTTTACCTTACCAGCCATGAACAGGGCCCTTTGCGGGGCATGCCCCAAGAAATTCAGCTCTTTTTCCTGTAAAAAAACACATACAATACCCCCCCAACATTACAACCCACCACCCACATACCCCTAATGTAACCCAAACCCCCCTTAAATAAACCTAACACTAAGCCCCTGAAGATCTTCCTACCTTGTCTTCACCTCACCGGGTATCACACCGATCCGTCCTGGGTCCGATATCTTCATCCAACCCAAGCGGGGGCTAGACATCCATCATCCGACGGCTGAAGAAGTCCAGAAGAGGGTCCAAAGTCTTCATCCTATCCAGGAAGAAGAGTAGATCCGGACCGGCAACCATCTTCTTCCAAGCGGCATCTTCTATCTTCATCCGATGAGGACCGGCTCCATCGTGAAGACCTCCAGCGCGGACCCATCTTCTTCCGACGACGACTTCCCGACGAATGACGGTTCCTTTAAGGGACGTCATCCAAGATGGCGTCCCTCGAATTCCGATTGGCTGATAGGATTCTATCAGCCAATCGGAATTAAGGTAGGAAAATTCTGATTGGCTGATGGAATCAACCAATCAGAATCAAGTTCAATCCGATTGGCTGATCCGATCAGCCAATCAGATTGAGCTCGCATTCTATTGGCTGATCGGAACAGCCAATAGAATGCAAGCTCAATCTGATTGGCTGATCGGATCAGCCAATCGGATTGAACTTGATTCTGATTGGCTGATTCCATCAGCCAATCAGAATTTTCCTACCTTAATTCCGATTGGCTGATAGAATCCTATCAGCCAATCGGAATTCGAGGGACGCCATCTTGGATGACGTCCCTTAAAGGAACCGTCATTCGTCGGGAAGTCGTCGTCGGAAGAAGATGGGTCCGCGCTGGAGGTCTTCACGATGGAGCCGGTCCTCATCGGATGAAGATAGAAGATGCCGCTTGGAAGAAGATGGTTGCCGGTCCGGATCTACTCTTCTTCCTGGATAGGATGAAGACTTTGGACCCTCTTCTGGACTTCTTCAGCCGTCGGATGATGGATGTCTAGCCCCCGCTTGGGTTGGATGAAGATATCGGAGCCAGGACGGATCGGTGTGATACCCGGTGAGGTGAAGACAAGGTAGGAAGATCTTCAGGGGCTTAGTGTTAGGTTTATTTAAGGGGGGTTTGGGTTAGATTAGGGGTATGTGGGTGGTGGGTTGTAATGTTGGGGGGGGGTATTGTATGTGTTTTTTTACAGGAAAAAGAGCTGAATTTCTTGGGGCATGCCCCGCAAAGGGCCCTGTTCAGGGCTGGTAAGGTAAAAGAGCTTTGAACTTTTGTAATTTAGAATAGGGTAGGGCATTTTTTATTTTGGGGGTCTTTGTTATTTTATTAGGGGGCTTAGAGTAGGTGTAATTAGTTTAAAATTGTTGTAATATTTTTCTTATGTTTGTAAATATTTTTTTATTTTTTGTAACTTAGTTCTTTTTTATTTTTTGTACTTTAGTTAGTTTATTTAATTGTAGTTATTTGTAGGTATTGTATTTAATTCATTTATTGATAGTGTAGTGTTAGGTTTAATTGTAGGTAATTGTAGGTATTTTATTTAATTTATTTATTGATAGTGTAGTGTTAGGTTTAATTGTAACTTAGGTTAGGATTTATTTTACAGGTAAATTTGTAATTATTTTAACTATTTTAGCTATTAAATAGTTCTTAACTATTTAATAGCTATTGTACCTGGTTAAAATAAATACAAAGTTACCTGTAAAATAAATATAAATCCTAAAATAGCTATAATATAATTATAATTTATATTGTAGCTATATTAGGATTTATTTTACAGGTAAGTATTTAGCTTTAAATAGGAATAATTTATTTAATAAGAGTTAATTAATTTCGTTTCGTTAAATTAAATTTAATTTAGGGGGGTGTTAGTGTTAGGGTTAGACTTAGCTTTAGGGGTTAATACATTTATTAGAATAGCGGTGAGCTCCAGTCGGCAGATTAGGGGTTAATGTTTGAAGTTAGGTGTCGGCGATGTTAGGGAGGGCAGATTAGGGGTTAATACAATTTATTATAGGGTTAGTGAGGCGGATTAGGGGTTAATAACTTTATTATAATAGCGGTGCGGTCCGCTCGGCAGATTAGGGCTTAATAAGTGTAGGCAGGTGGAGGCGACATTGTGGGGGGCAGATTAGGGGTTAATAAATATAATATAGGGGTCGGCGGTGTTAGGGGCAGCAGATTAGGGGTACATAGGGATAATGTAAGTAGCGGCGGTTTACGGAGCGGCAGATTAGGGGTTAATAATAATATGCAGGGGTCAGCGATAGCGGGGGCGGCAGATTAGGGGTTAATAAGTGTAAGGTTAGGGGTGTTTAGACTCTGGGTACATGTTAGAGTGTTAGGTGCAGACGTAGGAATTGTTTCCCCATAGGAAACAATGGGGCTGCGTTAGGAGCTGAACGCGGCTTTTTTGCAGGTGTTAGGTTTTTTTTCAGCTCAAACAGCCCCATTGTTTTCTATGGGGGAATCGTGCACGAGCACGTTTTTGAAGCTGGCCGCGTCCGTAAGCAACTCTGGTATCGAGAGTTGCAGTGGCGTTAAATATGCCTGTACGCTCCCTTTTTGGAGCCTAACGCAGCCATTCTGTGAACTCTCAATACCAGAGGTATTTAATAGGTGCGGCCAGAAAAAAGCCAGCGTTAGCTACGCGGGTCGTTACCGACAAAACTCTAAATCTAGGCCTATGCTTTACATTTATTAGATAATTAGAAGAAAAAAAATATTTTAGTGATTCTTAATATCCCTTTATAGTGACAGTCAAGCCCAAAATAAACTTTTATGATTCAAATAAGGCCTGTCATTTTAAATAACCCACAAGAAGGAAGAGCAAACAAATGCAGGTTTGGGTAAAATAATGTCAAATGCCGTATAAATAAATATCTAATCAAATGAACACTGGATATGAGATAATAAATAACAATTTATTCACACAAATATATATACAAACAAAATAAAAAACAGAATGTAAAAATGAGACACCAGTGTCTAAAACCTATATAAAAGTATACTAAAAAGCCTAGATATGTGGTTCACACTATTGGTGTGTTCGGATGGCCTCCGTGTTTGAATTGGGGTCAGATTATTGCAATGTGCTAGTCTGTGTATGATATACAGGCAAAAGTCTGAGTAATTAACAATCTTAAATGCATAAGTACTTATCCACTAGATATAAATAACCGTGTCAGTAGGCTATTGTTGATACTGGAATTTTGATGCTTGGTCGATACCTGTTAATCCTTTGCCAGTGTTCTAAAATAAGTTGTCTACTATAGGAATGTGTCCACCACGTCACTTCCGGTGACATGTAATCAACTGCTGGAGGTTTGTGGCGCTCACTGCGCATGCGCTAGAGGCCCAACCTCCTTAAAACAGCTGATTTACACAGGTCGAGGAAATATATGGCCCACATTCCTGAGTGCACGTTACTGGTTGCAAAATCAGACAGAACAAGCTGTCTGTCATCGGATTTTGTAACCAGAAAGTGCGCCAGACGGGTCGCAGAATCTGTACACCACCACACAAAGGCTGCAATGACTTGCACAGCTATTAACCCCTTATACTCAGTCACCAAGTTCAGCCAGTCCCTTCACTGTGTAACAATCTGAGGGGGGAGTATTTGAAACAAGTTATTTCTTTTTGTGAGTCTGTAAATGTATCACAGAATGAATGTAAAGCCTAAATATTTCTGACTTTGCAAATAAGAAAAGATGATTGACAGAGGGTGACTGAGTGATCTTGAGAATGTAAAGGGTTAATATTTCTGACTGTGCATCTTTTCTTATTTGCAGTCAGAAATATTAACCCTTTACATTCTCAAGATCACTCAGTCACCCTCTGTCAATCATCTTTTCTTATTTGCACAGTCAGAAATATGAACCCTTTACATTCTCAAGATAATTCAGTCACTCTCTGTCAATCATCTTTTCTTATTTGCAGTCAGAAATATTAACCCTTTACATTTTTAAGATCACTCAGTCACCCTCTGTCAATCATCTTTTCTTATTTGCAGTCAGAAATATTAACCCTTTACATTTCTAAGATCACTCAGTCACCCTCTGTCAATCATCTTTTCTTATTTGCAGTCAGAAATATTAACCCTTTACATTTTTAAGATCACTCAGTCACCCTCTGTCAATCATCTTTTCTTATTTGCAAAGTCAGAAATATTTAGGCTTTACATTCATTCTGTCATAAATTTACAGACTCACAAAAAGAGATAACTTCTTTCAAATACTCCCCCCTCAGATTGTTACACAGTAAAGGGACTGGCTGAACTTGGTGACTGAGTATAAGGGGTTAACAGCTGTGCAAGTCGTTGCAGCCGTTGTGTGGTGGTGTACAGATTCTGCAACCCATCTGGCGCACTTTCTGGTTACAAAATCCGATGACAGACAGCTTGTTCCGTCTGATTTTACGACCAGTAACGTGCGCTCAGGAATGTGGAACCATATATTTCCTCGACCTGTGTAAATCAGCTGTTTTAAGGAGGTTGGGCCTCTAGCGCATGTGCAGTGAGCGCCACAAACCTCCAGCAGCTGACTGACGTCACCGGAAGTGACGTAGGTTGCACATTCCTACACGGTAGAAAACTTATTTTAGAATAACGGTCAGTGTTCTGGGAAAATGACGAACTTGTGAAAACAGCGAACCTCGTCACTTCCTGTGACGTGGCATCAGCTGGTTCACAAATTTTGGCCATTATGCGCATGCGTGCTAGCATCATTACATACCTGGCAGCATACGTCACTGCAACAATTTTGAGAGTTGTGAAATTCCTGGACCCTTTCAAGAGCACATGCGTGGGATTTTGAGATCCGTCAATAACGCCACTCACATCACTGCTAAAATTTCAGGACTTGTGTAATTCCTGGACCCTTTGTTGTACAGTGCCCCGCTTTGCCAAATGCCATACAATTATATGTATCCCCTTTACAGTGACATAACAATGTTTGTATGACCAATCAAACAGTTATAACAACAAAAAAAATATTGTATAAGTGTTTCTGTTGTATAAGTGTTGCTGTTTCATGTCACTGTAAAGGGGATACGTATAATTGTATGGCAATTGGCAAAGCGGGGCGCTCTACAACAAAGGGTCACGTTAATCATTACAAAAAATAAATTAAATAAAAAGCAGCTGTCAGGATCCACCAGCAGTCTGATGGACTCCCTGCTACCTGGCATCTACAGCACTGTTCCTAAGGTTGCTTGAATAAGGAAAAGAGTGATATAAGGATAAATAGTAATGCAAATTACATTAGGGGAGCAAAGTGGTGGGAATGTAAAAAAAATACCTTAAAAAGGGTATTCTAAATGAATGTATAGTTTTAAAGTACTGATGATCACTGCATTATTTAAATGAATTTCGATTTTTCACTTAAAGGGACAGTTTAAAGGAAAAGGACAATAAAAACATTGTAATCTAAGGTATTAATTAGTGTGGGTATTCCCACCAGTGGTGAGACATGCTATTGCTGCTTGTCTCACTCCAGGAGGCATTTGGCTATAGAGGGGTTGTGCCAATGTCAGCGAGACCTGTGCTAATTAACCCCTTCAATTACAGGGTGCATCATATTAAATTTGTTCTATCCGGCAAGATTCTCCATTGCAGAGAGCTTCATAACATTCTAAGAGGCAGCAGAGTTCGAGTGGTAGCAATAATCAGTTACTTGTAATGGCTGGTTATTTATCGCCACCCACAAACGCAATAAATTAGCACTCCATTTATAATCTAGCCCTGACTGTTATTTATAGAGCAAGGCCATAGACAATCAAATGCACTCCGCTTGTAATCTGGTCCTATGTGTATCAGAATTCATTCAATATTTTCATAGGCGTGAAAATAACACAGATTTAGATGACTGACTGGACAAAAACAAAGGGACAGTCTACTCCAGAATTGTTATTGTTTAAACAGATAGATAATACCTTTATTACCATTTTCCCAGTTTTGCATAACCAGCACAGTTATATAAATACCCTTTTAACCTCTGTGATTACCTTGTATCTAAACGTCTGCAGACTGCCCCCTTATTTCAGTTCTTTTGACCAACTTGCATTTTAGCTAAACAGTGCTGACTCCTAGGTAACGCCACAGAAGTGAGCACAATGTTGTCTATATGGCACATGAATTAGTGCTGTCTAGCAGTGAAGGACTGTCAAAATGCACCAAGATAAGAGGTGACCTTCAAGGGCTTAGAAATTAGCATATGAGCCTACCTAGGTTTAGCTTTCAACAAAAAATACTAAGAGTACAAAGCAAATTTGATGATAAAAGTAAATTGGAAAGTTGTTTTAAATTGCATGCCCTATCTGAATCATGAAAGTTTAATTTTGACTTGACTGTCCCTTTAAGTAATTAAAAATTAGCAGTCTCCTACATTTTAGTTATCATGTACAGTTTCAGCTTGTCAGGAACATATTAAAGTTTGTGAAAATTAATAAATTTGAGACTGACCAAGCAATAAAATTGTATCTCAGGAGTTATATGATGTATGTGTCAAATGTAATAATGTTTCCAGTTTAGGGGAAAAGTTGATTAATGCAAGTTTACTCAGAAGCCAACTTGGCATCATTTATATATGTAATTGATGCCAGTTTTCCACTCTCATTTGCCATATAATGATCTCTATGAGATTATAAAACATCCTGATTTTTCAAGTATGTCCTCAGTTTAACTGCAAGCATGACACTTTTTGCAAATATATCTCCAACTCTGTCTATAGCAAGAGTTTAATAGTGTGAAAAAAGAAATGCCCGAACGGAATGTTTTGTTTGACAGGAAGTCGTTTAGTGGAATGAATTTTGTGGCAGACAAATATTTGTAGACATTCAAATCAAAGTGTAATTTGTGTGATACTCTAAACAGAATCCCATTAAGCTGAACACATCTTTAGCTGCTGAAGTCTCTATTACTTAGAGCACTCATCTTCAGCAATCAAGCTTTTTTGTCTAAATAGCTTTTGTAAATGCTGCATGTATTTTTTCCTTTCCTGCTTGCTATGCTGCAATCTCAAACTTCCTCTAAGAAATTGTACCAAACATCTTAAAGATCCATATTAAGCAGCAAATGATATTTTTTTTATTAAAAAAAATTATCTGTGTCATTAAAAAGGGATAGAAGTCAAAAGTTGAATTTTAATTATTCAGCTGAGCATACATGTTTTTAAAAAAATACCTATTTTGCTTAGTTTTCTTCGTTGAAACGTTTCCCCTTTCTTTGAGAACATATCTAAGTAGGCACAAGATTGTGTATATAAGCACTATTAGAAAAATATTGGATCAGAAAAGTCACCAATAAGATGCATAGACTTTGTCAATCACAATCAACCCACTAAATATTGACAACAAAATGGACACATTTAATTCAACAGTCAAAGGCACTTGATATATATACTCAACACACACAGATCAACAGATTACACATATCGGATAAACAATAATGATATCAACCCACAATCTGTGCATGCTTAGACATGAAAAACAATATGGCGGTGCCCATGCCAACAATGACAATGGACTTTTTTGACAATGATCAAATCGCTCATAATAACAAAGGATACTGAAGATGTCATCATCAGTAGCATTAATGTAAAAACACAAAAATTTACCTAAAAGATACTGACATATGTACTCCATGAGCCCCTATTAACACACAATCAAAATAATCACTCACTGATCTAACAATGTCACTTGTGAGGAGCGTTTGGATGCTTGTTACACAGTTGTATTTTTCCAAATATAGATTCCGTGTTTGGTGATTGACACAGTCTTTATAGGTAGTTAATGGTGCCATTGTGGGGAAATGGATATGGAATATCTTGGGAGTTATGAAACTCAATTGTGTTTGACTGTGATCGTTTTGATTTAAAAAAAAAAAAAAAAAAACAGCAAATACCCTTTTTGTATTTTTGGAATGATTGGAATCAAGGCCAATAATGGCAAAAATGCTATAAATATAATATTCAAGACACATGCACAATCCTGAGTGTATTTACATATGCTTTTATTAACCCCTTCATGCCGGGGCCAAGTGTTTAACAAAGTTCCAATGTAAACACTTGATGGAAAAAAAAAATACGCAATTGTTGATGCAATCATGTGATTTCAAGGCTGGGATTGGCTCATTGGGGACTTTGCTGTTAGGTACACCCCCACTCTTATTTCCATCCACTAAAAGGAGAAGGGTGCAAGATAGACATGTGCAACTCATTTTGTCCGAATTTCGTTTTCAGCCAAATTTTGGCCGATTCGGAGATTCGGATGAATCTGAATTTCCGTATCAGCACCATAATGAAATTTCCGAAAATGATCAACTCAGTTTCTGAATTTTCGGATCCATTCTTTATTCATATTCAGAATTTTTCATTGTTCTTATATAAACTGCAGTTCCCAAACATCGCCTACACTAACTAAAACACTAAATAAAGCTATTAACCCCTAAACCACCGTTCCCCGACATCGCCGACATTAAATAAACCTATTAACCTCTAAAGCGCAGTTCCCAAACATCACTGACACTAACTTAAATACTAAATAAAGCTATTACCCCTAAACCGCTGTTCCCCGACATCGCCGACACTAACTAAAACATTAAATAAAGCTTTTAACCCCTAAACCGCTGTTCCCCCGACATCACCCACACTAACTTAACCTCTAAACCTCTAAACCGCAGTTCCTAAACATCGGCAACACTAACTAAACCTATTAACCCCTAAACCGCCCCCCCACATCGCCAACACTAAATTAACCTTTAAACTGTGTGCGCCCCACCACATCCCCGATACTAAATAAACATATTAACCCCTAAACCGCCGCCCCCCACATCGCCAACACTAACTAAAGTTATTAACCTATAAACCGCCACCCCCCCACATCACCAACACTGACTAAGCCTATTAACCTCTAAACCGCCCCCCCTACATCGCAACTACCTAAATTAAACTATATTAACCCCTTAACCTAACATCCCCTAACTTTAACATAATTAAGATACACCTAAATTAAAATTACAATTATTAACTAACTACCTATTTAAAAATAAATACAAACTTACCTGTGAAATAAAAAAAAACCTAAGCTAGCTACAATATAACTATTTACTAACTACCTAGTTAAAATAAATACAATAATAACTGCATGTAATAGATACTACTATTAAAAAAAATGTGCACAGATACTGATCAAAAAATCCTTTATAAAACCTTTTAAAAACTTATTTAGAAGCTCCAAGTTTAGCACTGTTGATGAGGTTACAGGAACACCCAGAGAAAAAGGCTAAATTGCAGACACGCCCCCCCCCCTCCCCATCCCTGCATATGAAAAGACAGATTATACAAACAGAAGTCAGAAGTAGTCTACTTCTGACACTGAGGGGCTTGGTTAGGAGTCTGAAAATGTAATTAAAAAATAAGCAAAACTAAACATTGTTACAAAAACACTCCCAGATGGGCTATATAAATGGATCATCTACAAAACATGTATGCAAAGAAAATGTTGGTGTATAATAGCCCTTTCAAATAAAAAAAAAACTAACATTACTAAAAATAATAAAACCTAAGATTACTAAAAAATAAAAAACATAATTTATGTAAGAACTTACCTGATAAATTAATTTCTTTCATATTGGCAAGAGTCCATGAGCTAGTGACGTATGGGACGTTTAGGATATACAACAATCCTACCAGGAGGGGCAAAGTTTCCAAAACCTCAAAATCACTATAAATATACCCCTCACCACACCCACAATTCAGTTTAATGAATAGCCAAGTAGTGGGGTGAAAAAGAAAGGAGTAAAAAGCATCAACAAAGGAATTTGGAAATAATTGTGCTTTATACAAAAAAAATCATAACCACCATAAAAAGCTTGGGTCTCATGGACTCATTGCCAATATGAAAAACTAATCTATCAGGTAAGTGCTTACATAAATTATGTTTTCTTTCATGTAATTGGCAAGGGTCCATGAGCTAGTGACGTATGGGATATCAGATACCCAAGATGTGGAACTCCACACAAGAGTCACTAGAGAGGGAGGGATAAAATAATAGCCATTTTCCGCTGAGAAAATTAAATCCACAACCAAAAAAATAACGCCTAGATTACGAGTTTTGCGGGAAGGTGAAAAAGCAGCGTTAACAGGTCCTAACTCTGCTTTTTTTACGCCCGCTGGTATTACGAGTCTTGCAGGTATAAGTGTAACGCACACTTTTTTGGCCTTACCGCAAACCTACTTACGTAAATTTCGTAAACCCATTTTTCTATGGGACTTCCATAGCGCTGGTATTACGAGTTTGTCCTGGGAGGCCAAAAAGTGAGCGGTACAGCCTCTACCGACAAAATTCCTAACGCATTTTAAAGTCAGTAGTTATATAGTTTTACACTACAACGCTGTAGCATAAAACTCATAACTAAAGTGATAAAAAGTACACTAACACCCATAAACTACCTATTAACCCCTAAACCGAGGCCCTCCTGCATCGCAAACACTAAAATTATTAACCCCTAATCTGCCGCTCCGGACATCGCCGCCACTAGAATAAACATATTAACCCCTAAACTGCCGCACTCCCGCCTCGCAAACACTAGTTAAAAATTATTAACCCCTAATCTGCTGCCCCCAACATCGCCGCCACCTACATTATACTTATTAACCCCTAATCTTCTGCTCCAGACATCGCCGCCACCTACCTACATTTATTAACCCCTAATCTGCCATCCCCAACGTCGCCACCACTATTCTAAATTTATTAACCCCTAAACCTAAGTCTAACCCTAACACCCTCTAACTTCAATATAATTTAAATATATCTAAATAAATATTACTATCATTACCTAAATAATTCCTATTTAAAACTAAATACTTACCTATAAAATAAACCCTAAAATAGCTACAATATAACTAATAGTTACATTATAGCAATTTTAGGGTTTATTTTTATTTCACAGCTAAGTTTGTATTTATTTTAACTAGGTAGAAAAGTTAGTAAATAGTTATTAACTACCTAGCTAAAATAAATACAAATTTACCTGTAAAATAAAACCTAACCTAAGTTACAATAACACCTAACACTACACTACAATTAAATAACTTCCCTACATTAAATACAATTAAATAAAATTAGCTAAATTACCACAAAAAAAACAAATGTTTGTATTTTTTTACAGGAAAAAGAGCTGATTTCTTTGGGGCAATGCCCCGCAAAAGGCCCTTTTAAGGGCTATTAGTAGTTTAGTTTAGGCTAGGGTTTTTTTTATTTTGGGGGGGGGTTTAATTTGATAGGGCTATTAGATTAGGTTTAATTAGTTTAAAGATCTGTAATTTGCTTTTTATTTTCTGTAATTTAGTGTTTGTTTTTCTTGTAATTTAGCTAATTTTATTTAATTTATTTAATTGTATTTAATGAAGGGAATTTATTTCATTATAGTGTAAGGTTAGCTAGGTAGTTATTAAATAGTTAATAACTATTTAGTAACTATTCTACCTAGTTAAAATAAATACAAACTTGCCTGTAAAATAAAACAAAAAACTAAGCTATATACAGTGTAACTATTAGTTATATTGTAGCTAGCTTAGGGTTTATTTTATAGGTATTTAGTTTTAAATAGGAATAATTTAGGTAATGATAGTAATTTGTATTTAGATTTATTTAAATTATATTTAAGTTAGGGGCTGTTAGGGTTAAGGTTAGACTTAGATTTAGGGGTTAATAAATATAATATAGTGGCGGCGACATTGGGGACGGCAGATTAGGGGTTAATAAATGTAGGTAGGTTGCGGCGACATTGGGGGAGGGAGATTAGGGGTTAATAAATATAATGTAGGTGTCGGCGATGTTGGGGGCAGCAGATTAGGGGTTAATAAGTATAATGTAGGTGGCAGTGATGTCCGGAGCGGCAGATTAGGGGTTAATAAGTATAATGTAGGTGTCGGCAATGTCGGGGCGGCAGATTAGGGGTTAATAAGTATAAGATTAGGGGTGTTTAGACTTGGGGTTCATGTTAGGGTGTTAGGTGTAAACATAACTTTAGTTTCCCCATAGGAATCAATGGGGCTGTGTTACTGAGTTTTATGCTGCTTTTTGGCAGGTGTTAGACTTTTCCTCAGCCGGCTCTCCCCATTGATGTCTATGGGGAAATTGTGCATGAGCACGTACAACCAGCTCATTGCTCACTTAATTAGCACTGGTATTGGAGTGCAGTGTGTAGTGCAATTTTGCTCTATGCTCACTTCTTGCCTGTTAACGCTGGGTTTGTAAAAACCTGTAATACCAGCGCTGTAGGTAAGTGAGCGGTGAGAAAAAACTGCACGTTAGCACCGCACAGCTCATAACGCAAGACTCGTAATCTGCCCATAAGTTTTTTCACATAAATGAAAGAAAAAAACTTCAAACATAAGCAGAGGAATCAAACTGAAACAGCTGCCTGAAGAACTTTTCTACAAAAAACTGCTTGTGAAGAAGCAAATACATCAAAACAGTAGAATTTAGTAAATGTATGCAAAGAAGACCAAGTTGCTGCTTTGCAAATCTGATCAACTGAAGCTTCATTCTTAAAAGCCCACAACGTGGAGACTGATCTAGTAGAATGAGCTGTAATTCTCTGAGACGGGGCCTGACCGACTCCAAATAAGCCTGATGAATCAAAAGCTTTAACCAAGATGCCAAGGAAATGGCAGAAGCCTTCTGACCTTTCCTAGAACCAGAAAAGATAAGAAATAGACTAGAAGTCTTCCTGAAATCTTTAGTAGCTTCAACATAATATTTCAAAGCTCTTACCACATCCAAAGAATGCAAGGATTTCTCCAAAGATTTCTTAGGATTAGGACACAAAGAAGGGACAACAATTTTTCTATTAATGTTGTTAGAATTCACAACCTTAGGTAAGAATTTAAATGAAGTCCACAAAACTGCCTTATCCGGATGAAAAATCAGAAAAGGAGATTCACAAGAAAGAGCAGATAATTCAGAAACTCTTCTAGCAGAAGAGATGGCCAAAAGGAACAACACTTTCCAAGAAAGTAGTTTAATGTCCAAAGAATGCATAGGCTCAAAAGGAGGAGCATGTAAGACCAAATCCTGTACAAAACAGTGAATATCAGGAAGCTTAGCAATCTTTCTGTGAAATAAAACAGAAAGAGCAGGGATTTGTCCCTTTAAGGAACTTGCAGACAAACCTTTATCCAAACCATCCTGAAGAAACTGTAAATTTCTAGGAATTCTAAAAGAATGCCAGGAGAATTTATGAGAAGAACACCATGAAATATAAGTCTTCCAAACTCGATAATAAATCTTCCTAGAAACAGATTTACAAGCCTGTAACATAGTATTAATCACTGAGTCAGAGAAACCTCTATGACTAAGAACTAGGCGTTCAATTTCCATAACTTTAAATTTAATGATTTGAGATCCTGATGGAAAAACGGACCTTGAGACAGAAGGTCTAGCCTTAATGGAAGTGGCCAAGGTTGGCAGCTGGACATCCGAACAAGATCCACATATCAAAACCTGTGAGGCCATGCTGGAGCTACCAGCAACACAAACGATTGTTCCATGATGATTTTGGAAATCACTTTTGGAAGAAGAACTAGAGGCGGAGGAAGATATAAGCAGGTTGGTAACACCTGGACCTGGACAGGTACCTGGGAAGTTTCTTGTTTAGATGGGAAGCCATCAGATCTATTTCTGGAAGACCCCACATCTGAACAATCTGAGAAAACACATCTGGATGGAGCGACCACTTCCCCGGATGTAAAGTCTGACGGCTGAGATAATCTGATTCCCAATTGTCTATACCTGGGATATGAACCGCAGAAATTAGACAGGAGCTGGATTCCGCCCAAGCAAGTATCCAAGATACTTCTTTCATGGCTTGGGGACTGCGAGTCCCACCCTGATGATTGACATATGCCACAGTTGTGATATTGTCTGTCTGAAAACAAATGGTTCTCTCCTCAACAGAGGCCACAACTGAAGAGCCCTGAAGATAGCACGGAGTTCTAAAATATTGATTGGTAACCTCGCCTCTTGAGGTTTCCAAACCCCTTGTGCTGTCAGAGATCCCCAGACAGCTCCCCAACCTGAAAGACTTGCATCTGTTGTGTTCACACTCCAAGTTGGACGAACAAAAGAGGCCCCTTGACCTATACGATGGTGATCATACCACCAAGTCAGAGAGAGTCGAACATTGGGATTTAAGGATATTAATTGTGATGTCGTTGTATAATCCCTGCACTATTGGTTCAGCATAAAAAGCTGGAGAGGTCTCATATGAAAACGAGCAAAGGGGATTGCATCCGATGCTGCACTCATGAGACCTAAAACTTCCATGCACATAGCTACTGAAGGGAATGATTGAGACTGAAGGTTCCGACAAGCTGAAACCAATTTTAATTGTCTCTTGTCTGTTAGAGACAGAGTCATGGACACTGAATCTATCTGGAAACCTAAAAAGGTGACCCTTGTCTGAGGAATCAAAGAACTTTTTGGTAAATTGATCCTCCAACCATGTCTTTAAAGAAACAACACTAGTTGATTCGTGTAAGATTCTGCAAAATGTAAAGCCTGAGCTAGTACCAAGATATTGTCCAAATAAGGAAATACCGCAATACCCCGTTCTCTGATTACAGAGAGTAGGGCACCGAGAGCCTTCTAAAAGATTCTTGGAGCTTTTGCTAGGCCAAACGGAAGAGCGACAAATTGGTAATGCTTGTCTAGAAAAGAGAATCTCAGAAACTGATAATGGTCTGGATGAATCGGAATATGAAGATAAGCATCCTGTAAGTCTATTGTGGACATATAATGCCCTTGCTGAACAAAAGGCAGAATAGTCCTTATAGTCACCATTTTGAAAGTTGGCACTCTTACATAATGATTCAAAATTTTCAGATCCAGAACTGGCCTGAAATAATTTTCTTTCTTTGGGACAATGAATAGATTTGAATAAAACCCCAGACCCTGTTCCTGAAATGGAACTGGTATGATTACCCCTGAAAGCTCCAGGTCTGAAACACACTTCAGAAAAGCTTGAGCCTTTACTGGATTTACTGGGATGCGTGAGAGAAAAAACCTTCTCACAGAAGGTCTTACTCCGAATCCTATTCGTTACCCTTAAGAGACATTACTCTGAATCCAATGATTTTAAACAGAATCTGCCCAAATGTTTTGGAAGAATCTTAATCTGCCCCCTACCAGCTGAGCTGGAATGAGGGCAGCACCTTCATGCAGACTGTGGGGACTGGCTTTGGTTTCTTAAATGGTTTGGATTTACTCCAAATTGAAGAAGGTTTCAAATTGGAACCAGATTCTTTGGGGGATGGATTATGTTCCTTATTTTGTCGAAAGGAACAAAAGCGGATAGAAGCTTTAGATTTACCCTTAGGTCTTTTATCCTGAGGCAAAAAAACTCCCCCCCCCCCCCAGTGACAGTTGAAATAATCAAATCCAACTGAGAACCAAATAACTTATTACCTTGGAAAGAAAGAGATAGTAATCTAGACTTAGATACCATGTCAGCATTCCAATATTTAAGCCACAAAGCTCTTCTAGCTAAAATAGCTAAAGACATAGATTTAACATCAATTTTGATTATATCAAAAATGGCATCACAAATAAAATGATTAGCATGTTGAACAATGCTAGACAAATCAGGATACATTTTCTGTTGCGCTAAACTTTCCAACCAAAAAGTTGATGCAGCTGCAACATCAGCCATAGAAATGGCAGGCCTGAGGAGATGACCAGAATATTAATAAGCTTTCCTTGGATAAGATTCAAGTTTCCTATCTAAAGGGTCTTTGAAATAAGTACTATCTTCCATAGGAATAGTAGTACGTTTAGCAAGAGTAGAAATAGCCCCATCAACTTTGGGGATCTTTTCCCAAAACTCCAATCTAACTGCTGGCAAAGGATACGATTTTTTAAACCTTGAAGAAGGAATAAAAGAAGTACCAGGCCTATTCCATTCCTTAGAAATCATATCAGAAATAGCATCAGGAACTAGAAAAAACTCTGGAGTAACCACAGGAGGTCTATAAACAGAATCTAAACGTTTACTAGTTTTAATATCAAGAGGACTAGTTTCCTCAATATCCAATGTAATCAACACTTCTTTTAACAAGGAATGAATATACTCCATTTTAAATAAATAAGTAGATTTTTCAGTGTCAATAACTGAGGAAGGATCTTCTGAATCAGATAGATCCTCGTCAGATGAGGATAATTCAGTAGGTTGTCGGTCATTAGAAATTTCATCAACTTTATGAGAAGTTTTTTAAAAGACCTTTTACATTTATTAGAAGGCGGGATGGCAGACAAAGCCTTCTGAATCACATTAGCAATAAAATCTTTTATATTTACAGATATATCTTGTACATTAGATGTTGAAGGAACAACAGGCATAGTACTATTACTGATGGACACATTCTCTGCATGTAAAAGCTTATCATGACAACTATTACATACAACAGCTGGAGATATAATCTCCACAAATTTGCAACAAATGCACTTAGCTTTGGTAGAACTGTTATCAGGCAGCAGGGTTCCAACAGTGGTTTCTGAGACAGGATCAGATTGATCAATTTACTTATATGGCAGTTTCAGTAATGGGGGAAAAATGCAAACAGCATAGCCCTCTAACATAGAAAAAGGCAAGAGGCACATAGGAATGGGGTTTTAAATAATTAAATTATTTGGCGGCAAATATGACGCACAACGTAACTGAAAATTTTATTGACGCTAACAACAGCCGGAAAAGACACACTTGCATCATTGACGACGCAACCTTGAGCAAGGAACTCGGCGTCAACTAAGACGCCAGAAATGACAAATTTGTGTCATTGGATGTAACTTCGCACCAAAAATGACGCAATAAACTTTGGCATTTTGCACCCTTGCGAGCCTAATTTTGCCCACGAAATTTAAAGAGAAAACAGTCAATAGAAAAAAGACTATACCCCAGGTAAGAAAAAATATTTTCCTAAATATACTTTTCCCAAATATGAAACTGACAGTCTGCAAAAGGAAATATACATAAACCTGACTCATGGCAAATATAAGTACAATACATATATTTAGAACTTTATATTAATACATAAAGTGCCAAACCATAGCTGAGAGTGTCTTAAGTAATGTAAACATACTTACCAAAAGACACACATCCCCATATAGCAGATAGCCAGACCAGTACTGAAACAGTTATCAGTACACTGTGTGCAGAATTATTAGGCAAATGAGTATTTTGACCACATCATCCTCTTTATGCATGTTGTCTTACTCCAAGCTGTATAGGCTCAAAAGCCTACTACCAATTAAGCATATTAGGTGATGTGCATCTCTGTAATGAGAAGGGGTGTGGTCTAATGACATCAACACCCTATATCAGGTGTGCATAATTATTAGGCAACTTCCTTTCCTTTGGCAAAATGGGTCAAAAGAAGGACTTGACAGGCTCAGAAAAGTAAAAAATAGTGAGATATCTTGCAGAGGGATGCAGCACTCTTAAAATTGCAAAGCTTCTGAAGCGTGATCATCGAACAATCAAGCGTTTCATTCAAAATAGTCAACAGGGTCGCAAGAAGCATGTGGAAAAACCAAGGCGCAAAATAACTGCCCATGAACTGAGAAAAGTCAAGCGTGCAGCTGCCAAGATGCCACTTGCCACCAGTTTGGCCATATTTCAGAGCTGCAACATCACTGGAGTGCCCAAAAGCACAAGGTGTGCAATACTCAGAGACATGGCCAAGGTAAGAATGGCTGAAAGACGACCACCACTGAACAAGACACACAAGCTGAAACGTCAAGACTGGGCCAAGAAATATCTCAAGACTGATTTTTCTAAGGTTTTATGGACTGATGAAATGAGAGTGAGTCTTGATGGGCCAGATGGATGGGCCCGTGGCTGGATTGGTAAAGGGCAGAGAGCTCCAGTCCGACTCCCGCCAGCAAGGTGGAGGTGGAGTACTGGTTTGGGCTGGTATCATCAAAGATGAGCTTGTGGGGCCTTTTCGGGTTGAGGATGGAGTCAAGCTCAACTCCCAGTCCTACTGCCAGTTTCTGGAAGACACCTTCTTCAAGCAGTGGTACAGAAAGAAGCCTGCATCCTTCAAGAAAAACATGATTTTCATGCAGGACAATGCTCCATCACATGCGTCCAAGTACTCCACAGCGTGGCAGGCAAGAAAGGGTATAAAAGAAGAAAATCTAATGACATGGCCTCCTTGTTCACCTGATCTGAACCCCATTGAGAACCTGTGGTCCATCATCAAATGTGAGATTTACAAGGAGGGAAAACAGTACACCTCTCTGAACAGTGTCTGGGAGGCTGTGGTTGCTGCTGCACGCAATGTTGATGGTGAACAGATCAAAACACTGACAGAATCCATGGATGGCAGGCATTTGAGTGTCCTTGCAAAGAAAGGTGGCTATAATGGTCACTGATTTGTTTTTGTTTTGTTTTTGAATGTCAGAAATGTATATTTGTGAATGTTGAGATGTTATATTGGTTTCACTGGTAAAAATAAATAATTGAAATGGGTATATATTTGTTTTTTGTTAAGTTGCCTAATAATTATGCACAGTAATAGTCACCTGCACACACAGATATCCCCCTAAAATAGCTATAACTAAAAACAAACTAAAAACTACTTCCAAAACTATTCAGCTTTGATATTAATGAGTTTTTGGGTTCATTGAGAACATGGTTGTTGTTCAATAATAAAATTAATCCTCAAAAATACAACTTGCCTAATAATTCTGCACTCCCTGTAGAGGTAATGGAATATGACAGTATATCGTCGATCTGAATAAGGGAGGTAGGAGATGAAACTCTACGACCGATAACAGAGAACCTATGAAATAGATCTCCCGTGAGGAAAACCATTGCATTCAATAGGTGATACTCCCTTCACAACCCTCTGACATTCGCTGTACTCTGAGAGGAATCGGGCTTCAAAATGCTGAGAAGCGCATATCAACGTAGAATCTAAGCACAAACTTACTTCACCACCTCCATAGGAGGCAAAGTTTGTAAAACTGAATTGTGGGTGTGGTGAGGGGTGTATTTATAGGCATTTTGAGTTTTGGGAAACTTTGCCCCTCCTGGTAGGATTGTATATTCCAAACGTCCCATACGTCATTAGCTCATGGACTCTTGCCAATTACATGAAAGAAAATTGTTATGCTCGTGGGATATCTCTCTATCAGACCAAACTTGGCCAGTAGTCTTCTTATCGTGGCGTCAAGTGGAATGATAGGAAATATCCCAGAGCAAAGTAAGTTAGTGAAATTAGGTAAGCAGTACTCACGGTAGACAGGGTAGACCTTCAGGGCAATAAGAAAAAGGCAGGGAATGGTCAAGACAGGCTGAGTCCAGCAACAGGAAAGCAATCCAGCAGTGTAGCAGTTCAGTGGTAAACCAATAGAATGGTCAGACAAGCAGAGTTCAATAACAGTATGGCATCCCAGCAGTTCAGGGGTTAAGCAAGCAGAGTGGTCACACAGGCAGAGTTCAATAACAGTATGAAAATCCAGCAGTTCAGGGGTTAAGTAAGCAGAGTGGTCAGACAGGCAGAGTTTAATAACAGTATGGCAATCCAGCAGTTCAGGGGTTAAGCAAGCAGAGTGGTCAGACAGGCAGAGTTCAATTACATTATGGCAATCCAGCAGTTCAGGGGTTAAGCAAGCAGAGTAGTCAGACAGGCAGAGTTCAACAACATTATGGCAATCCAGCAGTTCAGGGGTTAAGCAAGCAGAGTGGTCAGACAGGCAGAGTTCAATAACATTATGGAAATCCAGCAGTTCAGGTGTTAAGCAAGCAGAGGGGTCACACAGGCAGAGTTCAATAACAGTAGGGCAATCTAGCATAAAGTAACACAGCACCCAGGAGCACACAAAGCAACACCTATACTTGGGCACAGGTGAATGTAAGTGAGGTACTTACATAGCTGCAGGATTCGCGCCACAGGAAGAGTCCAGACCGGCATCATGAGGAGAGGCACACGGCGATGACGTCATCGCTGGCACCCGAAGCTCACCCCAGTGTCCATGGCAATGGCCATGGCAACGGACGAAGCGGCGGCCGGTCGGCATGACTCACATTACAACAAAATTAAAACTAAAATTACAACAACAAAAAAACTACCATTACAAAAAATTACAAATTAAATTATCCAAAATAATAAAAATCCATCCCAAAATAAAAAAAACTAATCTATAATAAACTACCAATGGCCCTTAAAAGTGACTTTTGTATGGCATTGCCCTAAAGACAACAGCTCTTTCGCAAAAAAAAATAAAACAAACACCCCCTAACACTACAAACCCCCACCCCCAAACACACAAAATAAAAAAACTAACTAAAAAATAATACAATCTACCAATTGCCCCAAAAAGGTCATTTGTAAGGGCATTCAGCTCTTTTTCAGCCAATTAAAAATTAAAGAAAGCTCTAATCTAAACCCCCCCCCCCCAAAAAAAAATAACACTAACCCCAAAATCGGTAATCACAGTTGCTAAAGTCTGGCGCAAGATCTTCATCCCAGCAGCGAAGCATCTTCATCCAGGTGGCCCCATTTTCATCCATCGCGGGACCGGTATCTTCTATCTTCTTCATATCTGCGGCGGCAGAATGGACGGTGGATGCACAGAGGCGGAGATCCAGGCAGAGGTCCATCGGTCCGATATGGAGGTCCTCTTCATGCGATCGTCTGCCGCACACTGAGGATTCAATGCAAGGTACCCCTTTTATATTAGGGTACCGTTGCATTGCTATTGGCTGAAAATTTCAAATCAGCCAATAGGAATGAGAGCTGCTCTCATTCCTATTGGCTGATTAAACTTTCATGAATAAAAGTGCCGGTTTTTAATAGTATTTTTAAAAACCTGGAACTCATTCTTGAAAGTTTACCTTCACTTTAAAAGGGCATTTCAGCTCATTTTCAGCCCATTAAAAATAAAAAAGCCCTAATCTAAAAAAAACACCCCAAAAATAAAAAATGTAATTATCCAAAATAAAAAAATGTTCCTATTCTAATACCCTGTTTTAAAAAAACAAAAACACCCCAAAATAAAAAAACCTAATCTGTAATAAACTACCAATAGCCCTTAAAAGGGCCTTTTGTAGGGCATTGCCCTAAAGTTAACAGCTCTTTTGCAAAAAAATTCAAACAAACACCCGCCCCAACATTACAAACCCCCACCCCCCAAACACATAAAATAAAAAAACCTAACTAAAAAAAATATAATCTACCATTTGCCCCGAAAAGGTCATTTGTATGGGCATTGCCCTTAAAAGGTCATTCAGCTCTTTTTCAGCCCATATAAAATTAAGAAAAGCCCTAATATAAAAAAAAGCACTTCCCAAAAAAAAAAACTAACACTAACCAGAAAATTGGTACTCACAGTTGCTAAAGTCTTGCGCAAGATCTTCATCCCAGCGGCGAAGCATCTTCATCGCGGGACCAGTATCTTCTATCTTCTTCATATCTGCGGTGGTCGGTCAGACGTGGAGGTCCTCTTCATGCGATCATCTGCCGCACACTGAGGATTCAATGCAAGGTACCCCTTTTATATTGGGGTACCGTTGCATTGCTATTGGCTGAAAATTTCAAATCAGCTAATAGGAATGAGAGCTGCTTAAATCCTATTGGCTGTTCAAATCAGCCAATAGGATTTAAGCAGCTCTCATTCCTATTGGATGATTTGAATTTTTAAGCCAATAGGAATGCAACGGTACCCCCAATATAAAAGGGGTACCTTGAATTGAATCCTTAGTGTGCGGCGGACGATCGCATGAAAAGTACCTCTACGTCGGACCGATGGAACTCCGCCTCCATGCATCCACCAACCACTCTGCCTCCACAGAGATGAAGAAGATAGAAGATGCCGGTCCCCCGATGGATGAAGATGGAACCGCCTGGATGAAGATGCTTCACCGCTGGGATGAAGATCTTTCGCCGGACTTCAGCAACTGTGAGTACCGATTTTGGGGTTAGTGTTATTTTTTTTTTTTTAGGTTTTTTTGGGTTGGTTTTTTTTTAGATTAGGGCTTTTTTATTTTTAATGGGCTGAAAAAGAGCCTTTTTGGGTGCAATGGGTAGATTAGTTTTTTTTATTTTGTGTGTTTGGGGGGTGGGGGTTTGTTTTATTTATTTTTTTGCAAAAGAGCTGTTAACTTTAGGACAATGCCCTACAAAAGGCCCTTTTAAGGGCTATAGGTAGTATATTATCGATTAGGGTTTTGTTTTTTGTTTTTAAAACGGGGTATTAGAATAGGAATTTTTTTTTTATTTGTTTAAAAACATACATGATCCTTTTATTTATAAATCCTATTTTATTCATAAAATAACATTTATTATAAAACACATTTTTTCCAACAAGCTTTATTTGGTAATTAAAAGGTTTACAATTTGGACCAAATGGTGAGATTTCACCAGTCCGACATTTTCAAATGTAGAACATTTCAAAATATTTTGTCTAAAGAACACGTTAATGAAAAAAAAAAGTTCAGAAGTTAGTTCTCCATCAGATATTTGACTTCTACGTATTCAGTATATTCATCTCTTTTATCTGTATGAGTCTTTTGAAAACCTTTCAGTTCTGTTAGGTGATCTTAATTTTGGTTGGTATTTTTTTTTTCTTTAGATAACTTATACAATGTAAACAGTGAAGAAATAAGAAATAAGAAAAGAAAACAAAAACAAAACAAGACTAAGGTACATTACAAACAATTAGTTGATATTTCAGGTTTGATCATAGTGTTAGATAAACATCATTCAACTGTTTTCAGTAGGGTTGAAATATGTTTATTACGTTTAGAGCAATCCTTAGTTGGTCTCCTCCATAAGGTTTTGGTTTTGTAACAGGGTGGTAGGCTTCTCTAAATTCACCCCATACAGAGATGTATTAATATGCCTGATGTTTAGTGGTGGTTTGTGTAGAGTATATACTCTTCCCATATGAAGTTTACCATTTGATAAAAGTTTGTTCGGTGTGTCTGTCAGTAATGGTATTTTTCTAGTGCGAGTAGATGTGTAATATGGTGATTCCATTCTTGCGTGGTTGGGATTGCTATCTTTTTCCAATACCTAGGAATAAGTTGTCGGGCTCCACTGATCATAAGATATAAAAGCACCTGTTTATATTTAAATTTCAGTTTGGGTGGTGTATTAAACAAAAAGGTCAAAGGGTTCAAAGGTAACTCATGTAAGAGTGCTCGACTTATCTCTGCGCATATTCATTGCCAATAGGGTATCAATATTGGGCTGTCCCACCATATATGTGCTAGTGTGCCTGTCTGACCACATCCTCTCCAGCAAGAAGCATCTGTCTGAGGATAGATTTTGGCCAATCTGCTAGGGTTTAAGTACCACCTGCATAATACTTTCATATTTGTTTCAGTGATATTCATAGATGAGGGTGATTTGTCCATGTGCTTAAAGATAATATCCCATTCTGGTTTTGAGACTTCTATGTGTAGTTCTTCTTCCCATGCTTTGGTGTAAGCTGGTAAGTTTACAGAGTGTTTATCTAGTAGTATTTTATATATCTTCAAGAAGTGCCCTCCAATGGGGGTTCTTGTCGCACATAGAGTTTCAAAAGGAGATAGCGTTCTAGTGAGGTTTTGTTTAAATTTATTATGGTTTATAAAATGGGATAATTGTAAATATGTGTACCATTGATAAAAGATTGGGGTATCTCTGTTTGCTAGGTCAGTCTTTGTTCTGAGTTTCCCCTTATCCAGGACTGTACAATACTGTAAGTAAGTGTGTATATTAGTATTATTCTGTGAGGGGTTTTGATAGTGGATGGGAAATTCCAGGTTGTGTAAGAGGGGAGTAAGAGGCAATGGGATTGTAGATATACCTCCTTTTTTGGATATCATGCTATCCCATGTTGTGAATGTGTCTTGTACTAATGTGCAGGCAGTATGCAGCATTTGTCTGTTATGTTTGCTTATCCAGCAATCGCTCCTTAGGTGTACGGATTTAGCAAGGTGTTGTTCTAGCATAACCCATTCTTTGCTTGCTGCATGTTTACACCAGTCTATTATTCTTACTAGTTGGGCTGCCTGCTTATAGAAAAGTTTGTTGGGAACCCCCAACCCTCCATTGTGCCTGCTCCGAGGCATTGTATGTTTGGATATTCTAGGCATTTTGTTGCCCCATATATAGGTATTAGTAACCTTTTGTATGGTATCTATTAAAGAAGCTGGTAGATGGATTGGTATGGTTTGAAAAATGTATAAAAGACGAGGAAGTATGGTCATTTTGTATGCTTGGATTCTTCCTAGCCAAGATAAATGCTTCTATTTCCAGCTGAGTAACTCTGATTGTATGTTTGAGAGTAGGGATTGGAAGTTAAGTGTGAGAAGTGCTCCAGGGTTTTTGGTTATATGTATCCCTAAGTATTTCTATAGATGTTTGTCATATTTTAAACTCTGATTTGGATTCATTCATTTTGAAGTTGGAAAGTGTCCCGTATGTATTTAATATTGGCATTAATGCTAAGAAAGAACCCTGTGGGTTAGTTAGTGTGAGTAGAAGGTCGTCGGCGTAGAGTGTTACTTTGTATTGTGTTTGATCTACAGTTTTCTCTTGGATTTCGTTGGTTCATCTAATTTGGGCAGACAAGACTTCCAAGGGTAGTACAAACAGCAGTGGGGACAAAGGGCACCCTTGTCTTGTGCCATTGTGAATACTGAAGGGGGTAGAAAGGAATCATTTAGTCTAATTATCACAGTAGGTGTGTTATGTAGCGCAAATATCTTTGTTATTATGGTGTTGCCAAGTCCAAACCTCAGTAGGGTGTGGCGTAGAAATCTCCAAGCTAGCCTGTCGAATGCCTTTTCGGCATTGATGGCCAGGAAAAGTGAAGGTATTTTATGGGTTTGGACATATTCCAATAAATTGAGGACTTTGAGGGTATTATCACGTGTTTCTCTCTGCGGTATAAGCCCTGCTTGATTAAAATGAATTAATTGGGGGAGTACTCTGTTAAATCTTGTCACTATGAGTTTGGCGTAAATTTTAATATACACATTCACATTTGGGGTGGGAAATTAGAGGGGGTGCCTGGGGTTTTGCCTGGTTTTGGAATAACTGAAATGCATGCATAGAGCATTGAGGGTGGGAATAATTGCTCGTTATCTATTTTATTGAAGAGAATAAGCAAGTGTGGTATTAGGATATGCACAATTTTTTATAATATTGTACAGTAAAGCCGGGCTCTTGTCAGTTGGTAAGTTTTTAATAGCTGTATCAACTTCAGCTGGGGTAAATGGGGCTTCTAACTCTTTTGCTTGCAGTTGTGTCATTTGTGGTAAAGGAATATCCTCTAAATACGTGTAAATGTCTATACAGTATTTGTGTTTGTTACCTGCTTGGCATGATCAATGTTATAAAAGTTAGTGAAGTATGTTTCAAATTGTGTTAGCATGTCTTGAGTTGTGTATACTCATTTGCCTGAGGGTGTTTTTAATTTGTGCACAAATGTTTTACATTTTTTTCAGCTTGAGGGATCTAGATAGCAGTTTCCCTGCCCTGTTCATTTCAAAATAGAATCTCTAATGCTTGTTTTTTTAGTGCCATTTTGTTAGAGTCATGGATTAGTAGGTCTTGTACCGCTTTGCGTGCCTCCTCCAATTTTGTCCATTGTCCCATAGTGTCCAGCCGTATAATGATGTTTGTTCCAGGGTGATCCTGGGGGAGCGGCGGCAGGGTGTAATTCGGAAGCCCTCGGTCCCCAGATGGTACTGTCCAAAGAGCGACATGGTTCATGGCTGGGAGCCGGAGCCATGGGTGATTGAACATACACTGGGAAGGCCACTGGGGAGTGGGGGTTGTAGAGAGGGGTCTGGAACCCCTGGTTCCCAAGGGAGCTCCCCTCCGGCAATCACTCCATCTCTTGCCCTCCCCAAGGGGTACCAATCCCCAAAAGAGCGAAGCTCTGGGACAAGGTGCATATGGAGCGACCTGGGGTAAGGAACACCGGTTATGCAGGACGATGTGGCCGACCGGCAGTTCCAGGGGCCTGGTCGACCAGATAGGGACTGGGCAGTCAGGGACCAGCTCTTTTCTGATAATGTGTAACCCATAAACAAAGATAATCCAAGGTCTGGGAGATCGAAGTGGTTTTCAAATAGCCCAAATCCGCTTAGAATCCGAGGGGGTGAGGTAGTAGGGGGGTGGAGGTTTAACCCCTGCAGCCCGGTATCTGTGACAGATATGATCAAAAAACCCTAGATAAAGCTTGCAGGGGAGTCGACTGTATACCTAGGTAAAAACTATTGCAGTATAAAAATAAACTACCTAGAGATAGGAATGAAAAAAATAAATTTATTACCACTTTGGAGTATAATGGTATATGTAGAATAATTAAGGAAAGCCTTCCCATTTTATACACAGACCCTATACTTAAGATGATAGTTAATGAGGGATGTCAGTTTATCCCCAAAAAGGGTACAACTATTGGTAATTTTGTATCTCCCTCTGATTTACTTAGACCAAATAAAACCTGTTGGCTGAAGCGCAGAAAAAGGATTTTATAGATGTCGACACAATATATGTAAAACATGTAATTTTGTGAATAAAGGGGAGAATTTTGTTTCTACACAAACCAATTGTACCCACAAGATCAACTTTTATATAAATTGTGCAACAACGCATGTTATTTACCTATTGACCTGTAGGGGGTGCTTCAAGCAGTACGTAGGTAGAACTAAGAGAAACCTAAAGGATAGCATCCTTGAACATGTGTGATCAATTGAGGATTTTTTTTATAATTTTATATGATATATTAAGTTTAGGAATAAGATGAATTATAGAATTGAAATATATGTGAACAATTACCCTTTTACTTATGCCCTTTACTTATTCCCTCTACTAACTGTTATTCTATGTTCTACTCAGTATAATTTGTAATAACGTAGAAAGGTTATTATTGACTGTGACTATGTATCTTTAAAGGGACACTGAACCCCAATTTTTTCTTTCGTGATTCAGATAGAGCATGACATTTTAGGCAACTTTCGAATTTACTCCTATAATCAAATTTTCTTCATTCTCTTGGTATCTTTATTTGAAATGCAAGAATGTAAGTTTAGAGGCCGGCCCAATTTTTGGGGAACAGCCAGGGTTGTTCTTGCTGATTGGTGGATAAATTCACCCACCAATAAAAAAGTGCTGTCCAGAGTTCTGAAGAAAAAAAAAGCTTTAATGCCTTCTTTTTCAAATAAAGATAGCAAGAAAACGAAGAAAAAAATATAATTTATGTAAGAACTTACCTGATAAATTCATTTCTTTCATATTGGCAAGAGTCCATGAGCTAGTGATGTATGGGATATACAATCCTACCAGGAGGGGCAAAGTTTCCCAAACCTCAAAATGCCTATAAATACACCCCTCACCACGCCCACAATTCAGTTTAACGAATAGCCAAGTAGTGGGGTGATAAAGAAAGGAGTAAAAAGCATCAACAAAGGAATCTGGAAATAATTGTGCTTTATACAAAAAAATCATAACCACCATAAAAAAGGGTGGGTCTCATGGACTCTTGCCAATATGAAAGAAATTAATTTATCAGGTAAGTTCTTACATAAATTATGTTTTCTTTCACGTAATTGGCAAGAGTCCATGAGCTAGTGACGTATGGGATATCAAATACCCAAGATGTGGAACTCCACGCAAGAGTCACTAGAGAGGGAGGGATAAAAATAAACAACAGTCATATGCTGAAAAATGAATCCACAACCCAAAATATAAGTTATTCTCATAAAGAAAAGAAAAACTTAAAACATCAGCAGAAGAATCAAACTGAAACAGCTGCCTGAAGAACTTTTCTACCAAAAACTGCTTCTGAAGAAGCAAATACATCAAAATGGTAGAATTAAGTAAATGTTTGTAAAGAAGACCAAGTTACCGCTTGCAAATTTGATCAACTGAAGCTTCATTCTTAAAAGCCAACAAAGTGGCGACTGATCTAGTAGAATGAATTGTAATTCATTGAGGTGGGGCCTAACCCGACTGCAATAAGCTTGAAGAATCAAAAGCTTTAACCAAGAAACCAACGGCTAGATTTAGAGTTTTGTCGGTAAGGACCCGCGTAGCTAACGCTGGCTTTTTTCTGGCCGCTCCTTTAAAATAACTCTGGTATTGAGAGTCCATATAATGTCAGCGTTAGGCTCCAAAAAAAGGAGCGTAGAGCATATTTAACGCAAATGCAACTCTCGATACCAGAGTTGCTTACGGACGCGGCCAGGCTCAAAAACGTGCTCATGCACGATTCCCCCATAGGAAACAATGGGGCTGTTTGAGCTGAAAAAAAACCTAACACCTGCAAAAAAGCCGCGTTCAGCTCTTAACGCAGCCCCATTGTTTGCTATGGGGAAACACTTCCTACGTCTGCACCTAACACTCTAACATGTACCCCGAGTCTAAACACCACTAGCCTTACACTTATTAACCCCTAATCTGCCGCCCCCGCTATCGCTGACCCCTGCATATTATTATTAACCCCTAATCTGCCGCTCCGTAAACCGCCGCTACTTACATTATCCCTATGTACCCCTAATCTGCTGCCCCTAACACCGTCGACCCCTATATTATATTTATTAACCCCTAATCTGCCCCCCACAACGTCGCCTCCACCTGCCTACACTTATTAACCCCTAATCTGCCGACCGGACCTGAGCGCTACTATAATAAAGTTATTAACCCCTAATCCGCCTCACTAACCCTATAATAAATAGTATTAACCCCTAATCTGCCCTCCCTAACATCGCCGA
The DNA here is from genome assembly GCF_027579735.1 of Bombina bombina. Classification (NCBI taxonomy): domain Eukaryota; kingdom Metazoa; phylum Chordata; class Amphibia; order Anura; family Bombinatoridae; genus Bombina; species Bombina bombina. The sequence goes on along the minus strand of NC_069502.1, from coordinate 942,386,587 downwards.
CACCTAACTTCAATTATTAACCCCTAATCTGCCGACTGGAGCTCACCGCTATTCTAATAAATGTATTAACCCCTAAAGCTAAGTCTAACCCTAACACTAACACCCCCCTAAATTAAATATAATTTTAATCTAACGAAATTAATTAACTCTTATTAAATAAATTATTCCTATTTAAAGATAAATACTTACCTGTAAAATAAATCCTAATATAGCTACAATATAAATTATAATTATATTATAGCTATTTTAGGATTAATATTTATTTTACAGGTAACTTTGTAATTATTTTAACCAGGTACAATAGCTATTAAATAGTTAAGAACTATTTAATAGCTAAAATAGTTAAAATAATTACAAATTTACCTGTAAAATAAATCCTAACCTAAGTTACAATTAAACCTAACACTACACTATCAATAAATTAATTAAATAAAATACCTATAATTATCTACAATTAAACCCAACACTACACTATCAATAAATAAATTAAATACAATTCCTACAAATAAATACAATGAATTAAACTAACTAAAGTACAAAAAATAAAAAAGAACGAAGTTACAAAAAATAAAAAAATATTTACAAACATTAGAAATATATTACAACAATTTTAAACTAATTACACCTACTCTAAGCCCCCTAATAAAATAACAAAGCCCCCTAAAATAAAAAAATGCCCTACCCTATTCTAAATTACTAAAGTTCAAAGCTCTTTTACCAAGAAGTTCAGCTCTTTTGCCTGTAAAAAAAACATACAATACCCCCCCCCCACAACATTACAACCCACCACCCACATACCCCTAATCTAACCCAAACCCCCCTTAAATAAACCTAACACTAAGCCCCTGAAGATCTCCCTACCTTGAGTCATCTTCACCCAGCCAAGCCAAATTCTTCATCCAAGCGGAGCAAGAAGAGGTCCTCCATCCGGTAGAAGTCTTCATCCAAGCGGGGCAGAAGAGGTCTTCCATCCGATTGAAGTCTTCATCCAAGAGGCATCTTCTATCGTCATCCATCCGGAGCGGAGCGGCAGCATCCTGAAGACCTCCGACGCGGAACATCCATCCTGGCCGACGACTGAACGACGAATGACGGTTCCTTTAAATGACTTCATCCAAGATGGCGTCCCTCGAATTCTGATTGGCTGATAGGATTCTATCAGCCAATCGGAATTAAGGTAGGAAAAATCTGATTGGCTGATAGAATCCTATCAGCCAATCGGAATTCGAGGGACGCCATCTTGGATGACGTCATTTAAAGGAACCGTCATTCGTCGTTCAGTCGTCGGCCAGGATGGATGTTCCGCGTCGGAGGTATTCAGGATGCTGCCGCTCCACTCCGGATGGATGACGATAGAAGATGCCTCTTGGATGAAGACTTCAATCGGATGGAAGACCTCTTCTGCCCCGCTTGGATGAAGAACTTCTTGGGGCATGCCCCGCAAAGGGCCCTGTTCAGGGCTGGTAAGGTAAAAGAGCTTTGAACTTTAGTAATTTAGAATAGGGTAGGGCATTTTTTTATTTTGGTGGGCTTTGTTATTTTATTAGGGGGCTTAGAGTAGGTGTAATTAGTTTAAAATTGTTGTAATATATTTCTAATGTTTGTAAATATTTTTTTATTTTTTGTAACTTAGTTCTTTTTTATTTTTTGTACTTTAGTTAGTTTAATTCATTGTATTTATTTGTAGGAATTGTATTTAATTTATTTATTGATAGTGTAGTGTTAGGTTTAATTGTAGATAATTATAGGTATTTTATTTAATTAATTTATTGATAGTGTAGTGTTAGGTTTAATTGTAACTTAGGTTAGGATTTATTTTACAGGTAAATTTGTAATTATTTTAACTATTTTAGCTATTAAATAGTTCTTAACTATTTAATAGCTATTGTACCTGGTTAAAATAATTACAAAGTTACCTTAAAATAAATATTAATCCTAAAATAGCTATAATATAAATATAATTTATATTGTAGCTATATTAGAGTTTATTTTACAGGTAAGTATTTATCTTTAAATAGGAATAATTTATTTAATAAGAGTTAATTAATTTCGTTAGATTAAAATTATATTTAATTTAGGGGGGTGTTAGTGTTAGGGTTAGACTTAGCTTTAGGGGTTAATACATTTATTAGAATAGCGGTGAGCTCCAGTAGGCAGATTAGGGGTTAATAATTGAAGTTAGGTGTCGGCGATGTTAGGGAGGGCAGATTAGGGGTTAATACTATTTATTATAGGGTTAGTGAGGCGGATTAGGGGTTAATAACTTTATTATAGTAGCGCTCAGGTCCGCTCGGCAGATTAGGGGTTAATAAGTGTAGGCAGGTGGAGGCGACGTTGAGGGGGGAAGATTAGGGGTTAATAAATATAATATAGGGGTCGGCGGTGTTAGGGGCAGCAGATTAGGGGTACATAAGGATAACGTAGGTGGCGGACGGCAGATTAGGGGTTAAAAAAATTAAAACGAATGGCAGCGATGTGGGGGGGCCTCGGTTTAGGGGTACATAGGTAGTTTATGGGTGTTAGTGTACTTTAGAGTACAGTAGTTAAGAGCTTTATGAACCCGCGTTAGCCCAGAAAGCTCTTAACTACTGACTTTTTTCTGCGGCTGGAGTTTTGTCGTTAGATTTCTAACGCTCACTTCAGACACGACTTTAAATACCGGAGTTAGAAAAATCCCATTGAAAAGATAGGATACGCAATTGACGTAAGGGGATCTGTGGTATGGAAAAGTTGCGGCTGAAAAGTGAGCGTTAGACCCTTTTTTGACTGACTCCAAATACCGGCGGTAGCCTAAAACCAGCGTTAGGAGCCTCTAACGCTGGTTTTCACGGCTACCGCCAAACTCCAAATCTAGGCCCAAGGAAATAGCAGAAGTCTTTCTGACCTTTCCTAGGACCAGAAAATATAACAAATAGACTAGAAGTCTTCCTGAAATCTTTAGAAGCTTCAATATAATAAATAAAGGAAGGGAAAACAATTTCTCTACTATTGATATTAGAATTCACAACCTTAGGAAAAAATGTAAATGAAGTCTGCAAAACCGCCTGATCCTGATGAAAAATCAGAAAAGGAGATTCATAAGAAAGAGCAGATAGCTTAGAAACTCTTCTAGCAGAAGAGATGGCCAAAAGGAACAATACTTTCCAAGAAAGTAGTTAAATGTCCAAAGAATGCATAGGCTCAATATGGAGGAGCCTGTAAAGCCCTCCAAACCAAATTAAGACTCCAAGGAGGAGAAATTGATTAATGACAAGCTTAAATATGAACTAAAGCCTGTACAAAACAGTGAATATCAGGAAGTTTAGCAATCTTTCTGTGAATAAAACAGAAAGAGCAGAGATTTGTCCCTTCAAGGAACTTGCAGACAAAACCTTATCCAAACCATCCTAAAGAAACTGTAAAATTCTTGCACTCTAAAAGAATGCCAAGAGAATTTATGAGAAGAACACCATGAAATGTAAGTCTTCCAAACTCGATAATAAATCTTTCAAGAGACAGATTTACGAGCTTGTAACATAGTATTAATCACTGAGTCAGAGAAACCTCTATGACTTAGCACTAAGCAATCAATTCCCATACCTTCAAATTTAATGATTTGAAAATCTGATGGAAAAACGGACCTTGAGACAGTAGGTCTGGCCTTAACAGAAGTGGCCAAGGTTGGTGGTTGGATATCCGAACAAGACCCGCATGCCAAAACCTGTGAGGCCATGCTGGAACCACCAGCATCACAAACGATTGTTCCATGATGATTCTGGAGATCACTCTTGGAAGAAGAACTAGAGGCGGGAAAATATAAGCAGGTTGATAACACCAAGGAAGTGTCAGCGCACCCACTGCTTCCGCCTGAAAATCCCTGAACCTGGACAGGCATCAGGGAAGTCTCTTGTTTAGATGAGAGGCCATCAGATCTATCTGTAGAAGACCCCATATCTGAACAATCTGAGAAAACACATCTCAATGGAGGAACCATTCCCCAGGATGTAAAGTCTGACAGCTGAGATAATCCGCCTCCCAATGTCTATACCTGGGATATGCACCGCAGAAATTAGACAGGAGCTGGATTCTGCCCAAGCAAGTATTCGAGATACTTCTTCATAGCTTGTGGACTGTGAGTCCCACCCCGCTGATTGACAAATGCCACTGTATGTGATATTGTCTGTTTGAAAATAAATGAACAGTTCTCTCTTCAACAAAGGCCAAAACTGAAGAGCTCTGAGAACTGCACTGAGATCTAAAATATTGATTGGTAATCTCGCCTCTTGAGATTTCCAAACCCCTTTTGCTGTCAGAGATCCCCAAACAGCTCCCCAACCTGAAAGACTTGTGTGTATGCCAGAAAGAGTGTGAGTTTGTGTGTATGCCAGAAAGAGTGTGAGTTTGTTTGTGTGTATGCCAGAAAGAGTGTGAGTTTGTGTGTATGCCAGAAAGAGTGTGAGTTTGTTTGTGTGTATGCCAGAAAGAGTGTGAGTTTGTGTGTATGCCAGAAAGAGTGTGAGTTTGTTTGTGTGTATGCCAGAGAGTGTGAGTTTGTTTGTGTGTATGCCAGAAAGAGTGTGAGTTTGTTTGTGTGTATGCCAGAAAGAGTGTGAGTTTGTGTGTATGCCAGAAAGAGTGTGAGTTTGTTGGTGTGTATGCCAGAGAGTGTGAGTTTGTTTGTGTGTATGCCAGAAAGAGTGTGAGTTTGTTTGTGTGTATGCCAGAAAGAGTGTGTTTGTGTGTATGCCAGAAAGAGTGTGAGTTTGTTGATGTATGTATCAGAGTGTGAGTTTATTCATTGTGTGTCATTTGGTTAACTGATAATTAACGCATAATAACATTATCTAATAAACATTATTTTTTTTAAATGCATAAAACGTTGTAAGGGCTCAAAGATATAAGTTCTCAGGTGTTAGGAAAATAAAGGACTGCAAAGGATTTTAACATAGAGATACATACATACATGTCTAATACACATATAAACATATACATACATTTGTATACATTTATAGACTTATTTATAAGTGCATTGTAGCCCTTTGTAGTCAAGAAGATGAAACATGAAAAATCATATTTATGGAATATTCATATTTAATAAAGTGTTATACTGTGTATTTATTGTTAATATTTCACATTCCAATGTTCTGCACATGAGAGAGAGAGAGAGAGAGAGAGAGAGAGAGAGAGATGTGCAAAAATCCATCAGATATACATTTAAATATCTCTTTAAGAATAAATAGAACATATTATGCTATAAACAGAACATTGGATTATGAAATATGCAATATTATCTTCTTAAGTTTCGCTTTTAGATAACCGCAAACGTGTCTGTGCGACTTGTGGGTGTTAGGATTTTTTCAACTTTTTTGTCTCCTTGAAGTCTATGGGGGAATGCAATTTTCCGTTCGTGACTTCTCAAAGTCTATTTGTTACCGTGACTGTTTACTTTCAACTCGTAATATGAGTGTGAATCTCTGAGCGCAAAACAATTACTTCTTGCGGTTTTAACTCTCGAATACTAGCTCAATCTAGTCTACCACTCCACTTGTAATCTGGCCCAAAATGGGGTTTACTTCGAAATCTTATAAATGTTTTTATAGTCAAAATTGTTTTTTACATTCATGATAAGAAAAAAATATAAAAATTGAAAAAAACACAATAAAGGGAAATAGTCTAAACCAGGAAAATATGGTATTTATAAAGAATTCTTGTTCTCAACATGCTGGGTTTATTATATCATGTTTTTTTCATTGGAACAAGTGCAATTTGTAGAAATAAGCACAATAAAAGGGCTTTTGTATAAACATTTTCTTCCCTTGGATCTTTTGTGTGTAGCTGTAATTTGAAATCATTCCTTGGTGAGATAGATCGATGTAAGCAAATGCATTGTGGGAGCTCTACATTTGTTTTGGTTTTCATTATTTTATATCCATTTCTCCTTGTAAAAATGGCTCAACAGAGTTACATAGTTTTCTTTTAATTAATATAAAATTAAGCTGCAAGAGATGTAGCTGAAAAGAATGTATTTTAATAGCCTCTTATCACCATTTTCGATAATGTGAGTGATGATATGTGTATTACATAAATTAATTTACATTAGATCATGGCATCAATTCAATGTCAACACTCAAAACTAAAATGTATATTAGAGTATTTCAATTTTAATTAGTGGCATTGGTTACTTGTTTTCACTGTTTCAGGGTCAGTTTTTATTGTGTATATATCTACTATCTACCTACCTACCTATCATCAGTCTATATATATATATATATATATATATATATATATATATATATATATATATATATATATATATATATTACATGCTCAAAGAGCTGGGTGTCATGTATCTTGATATCACAATGAGCCCATTAAACATATAGCAGGTAAGTTGATGTTAAATATCACTCCAAAGAAAGTAATTTGAGAAAAAAATAGAGAAGATACCGTAACTTGGATGTTTTGACTAATTTCTAATGAGGAATCTTATTCTAGTCTTTACCATGGTTCTTTTAAAACATAGGAACATCATCAAACTTAAAGGGACACTGAACCCAAATTTTTTCTTTCGTGATTCAGACAGAGCATGAAATTTTAAGCAACTTTCAAATTTACTCCTATTATCAAATTTTCTTTATTCTCTTGGTATCTTTATTTGAAATGCAAGAATGTAAGTTTAGATGCCGGCCCATTTCTGGTGAACAACCTGGGTTGTCCTTGCTGATTGGTGGATAAATTCATCCACCAATAAAAAAGTGCTGTCCAGAGGTCTGAACCAAGAAAAAAGCTTAGATTCCTTCTTTTTAAAATAAAAATAGCAAGAGAACGAAGAAAATTTGATAATAGGAAAATTGCTTAAAATTTCATGCTCTATCTGAATCACAAAATAAAAAAATGGGTTCAGTGTCACTTTAAGCACTTATACACCAAAATCAAAAGAAAAAAAATCGTGGTAAAAAGGGATACTAAAACCATTTTTTTTTTCTTTAATGATTCTGATAGAGCATGCAATTTTAAGCAACTTTCTAATTTATTCCTATTATTAATTTTTCTTCGTACTCTTGCTATTAAAAGCAGGAATGTAAAGCTTAGGAGCCGGCCCATTTTTGGTTCAGAACCTGAGTTACCCTTGCTTATTGATGGCTGAATGTACCCACCAATAAGCAAGCGCTATCCAGGGTGCTGAACCTAAAATGGGCCGGCTCCTAAAGGCTTAAAGAAAAATAATATAGAACACATATACACATGTATAGATGTATACAGTAGTAAGCCAGTTTTACACAACAGATAATACTCACAACATTTAAGAAATCTCTCTAAGAACTGAAGTGAGTAATCTGGTGTAGTAAGAGCTTGCAATCAAATTACTCATCAGAATCATGGCATGTACACAGTAATGGTTCTAAAGGGCAAGCAAGGAATGCAAAGCACCCACACTTTTTTATTATGCACCCCCAATGTGCTGAGGAGGAGGGTAAAAAGATAAAAATTACTACTCCCCACCCCTGTCCTTTAGGCAGACCATGTCCCACAACTGCCCAATTACACTCCTGGACCATCTTGCTCTGCCTTCAGAACACATGCGACTCAAGCTCCCCCTGTCCTGACCCTGCCTATGAAACACTGGTAACTACAGCTCCACCCTCACTGTCCACACAAGTGGAACACCCGCAACTAAACCTAGGAATGTTTCCCTTCTCGTAGTAAGGTTTCTGGAATCACCACGGCCCTTAAATCTAACAGTAGGTCATGTAAATATGAAGATGACTTCCCCGCTGCCTCTGGGGCAAGGGCCATCTGCTGCTACTGTCTTCCAATACAAGTTGTCCTAGGCATCTGCAAGATGGCATCATATTGACAGAAGAAACCCTGGTAAACAGGAACTCTGACAAATGTGTGGCCCCACTGTGCAGATGTTCCATGACTCCAGCTCTGTTCACAAATTTCCACTCAAATGCAGCCATTAGTTCTACATAACAGAGGGTTTCACCAGTCATCTCTGGTTCATCATAGACCTCTACAGAGGTTAGAAAACATTTCTTTTAATGTAGTATGTGCAGAGTGGGGGTTTATGACTGCTTAGTTAAAGGAACAGTAAAGCCAAAATTAAACTTCCATGACTCAGAGCATACAATTTTAAACAAAAAAAAAGGTTTTTGGCAGTATTCACTGCTACCTGGTGCAGTCTAGAGGACAAACACCAGAGCTTCAGTTGCATGCTACAGAGCTCTAGAACAATGGGGCTGATGTTACTCAACATAAACAGTTCAAATTAAAAGACAGGAAACTTTAAGAAATGTTCTACATTATATGTGAATGGATGTCATAGCCTGTAAATGCCACCGTCATTAGAATATTATTTAAAATGGATTTGGAAAGAGCTTTTAGCCAGCCTTAACCACATGGACTTCTAACTAGAATCTGCAGCTTGATAAACAAATCTTCACTCTTTTTTTTTTCTTGTTCTCAGCCACCTAGATAATTCTTTTCCTGTGTTCCAACTATGCAACTAAGTTATTCTTATTAATATGCTTGGTCTATGCATTTATTTTAGATGATGATGTGGCTTTCTATTGGTTGTAACTGTCTCCTTTAAAAAAATATTAAAACCTCCAGAAAATGCTAAGAAGAAAAACGATGCCCTTATTGCATAGTATTTATACATTTTCCTAACTTATTTTCATCAATATTTACACCTAGATTTAGAGTTCTGCATTAGCCGTCAAAAGCAGCGTTAAGGGGTCCTAACGCTGTTTTTGGCCACCCGCTGGTATTTAGAGTCAGGCAGGAAAGGGTCTAACGCTCACTTTCAAGCCGCAACTTTTCCATACCGCAGATCCCCTTAGCGCAAATTGCATATCCTATCTTCCTAACGCTTTTATTTAGAGTCTTGGCTGAAGTGAGCGGTAGACCCTCTACCGACAAGACTCCAGCCGCAAAAAAAAGTCAGTAGTTAGCTTTCTGGGCTAACGCCGGTTTATAAAGCTCTTAACTACTGTGCTCTAAAGTACACTAACACCCATAAACTACCTATGTACCCCTAAAACGAGGCCCCCCCACATCGCCACCACTCTAATAAAAAAATTTAACCCCTAATCTGCCGACCGCACATCGCCGCAACCTACATTATCCCTATGAACCCCTAATCTGCTGCCCCTTACACCGCCGACCCCTATATTATATTTATTAACCCCTAATCTGCCCCCCCCAACGTCGCCGCTACCTAACTACACTTATTAACCCCTAATCTGCTGACCGGACCTCGCCGCCACTATAATAAATGTATTAACCCCTAAATCGCCGCACTCCCGTCTCACAAACACTATAATAAATGTTATTAACCCCTAATCTGCCCTCCCTAACATCGACGCCACCTAACTTCAAGTATCAACCCCTAATCTGCCGACCGGACCTCGCTGCTACTATAATAAATGTATTAACCCCTAAAGCTAAGTCTAACCCTAACCCTAACACCCCCCTAAGTTAAATATAATTTTAATCTTACGAAATAAATTAAATCTTATTAACTAACTATTTAAAACTAAATACTTACCTGTAAAATAAACCCTAAAATAGCTACAATATAACTAATAGTTATATTTTAGCTATTTTAGGATTTATATTTATTTTACAGGCAACTTTGTATTTATTTTAACTAGGTACAATAGCTATTAAATAGTTATTTACTATTTAATAGCTACCTAGTTAAAATAATTACAAAATTACCTGTAAAATAAATCCTAACCTAAGTTACAATTAAAACTAACACTACACTATCACTACTCTAAGCCCCCTAATAAAACAAAAAAGCCCCCCAAAATAATAAAGGTCCCTACCCTATTCTAAATTAAAAAGTAATCAGTTCTTTTACCAGCCCTTAAAAGGGATTTTTGCGGGGCATGTCCCAAAGTAATCAGCTCTTTTGCTGTAAAAAAAAAAAAACAACCCCCCCAACATTAAAACCCACCACCCACATACCCCTACTCTAACCCAAACCCCCCTTAAATAAACCTAACACTACCCCCTGAAGATCTCCCTACCTTGAGTCGTCTTCACCCAGCCGGGCCGAAGTCTTCATCCGATGGGGCAGAAAAGGACATCCAGACCGGCAGAAGTCTTTATCCTATCCTGGAGTTGATTACTTTTTAATTTAGAATAGGGTAGGGACCTTTATTATTTTGGGGGGCTTTTTTATTTTATTAGGGGGCTTAGAGTAGGTGTAATTAGCCTAATATTCTTGTAATAATTTTTTATTTTTTGTAATTTAGTGGGGGTTTTTTTTTGTAATTTAGTTTAGTTTATTTAATTGTATGTAATTGAGACGGGAGTGCGGCGGTTTAGGGGTAAATACATTTATTATAGTGGCGGCGAGGTCCGGTCAGCAGATTAGGGGTTAATAAGTGTAGTTAGGTAGCGGCGACGTTGGGGGGGCAGATTAGGGGTTAATAAATATTATGTAGGTGTCGGCGATGTTAGGGGCAGCAGATTAGGGGTGCATAGGGATAATGTAGGTTGCGGCGGTGTACGTAGCGGCAGATTAGAGGATAATAATATAATACAGGTGTCGGCGATAGCGGGGCGGCAGATTAGGGGTAAATAAGTGTAAGGTTAGGGGTGTTTAGACTTGGGGTTCATGTTAGGGTGTTAGGTGCAGACTTAGAAAGTGTTTCCCCATAGGAAACAATGGGGCTGCGTTGGAAGCTTAACGCTGCTTTTTTGCAGGTGTTAGGTTTTTTTTCATCCCAAACTGCCCCATTGTTTCCTATGGGGGAATCGTGCACGAGCATATTTTGCCAGCTTACCGCTACCGTAAGCAACGCTGGTATTGAGGGTTGAAGTGGCGGTACATTAGGCTCAACGCACCCTTTTTGGAGCCTAACGCAGCCCTTCAGACAACTCTAAATACCAGCGTTGTCTTAAGGGTGTATTGGGAAAAAAATCTGTGTTGGCTACGCACTACTTCTTGTCATGCAGTGCTTCAGGCATGTGCACGCTACTTATTCTAGATATCTCTTCAACAAAGAATAACAAGACAATTAAGCAATTTCGATAATAGAAGTAAACTGGGAAAGTTTTTAAAATTGTACTCTATATCTGAATCATGAAATTTTGGGTTTCATTTCCCTTTAACCCTAGAAAACATAGGGTGGGGTGTTGTGGATAAATTAATTTAATTGAACTAATACCCAAGCTGTTGAGTCCACGAGTAAAATCATAAATGGAGGGATTTAAAAAATATATATATTTTCACTGAGAAATTTACTCCACAACCTCAATAAAAAAATTATTTTTGTTTATGAAAATAAATCACAGGCAGAAATATCATATTGAGACAAATGTGTGAAGAACCTTCCTACCAAAGGCTGCCTCAGAAGAAGCAAAAACATCAAAATGGTAGAATTTTGTAAAAGTATGCAAAGAAAACCAAGTAGCTGCCTTGCAAATCTGTTCAACTGAAACCTCATTCTTAAAGTCCCAGGAAGTAGCAACTGACCTAGTAGAATGAGCAGTAATCTGTTGTGGTGGAGGCTGACCTGCCTCCAAGTACAAATCAAAAGTTTCAACAAAGAAGCCATTTCAGCATAAAAACTATAACGCAGCCATTACAAATCTTGTCGGTATAGCTGTACCGCAAACATTTTAGCCTGTAAAGCAACGTCAATCCCACACTCAAAAAAAATTACGTTTTTGTGTGGGATATCCATTGCGCCGGTAAGTTGTGCGGTGAGGCTAAAATGCTTGCGTTACAGCCTATACCGACACGATCCATACCACCATCTGAGAGCAGTAGTTATGAGTTTTGCACAACAAAACTGTTACACAAAACTCATAACTAAAATGTTACAAAGTACACTAACACCCATAAACTACTTATTAACCCCTAAACCGAGGCCCTCCCGCATCACAAACACTATAATAAAATTATTAACCCCTAATCTGCCGCTCCCGACACCGCCGCCACTAATAAAAGTTATTATCCCCTATTCCGCCGCTCCCCGGCATCGACACCACTAAATTAACCCCTAAACATCTGGCCTCCCACATCACCGCCACTAAATAAACCTATTAACCCCTAAACCGCCAGCCCCCCACATCGCAAGAAACTAAATTAAACTATTAACCCCTAAACCTAACAACCCCCTAACTTTAAATTAAAATTACAATATCCCTATCTTAAAATAAATAAAAACTTAACTGTGAAAATAAAAAAACCTAAGTTTAAACTAACAATTAACCTAACAACTTGTCATACTCTGCAAGGGAGCAGGTTAAGGAGTTGGGAGCTGTTGTGCAAAGGTGTCAGGTTCTGGGGTTAAAGTTGTGTTTTGTCTGCGTGAGTCTTTCCTTTTTGGCATAATTAAACAGGTACAAGGTTTTAGGAAATAAAGGTGATGGTTTTATTGATAGGATAATTAGCAATGCAGAGATATGCAAATTAGATAAGGCAAAGTCTATAGGCTGTAGACTGGAACTCTGTAGTATCAGGCCGGAATGCAGGTCTTTGTAACAACAGGCAGGATACTTGCATATGCTGTAAACTGGAACTATAGGCTGTAGACTGGAACCATATGGTGTAGACTGGAACTCTGTAGTAACAGGCAGGAATGCAGATCTTTGTTATAACAGGCAGGATACTTGCATATGCTGTCGACTGGAACTCTGTACTAACAGGCAGGAATGCAGATCCTTGTAATAACATGCAGGATACTTGCATATGCTGTAGACCGGAACTCTGTAGTAATAGGCAGGAATGCAGATCCTTGTAATAACAGACAGGATACTTGCATATGCTGTAGACTGGAACTCTGTAGTAACAGGCAGGAATGCAGATCCTTGTAATAACAGACAGGATACTTGCATATGCTGTAGACTGGAACTCTGTAGTAACAGGCAGGAATGCAGATCCTTGTAATAACAGACAGGATACTTGCATATGCTGTAGACTGGAACTCTGTAGTATCAGGTAACAAGCAAGCAAAAGTACCTGAGTCAGTCCTTAGAAAATAGAGAATTAGCCAAGATCAATTGCCAGGAAATCAGTCCAAAAACAAAACACAGTGCCAAGGGAATATCCAGAGTAGTCACAAAATGAAGCAGAAATCAGGCACCAGGAAATCCAACAAATCTGTATTTCACTCAGGAAACAGGACCAAAGGGTCTGTCAGAGTATAACACTCAATGTCAAGGCCCAGAACTGAAAGCAAACCTCCCAGATATAGCAGGCTGCTGATTATATGATTTGTTTCAGCTGGTAAGCAGGTGGAGTCAGAGAACCAAAGTTGTATCAAACAGAAAATCCAATATTCTTAGTCTGTGCTCAAGCCATCTGGTGGCAACGTGGTAAAACAACAGGCTGGGGAGGAACAGCAGCAGAAATAGAAATAGAGACAGGTCCCTGGTTCAATTCTAGGCTGGATCATGACAGTGCCCCCTCCTCAAGGACGACCTCTGGGCAGACTTAGCATTCTCATATAGCTCCAGATCTTTAATGCGTACTAGCGTGCCATCAGTACAATCAGGGGGTATTACCTTTTTTTGAAGGGTTCTCCAGAAGAGGATTATGCAGACTGGAATTAGTATAGAGGTCCCCAACATGACTGATCTTTGGTTTCTGTGCAGTTCTAGGCTTGTAGGTTCTGAAGAGGTGGGTCTGAGGAACAGAAGGTAAAGGACGTTTTGACCTAACAGCAGTTTGAAGCATTGTCCCTTCAGTGTCAGTATCAGTATCATCTTCAATGGTTGAATAGTTAGACATTTCTTCTGAAATGCACAAAGATGAGAATGTAGCTGCATTTGGTAGGCAAATCTCTGGATTTGTAGTACTAGGATTCTGTGGATGACATGTTAGTACTTCACAGAAATCCGAGTCTTTGGAAGGTGCAGTCCTAGGCTGATCAAATAGGGGATGTAAAATAGAACCCATGCAGAGCTCATTTCCAGAGGAATCCGAAGTGGGATTAAAGTTTGACTTCCTCTCTGTAGCCCGTCCATTTAATGAATCAGGATTTAGAGGTGGAGACCCAGGAACAGACTTCTTAGGGGGTCTCACTGGACAAAAGGATATTACATGCCCAGTAGCTCCACAATAGAAACATAAGCCATTAGTTCTCGTTCTTGCCATTTCATGAGTGGTAAGAGGGGTTGATATCCTCCTTTGGATTGGTAAGGATACAGTCTTTGGGGTAGTGGACACAGGAGTAGGAGTGCCCAACCCAGAATTTTTTTTATTGAAAAAGTCTTTCAGGCTATCCTGTAAAGTCTGGAATCCTGCAGTGAAATCTTGGATAAGTGACTTCAATGTATCCGGAAATGACTTTAGAATTTGGTTAAGTTGTAGTTGATGAGAGTCCACAGACAAAATTCTCTCTGACACTTCAGTGAAAAAATGGATCACCTCTGTTAGCTCCGATGTGGGGCCTTGACATTCTGTCATGCTCTGCAAGGGAGCAGGTTCATTAGATAAGGCAAAGTCTATAGGCTGTAGACTGGAACTCTGTAGTATCAGGCAGGAATGCAGATCTTTGTAATAACAGGTAGGATACTTGCATATGCTGTAAACAGGAACTATAGGCTGTAGACTGGAACCATATGGTGTAGACTGGAACTCTGTAGTAACAGGCAGGAATGCAGATCTTTGTAATAACAGGCAGGATACTTGCATATGCTGCAGACTGGAACTCTGTACTAACAGGCAGGAATGCAGATCTTTGTAATAACAGGCAGGATACTTGCATATGCTGTAGACTGGAACTCTGTACTAACAGGCAGGAATGCAGTTCTTTGTAATAACAGGCGGGATACTTGCATATGCTGTAGACTGGAACTCTGTAGTAACAGGCAGGAATGCAGCTCCTTGTAATATCAGACAGGATACTTGCATATGCTGTAGACTTGAACTCTGTAATAACAGGCAGGAATGCAGATCCTTGTAATAACAGACAGGATACTTGCATATGCTGTAGACTGGAACTCTGTAGTAACAGGCAGGAATGCAGGTCCTTGTAATAACAACAGACAGGATACTTGCATATGCTGTAGACTGGAACTCTGTAGTATCAGGTAACAAGCAAGCAAAAGTAGTCAGTCCTTAGGAAATAGAGAATTAGCCAAGATCAATTGCCAGGAAATCAGTCCAAAAACGAAACACAGTGTCAAGGGAAAAAAAATACCCCCAACAGTAAAACCCACCACCCAATCAATTGCCCCAAATAAAAAAACCTAACTCTAAAAAAAACCTAAGCAACCCAAACACCCAAAAACTTTTTCAAAATGGCGTCCCTTGCATTCATATTGGCTGATTTCATTTTTCAAAATTAATCCGACAATAGGATGAAAGCTACTGAAATCCTATTGGCTGTTCAAATCAGCCAATAGGATGAGAGCTACTGAAATTCTATTGGCCGATTTGAAGAGGACACTCCGCATCGGATGTCTTGAAGGATAGACCAGCTCCGCACCGCCGGGATGAAGATAGAAGACGCCGATCGGGATGAAGATAGAAGATGCCGCCTGGATGGATGAAGACCTCGCCTCATGGATGAAGACTTCTCACCGCCTGGATGTCCGGACTTCAGAAACTGTAAGTGGATCGTCGGGGTTAGTGTTAGGTTTTTTTTTACTTTTTTTGGGTGGGGTTTTTTTCTAGATTAGGGTTTGGGCTTTTTTTAAAGAGTTAAATACCCTTTTAAGGGCAATGCAAAAGAGCCAAAAGCCCTTTTAACTGCAATGCCCATACAAATGCCCTTTTCATGGCAATGGGTAGCTTAGGTTTTAGTTAGAGTTAGGTTTTTTTATTTTGGGGAATTGGTTGGGTGGTGGGTTTTACTGTTGGGGGGGGTCTTTGCATTTTTTCAGGTAAAATAGCTGATTTCTTTAGGGCAATGCCCAACAAAAGGCCCTTTTAAGGGCTATTGGTAGTTTATTGTAGGCTAGGGTTTTTTTTATTTTGGGGGGCTTTTTTATTTTTTTAGGGCTATTAGATTAGGTGTAATTGTTTTTATTTTGGATAATTTAGTTTATTATTTTTTATAATTTAGTGTTTGTTATTTTTTGTAATTTAGTTTTTGTTATTTTTTGTAATTTTATATTTTAATTTTTTTTAGTAGTGTTAGTTTTTTTTTAATGTGTAATTTAGTTTTTGTGTGTAGTGTGATAGGATCGCCTAAAGGTGGATTCCTGCTGCTAAAAAAGTTCTTCCCTCAAAGAGAACTAAATGATAGATAAGAAGAAAAAATGGGGTTTATTTAGCAGCGCTAAAAAAAGCTAGGAAATGATGATACCAATCTAATTTATGTTTTATACAATCTTGTTTATTTAAAAATTCTTATAACACATAAAAACAACAGCAAATGCTATTCCTAATTAATAAAGGGACGTCTCCCTTATACAACACTTATAAAAACAGACTAGAACCATGTATTGATAAACCCTAGGATTCCAGGTATAAAGGAAATAATTCTATAGATAACATATGGCAAGCAACAAATTTCTAAGATAAATGGTGAATTGAATATTTAAAAGGCACAAATGTATCAATCCTAACAGCTTAACAGTTCTTCAGTAACAAATACCGTTATAAAGTTACACAGTTACTTTCCTTGGACATATATATAATTTAGTTTTTGTAATTGGCTGTTATTTTAATTTTAGCTTTATTATAGTGGCGGCGATGTTGGGATGCGGGGAATAGGGGTTAATAACTTTATTATAGTGGTGGCGATGTCGGGAAGCGGCAAAAGAGGGATTAATAACTATTATTAGTGGCGGTGATGTCGGGAGCGGAAGATTAGGGGTTAATAACTTTATTTAGATGTTGGGGACGGCATATTAGGGGTGTTTAGACTTGGGGTTTAAACATAACTTTTTTCCCCCTAAAGATCAATGGGGTTGCATTACGGCGATCGCCATTCCGCGCTTCAGGTGTTAGTTTTTTTTCTAACATCTTCTCCCCATTGATGTCTATGGGGAAAGCGTGCACAAGCACATCAAAGTAGCCCTTGGATTTTGTGCGGTATGGAGCTCATTGCCACCATATCGCAAGCACAAGGCGGCTTTTTAGAAACTTGTAATGGCAGCGCTATGGAAGGTGAAATAACACAACTTTTGTTGCATTCGTTTCACACCCTCTATAGCGCAAAACTTGTAATCTAGGTGTTAGTGAACAAAGTAGAAGTTTGTCTAAAGCATCAATGTAATATTTCAATGCCCTAATGACGTCCAAATTATGCAAAGATCTCTCTGAAGCATTCTTGTGATTAGGAGATAAAGAAGGGACAACAATCTCTTTACTAATATTGACTGACGAAAACAACTTTAGGCAAAAAGTCAAAAGTAGTCCGTAAAACTGCCAAAAATCAGATAAGGAGAATCAGAAGAAAGAGCGGATAGTTCAGAAACTCATCTAGAAGAGATAGCCAAGAGAAATAACATCTTCCAAGAAAGCAGTTTAATATCCACATTATGCAAAAGTTCAAAAGGAGAAGCCTGCAAAACCCTTAACACCAAATAGCTCCCCAACCTGAGAGACTTGCATCTGCAGTGATCATAGTCCAGGTAGCCAGCCCGCTGAATAATAAACTGATGATCCAGCCACCAAGTCAGAGAGACTGACTTGTACTGAAATCCAAAAAGATCTTTTGAGACAGCTGAGTATTATCTCGGCACCATTGACTAAGCATACAAAACTGAAGAGGTCTCATGAGAAAATGAGCAAAAGGAATTGCATCTGAAGCTTCAATCATAAGACCTATAACTTCCATACAAAGAGCAACCAAGGGGAAAGAGAGAGACTGAAGTTTCAGACAAGCTGACCCCAATTTTAACCTTCTCTGCTCTGTTAGAGAAAGACTTATGGAGACTGAATCTATGTTTAATCCCAAAAAGGTTACCTTTGTTTGAGGAATCAAAGAACTTTTTGGAAAATTGATCCTCCAACCATGCTGTTGAAGATGCAACAAGAGTTGGTTGGTGTGATATTCTGCTAAAGGAAAAGACAGATCTTGAACCATAATGTCATCCAGGTTAGGAAACACTGCAATTACACAGAGTTTTGATCACAGACAAAAGAGCACACAGAAACTTTGTGAATATTGTTGGAGCTGTAGCCAGACCAAATCGAAGAGTAACAAACTAAAAATGCTTGCCCAGAAAGCCAAACCTCAGAAACTGGAAATGTTCTCTTTGAACTGGAACATGAAGGTAAGCATCCTTTAAATCTATTGTGGACATAAACTGACCTTGCTGAATGAAAGGCAGAATAAAACAAAAAGTTTCCATTTTGAAAGAGGGAATCCTTACAAACTTGTTCAGGGCTTTCAGATCCAGAACAAGTACCTTCCTTCATTGGAATAATAAAACTATTTGAAAAACATCCCATTCCCTGTTCCTGCGAAGGAACTGGTATAATAATTCCTATAGCTTCCAGATCTGAGACAGACTGGAAACTAACTTATGCTTTTAAAGGATGTCTTGGAACCATGGACAGAAAAAAAACTTTCTCTGGGATACCTTGTTCTGAATCCTTTTCGATATCCCTGAGAAACTATATTCAGAACCCTGTGATCTGTAACAGACTGAAACCAAGCCTCCTGAAAGAGGATTAACCTGCTGAGCCAGAGATGCCTTTCTTCTGAGCAGAGGAGTAAACCTTTTGTTCCTTATTCTGTAGAAAGGAACGAAAATGATTGGAAGCTTTAGATTTCCTTCTAGACTTTTTGTCTTGAGGAAGAAAAACCCCTTTACCTCCAGTAACAGTAGATACAATAGAATCTAAATCAGAACCAAACGGTTTATTTCCCTGAAAAGAAAGAGAATAATCTGGATTTTGGCACCATATCAGCAGACCAGGATTTAACCCAAAAGGACTGCCAAAGACCTGCTTTTGACATTAATCTTCATAATATCAAACACAGCATCACAAATAAATGAATTGGCACTTTTGAGTAAACCCAAAAGATTTTCACTAGCAGAGTCATCAGAACACTGTTCTGAGAGACTAGATAACCAGTAAGTTGTTGCAGAAGCAAAAGAAATAGATGGCCCGAGGATATACCCTACTTTTACAAAGGCCCTTCTATGAAAAGACTCTAATTTTCTCTCCAAAGGATCCTTAAAAGTAGTACTGTCTTCCAAAGGAATAGTAGAGTAGCAGAGAGTGGAAATTCTCCCATCAACCTTGGAAACACATTCCCACAACAGGTAAATAATATAACTTTTTAAACCTTGCAGAAGGATTACATTAATTACTTGGCTTACTATTCCCTAGAAATCATGTCAGAGCATCAGGAGTAGGGAAAACCCCAGAGAGATTAACAAACTAAAATAATTAAGACCTCTTTTAAAAGAGAACAAATATGTTAAATTTTAAACAAAAAAAAGAGGAAATATCAACAATAGTTGAAGATCCCTTATGACCAGAGGAAACATCACCATCTGAAGACATAACAGTATCCCTAAACTTGTTTGAAGGTGGGTGTCAAAGAGCTGAACATTGTTGTGCCAATGCTGCTCCCGAATATATCTCTGAAGCCATAGGCCCCTAGTTATCAAGCCGTCAACCTAAAATACACTGGAATTCCGCAGCGTATTTGTGGTGAGGCTGATTCGCCTTAGTTATCAAGCCCTAGACACCGGCAAAATTAGAATTTTGTGACGTAAGCTTCGATCCGCCGGACTCAGTCCGACACAGATCGATGCTTACGTCACTACAGATGTTCCGCACACAAGTTCGGCACAATCTGACTACTTTTGCTAGTTATCAAAAAACTAGCAGGTACGCTCGGCACTTTTCCGGCCCAACGTACCTGGTTTTCAATCCACCGCCCTGGAGGCGGCAAAACCCATAGGAATCAATGGGAGTCTGACCATAGCGAAAGTTCATGTTCGCTGCTGCCAGACATCCCATTGATTCCTATGGGAGATGTCTACACCTAACACCCTAACATGTACCCCGAGTCTAAACACCTCTAATCTGTCCCCCCTACACCGCCGCAACTAAATAAAGTGTTGATGATAAATATTAACCCCTATCCTGCCCCCCCTACACCGTCGCCACCTATAATAAAGTTATTAACCCCTATCCTGCCCCCCTACACCGTCGCCACCTATAATAAATTTATTAACCCCTATCCTGCCCCCCCTACATTGCCGCCACTGTAATAAAAATATTAACCCCTAAACCTAAGTCTAACACTAACCCTAACACCCCCCTAACTTAAATATTAATTAAATAAATCTAAATAATATTTCTCTTATTAACTAAATTAATCCTATTTAAAACTAAATACTTACCTTTAAAATAAACCCTAATATAGCTACAATATAACTAATAATTATATTGTAGCTATCTTAGGATTTATTTTTATTTTACAGGCAAATTTCAATTTATTTTAACTAGGTACAATAGCTATTAAATAGTTATTAACTATTTAATAGCTACCTAGTTAAAATAAAGAGAAATTTACCTGTAAAATAAAAACTAACCTAAGTTACAATTACACCTAACACTACACTATACTTTAATAAATTATTCCTATTTAAAACTAAATACTTACCTGTAAAATAAACCCTAAGATAGCTACAATGTAATTAATAATTACATTGTAGCTATTTTAGGATTTATATTTATTTTACAGGTAACTTTGTATTTATTTTAGCTAGTTAGAATAGTTATTAAATAGTTATTAACTATTTAATAACTACCTAGCTAAAAGAAATACAAAATTACCTGTAAAATAAATCCTAACTTAAGTTACAATTAAACCTAACACTACACTATCATTAAATTAATTAAATAAATTACCTACAAATAACTACAATTAAATTAAATTAAATAAACAAACTAAAGTACAAAAAATAAAAAAGCTAAGTTACAAAAAATTAAAAAAATAAGTTACAAACATTTAAAAAATATTACAACAATTTTAAGCTTCTTACACCTAATCTAAGCCCCCTAATAAAATAACAAAGCCCCACAAAATTAAAAAAAATCCCTACCCTATTCTACATTAAAAAGTTACCATCTCTATTACCTTACCAGCCCTTAAAAGGGCCTTTTGCGGGGCATGCCCCAAAAAAAACAGCTCTTTTGCCTGTAAAATAAAAATACAACCCCCCAACATTAAAACCCACCACCCACATACCCCTAATCTAACCCACACCCCCCTTAAATAAACCTAACACTACCCCCCTGAAGATCATCCTACCTTGAGCCGTCTTCAGCCAGCCGACCACCGATGGAACCGAAGAGGAGATCCGGAGCAGCAGAAGTCATCATCCAAGGGACGCTGAAGAAGTCTTCCATCCGATTGAAGTCAACATCCAGGCGGCGCTGAAGAAGTCTTCCATCCGATAGAAGTCTTCATCCATGCGGCGTCTTCAATCTTCATCCATCCGGAGCGGAGCCATCTTCAGACGAGCCGACGCGGAGCCATCCTCTTCTTCCCGACGACTAACGACGAATGAAGGTTCCTTTAAGGGACGTCATCCAAGATGGCGTCCCTTCAATTCCGATTGGCTGATAGGATTCTATCAGCCAATCGGAATTAAGGTAGGAAAAATCTGATTGGCTGATTGAATCAGCCAATCAGATTGAAGTTCAATCCGATTGGCT
Organism: Bombina bombina; assembly: GCF_027579735.1. NCBI lineage: Eukaryota > Metazoa > Chordata > Amphibia > Anura > Bombinatoridae > Bombina > Bombina bombina. The sequence goes on along the minus strand of NC_069502.1, from coordinate 942,364,998 downwards.
GATCCAATCAGCCAATCAGATTGAGCTCGCATTCTATTGGCTGTTAAACTATTTATTTAGTTGCGGCGAGGTCCGGTATCCGCAGGATAGGGGTTAATAACTTTATTATAGGTGGCGGCGGTATAGGGGAGCAGGATAGGGGTTACTAGGTATAATGTAGGTGGCGGCGGGGTCCAGGAGCGACGGTTTAGGGGTTAATACATTTATAAGAGTTGCGGCGGGGTCTAGGGGCGGCGGTTTAGGGGTTACTAACTTTATTTAGTTGCGGGGGGCTCCGGGGGCGCCGGTATAGGGGGTAGAACAGTGTAGTTTAGTGTGGGTGCTTAGTGACAGCTTGTCAATAAAGCTGTCAAAAAGCCGAATAGCAGCGAGATCGGATGAGTGATAACTCTCACAGTCCGCTGCTCATCGCCCCGTACTTGGTGCGTGGCTTTTTGACAGATTTTTTGATAACTTAGGTGAAATTTTTCAGGTCCGCGGCGGCGATGGTAGGCGAGCTTAGGCGGGCGTATTGGACCGGCGAAGACAGGTAAAGTAGACACGTTGATAACTAGAGGCCATAGGCTAGAGCTGCATTGCCTAGCAATGTGAGCGTGCCTCTCTGTGCTGGCCTGTTCTGATGGCGTTAGGTGGTCTTCTTATTCTTGGTGTGTCAGATCATCAGCGCCCGTTTGTTGGATTCTTTATCGTCTCCTGGGTGCTCTTATTGAATCTGTTGTAAGTTGTCTGACCTCTGCTTGCCTGACTACTCTCCTGGATACTCCTAATACTAAACCTGCTCTAAGTTGCCTGAACTCTGCTTGCCTGATGACTCTCCTAGATACCCATAACACTAAGCCTGCTAAAAGTTGCCTGACCTCTGCCTGTATGAGTCCCTACATCCATCTGGTCATCAAATTCTCCTGTGGTCACTTTACTCCTCCAGTGAGTACTCTTTTGAATTTCATTATTGCTGCTCCTATGGGTTGTGTCCTGTATTTTACTTACGCCTAGATTTAGAGTTTTGCGGCCAAAGGGGTGCATTAGCTACGCATGCTTTTTTCTGGCCGCACCTTTTAAATACCGCTGGTATTAGTTCACAGAATGGCTGCGTTAGGCTCCAAAAAAGGAGCGTAGAGCATATTTACCGCAACTTCAACTCTCGATAAGAGCGGTGCTTACGGACGCGGCCAGCTTCAAAAACGTGCTCGTGCACGATTCCCCCATAGAAAACAATGGGGCTGTTTGAGCTGAAAAAAACCTAACACCTGCAAAAAAGCCGCGTTCAGCTCCTAACGCAGCCCCATTGTTTTCTATGGGGAAACACTTCCTACGTCTGCACCTAACACTCTAACATGTACCCCGAGTCTAAACACCCCTAACCTTACACTTATTAACCCCTATTCTGCCGCCCCCACTATCGCTGACCCCTGCATATTATTTTTAACCCCTAATCTGCCGCTCCGTACACCCCCGCCACCTACATTATCCCAATGTACCCCTAATCTGCTGCCCTAACATCGCCGACCCCTATATTATATTTATTAACCCCTAATCTGCCGCCCCCAACATCGCCTCCACCTAACTACACTTATTAACCCCTAATCTGCCGACCGGACCTGAGCGCTACTATAATAAATGTATTAACCCCTAATCCGCCTCACTCCCGCCTCAATAACCCTATAATAAATAGTATTAACCCCTAATCTGCCCTCCCTAACATTGCCGACACCTAACTTCAAGTATTAACCCCTAATCTGCCGACAGGAGCTCACCGCTACTCTAATAAATTTATTAACCCCTAAAGCGAAGTCTAACATTAACCCTAACACCCCCCTAAATTAAATATAATTTAAATCTAACGAAATAAATTAACTCTTATTAAATAAATTATTCCTATTTAAAGCTAAATACTTACCTGTAAAATAAACCCTAATATAGCTACAATATAAATTATAATTATATTGTAGCTATTTTAGGATTAATATTTATTTTACAGGCAACTTTGTAATTATTTTAACCAGGTACAATAGCTATTAAATAGTTAATAACTAATTAATAGTTACCTAGTTAAAATAATTACAAAATTACCTGTAAAATAAATCCTAACCTAAGTTACAATTAAACCTAACACTACACTATCAATAAATTAATTAAATAAACTACCTACAATTATCTACAATTAAACCTAACACTAGTAGTAGTGTTAAACCTAACACTACACTATCAATAAATAAATTAAATACAATTCCTACAAATAAATACAATTAAATAAACTAACTAAAGTACAAAAAATAAAAAAGAACTAAGTTACAAAAAATAAAAAAATATTTACAAACATTAGAAAAAAATTACAACAATTTTAATTACACCTACTCTAAGCCCCCTAATAAAATAACAAAGACCCCAAAATATAAAAAAATGCCCTACCCTATTCTAAATTACAAAAGTTCAAAGCTCTTTTACCTTACCAGCCCTTAAAAGGACCTTTTGTGGGGCATGCCCCAAAGAATTCAGCTCTTTTGCCTGTAAAAAAAACATACAATACCCCCCCCAACATTACAACCCACCACCCACATACCCCTAATCTAACCCAAACCCCCCTTAAATAAACCTAACACTAAGCCCCTGAAGATCTTCCTACCTTGTCTTCACCATGCCAGGTATCACCGATCGTTCCAGGCTCCGAAATCTTCATCCAAGCCCAAGCGGGGGCTAGACATCCATCATCCGGCGGCTGAAGAGGTCCAGAAGAGGCTCCAAAGTCTTCATCCTATCCGGGAAGAAGAGGCGATCCGGACCGGCAACCATCTTGATCCAAGCGGCATCTTCTATCTTCATCCGATGACGACCGGCTCCATCTTGAAGACCTCCACCGCGGACCCATCTTCTTCTTCCGACGACTTCCCGACGAATGACGGTTCCTTTAAGGGACGTCATCCAAGATGGCGTCCCTCGAATTCCAATTGGCTGACAGGATTCTATCAGCCAATCGGAATTAAGGTAGGAAAATTCTGATTGGCTGATGGAATCAGCCAATCAGAATCAAGTTCAATCCGATTGGCTGATTCAATCAGCCAATCAGATTGAGCTTGCATTCTATTGGCTGTTCCGATCAGCCAATAGAATGCGAGCTCAATCTGATTGGCTGATCGGATCAGCCAGTCAGATTGAACTTGATTCTGATTGGCTGATAGAATCAGGGGCTTAGTGTTAGGGTTATTTAAGGGGGGTTTGGGTTAGATTAGGGGTATGTGGGTGGTGGGTTGTAATGTTGAGGGGGTATTGTATTTTTTTTTTTACAGGCAAAAGAGCTGAATTCTTTGGGGCATGCCCCACAAAAGGTCCTTTTAAGGGCTGGTAAGGTAAAAGAGCTTTGAACTTTTGTAATTTAGAATAGGGTAGGGCATTTTTTTATTTTGGGGGTCTTTGTTATTTTATTAGGGGGCTTAGAGTAGGTGTAATTAGTTTAAAATTGTTTTAATTTTTTCTAATGTTTGTAAATATTTTTTTATTTTTTGTAACTTAGTTCTTTTTTATTTTTTGTACTTTAGTTAGTTTATTTAATTGTATTTATTTGTAGGAATTGTATTTAATTTATTTATTGATAGTGTAGTGTTAGGTTTAATTGTAGATAATTGTAGGTAGTTTATTTAATTAATTTATTGATAGTGTAGTGTTAGGTTTAATTGTAACTTAGGTTAGGATTTATTTTACAGGTAATTTTGTAATTATTTTAACTAGGTAACTATTAAATAGTTCTTAACTATTTAATAGCTATTGTACCTGGTTAAAATAATTACAAAGTTACCTGTAAAATAAATATTAATCCTAAAATAGCTACAATATAATTATAATTTATATTGTAGCTATATTAGGATTTATTTTACAGGTAAGTATTTAGCTTTAAATAGGAATAATTTATTTAATAAGAGTTAATTTATTTCGTTAGAATAAAATTTTATTTAATTTAGGGGGAGTTAGGGTTAGGGTTAGAATTAGCTTTAGGGGTTAAAAAATTTATTAGAGTAGCGGTGAGCTCCGGTCGGCAGATTAGGGGTTAATGTTTGAAGTTAGGTGTCAGTGATGTTAGGGAGGGCAGATTAGGGGTTAATACTATTTATTATAGGGTTATTGAGGCGGGAGTGAAGCGGATTAGGGGTTAATAACTTTATTATAGTAGCGGTGCGGTCCGCTCGGCAGATTAGGGGTTAATAAGTGTAGGTAGGTGGCGGCGACGTTGTGGGGGGCAGATTAGGGGTTAATAAATATAATATAGGGGTTGGCGGTGTTTGGGGCAGCAGATAAGGGGTACATAAGGATAACGTAGGTGGCGGCGCTTTGCGGTCGGCAGATTAGGGGTTAATTATTGTAGGTAGCTGGCGGCGACGTTGTGGGGGGCAGATTAGAGGTTAATAAATATAATATAGGGGCCGGCGGTGTTAGGGGCAGCAGATTAGGGGTACATAAGTATAACGTAGGTGGCGGTTGGCAGATTAGGGGTTAAAAAATTTAATTGAGTGGCGGCGATGTGGGGGGGCCTCGGTTTAGGGGTACATAGGTAGTTTATGGGTGTTAGTGTACTGTAGAGCACAGTAGTTAAGAGCTTTATGAACCGGCGTTCATAAGCTCTTAACTACTGACTTTTTTCTGCGGCTGGAGTTTGGTCGTTAGATTTCTAATGCTCACTTCAGCCACGACTCTAAATACCGGCGTTAGAAAGATCCCATTGAAAAGATAAGATATGCAATTGACGTAAGGGGATCTGCGGTATGGAAAAGTTGCGGCTGGAAAGTGAGCGTTAGACCCTTTCCTGACTGACTCCAAATACCAGAGGGCGGTGAAAACCAGCGTTAGGACCCTCTAACGCTGGGTTTCACGGCTACCGCCCAACTCTAAATCTAGGCCTTAGTGTGCTAATATGTGCTTATATTTTACCATAGCATTTGGGTCTAATTCTAGACTGAACTTATATCACTGGTAGCAGGAGAGCAGCCAGCACCTCAGAAACTGCAGCTTTGATAAAAAAAAAATAACGCTAGGTGAAACATCATTTATTTTCTCCTGTAATGAACAAACAGAAGGTGCAATAAACTCACAGGTACAATGCTTGCTAAGCCGAACTGCAAAACAAAGCAGGAGATATTACCATCACATCCGTTGGTCAGATAATGCTCATTAGTATAAAAAAAAATGCTAACCCGACAAGCATTAACACAATGTGCTTAACAAATTTCAAACTAAGCGCGCCAAATACCAACTTGTGCAAAACAGCAAGGGGAATAATGTAAAGGATTATGTGTGAGGGCCATTTATATTAGCAAATATAGTGGGTATTGAAAAGAATCACCACCCTTAAAAATATTCACATTTTGATGCTTTGCAGCCTAAAATAAAGACAAACACAGTTTTTGTTTATCCAGTTGTAATTACTCAGTGCAACTTATAACATCGAAGTAAAATATATAACACCAACACGTCAGGCAAAAATAAAGACAATACAAAAACAGAATCAGCAAGTTGGAAAAAGGATCACCCCTTGTGTCAGTATTTTGTTGAACCACCTTTCGCTTTAATTACTGTTTTTAGTCTGTTGGGATATGTCTCTACTAACTTTGCACATCTAGACTGTGCAATATTTGCCCACTCTTCTTTGCAGAACTGCTCCAGTACCGGTACATTTGATGATGACCGTTTGTAGTCATGCCACAGATATTCAATGGGGTCTGGGCTCTGACTAGGCCATTCAAGGACATTCACCTTTTTCTCCTTCAACCACTGCATGGTCATTTTTGCTGTGTGCTTTGGGTCATCTTCAGGTTGGAAGGTAAACCTTCTTCCCATTGGCAACTTCCTGGCAGAGGGCAGCAGAATTTCCTCGAGAATTTGACAGTATTTTGCCCCATCCATTATTCCTTCTATCCTCGCAAGTGCTCCAGTGCCTGCTGCAGAGAAACAGCTCCATAGCAGGATATTACCACCTCCATGCTTTACTGTAGGTATGGTGTTATTTGGATGGTGAGCTGTATTAGATTTCCTCCAGACATATTGTTTGGTGTTGAGGCCAAATAATTCAATTTTAGTCTCATCTGACCATAACACCTTTTTCCATGTGGCCTCAGAATCTCCTAGGTGTGTTATGGCAAAGCTCAGTCATGACTGAATGTGGCCTTTCTTGAGGAGTGGCTTTTTTTCTTGCAACCCTCCCATACAAGCAATATTTGTAGAGAATTTGTGATATTGTTGTTGCTGTGGGCCTTTTGGTAACCTCTCTGACCAGTCTTCTCCAGGCTCTTTCATCCAGTTTGGAGCGACATCCTGATCCAGAGAGGGTCTATGTTGCACCAAATACCTTCCACTTCTTAATAATAGACTTCACTGTGCTTCTAGGCATTGGTAAAGCCTTTGCTATTTTCTTGTATCCATCTTCTGACTTGTGCCTGTCCACAACATTATCCCAGGGATCTTTTGACAGTGCTTTGCCACCCATAGTTGATTGTTTGCTTCAGTTGCACTACCAGGGACTGAGATACTCCACAGCTGATCACAATTGAAGGTCAAATGGCTTTGCGTGTGCCATTGAGAAGGTGATTAGCTACCCCTTATTGAGTTGGAAAAAGGGGGTTACCCTTTTTCCAACTCAGTTATTCTGTTTTTGAATTGTCTTTAAAAACATAATTTATGTAAGAACTTACCTGATAAATTCATTTCTTTCATATTAGCAAGAGTCCATGAGCTAGTGACGTATGGGATATACATTCCTACCAGGAGGGGCAAAGTTTCCCAAACCTTAAAATGCCTATAAATACACCCCTCACCACACCCACAATTCAGTTTAACGAATAGCCAAGAAGCGGGGTGATAAGAAAGGAGCGAAAGCATCAAAAATAAGGAATTTGAATAATTGTGCTTTATACAAAAAAATCATAACCACCACAAAAAGGGTGGGCCTCATGGACTCTTGCTGATATGAAAGAAATGAATTTATCAGGTAAGTTCTTACATAAATTATGTTTTCTTTCATGTAATTAGCAAGAGTCCATGAGCTAGTGACGTATGGGATAGCAGATACCCAAGATGTGCAACTTCCACGCAAGAGTCACTAGAGAGGGAGGGATAAAATAAAGACAGCCAATTCCGCTGAAAAAATAATCCACTACCCAAATCAAAAGTTTACATTTTTATAATGAAAAAACTGAAGTTTTAAGAAGAGAAAACATCAAAATGGTAGAATTTAGTAAAAGTATGCAAAGAAGACCAAGTCATTGCTTTGCAAATCTGATCAACAGAAGCTTCATTCTTAAAAGTCCAGGAAGTAGAAACTGACCTAGTAGAATGAGCCGTAATCTTCTGAGGTGGGGATTAACCTGACTCCAAATAAGCATGATGAATCAAAAGCTTTAACCAAGATGCCAAAGAAATGGCAGAAGCCTTCTGACCTTTCCTTAAACCAGAAAAGATAACAAATAGACTAGAAGTCTGTCTGAAATCTGAGTAGCTTCAACATAATATTTCAAAACTCTTACCACATCCAAAGAATGTAAGAATCTTACCAAAGAATTCTTAGGATTAGGACACAAGGAAGGGACAATAATTCCTCTACTAATGTTGTTTGAATTCACAAATTTTGGTAAAAATTGAAATAAGGGCAGCAAAAACCACCTTATCCTGATGAAAAATCAGAAAAAGGAGATTCACAAGAAAGAACAGATAATTTAAAAACTGTTCTAGCTGAAGAGATGTCTAAAAAGAACAATACTTTCCATGAAAGTAATTAATGTCCAAAGAAAGCATATGCTCAAACAGAAGAGCCTGTAAAGCCTTCAGAACCAAATTAAGACTCCAAGGAGGAGAAACTGGCTTAATGACAGGCTTGATATGAACCAAAGCCTGAACAAAACAATGAATATCAGAAAGATTTAGCAATTCTTACTGTGAAACAGCACAGGAAAAGCAGAGATTTGTCCTTTCAAGGAACATGCAGACAAAACCTTATAAAGAAACTATAAAATCCTAGGAATTCTAAAAGAATGCCAAGAGAATTTATAAGAAGAGCATCATGAGATGTAAATCTTCCAAACTCGATAATAAATCCTACTAGACACAGATTTATGAGCCTGCAACATAGTATTAATCACTGAGTCAGAGAAACTTCTATGACTAAGTACTAAGCATTAAATTTTCATACCATCAAATTAATAATTTGAATTCCTGATGAAAAAAACGAATGTTAAAATATAAGTCTGGCCTTAATGGAAGTGACCAAGATTGGCAACTGGACATCCGAACAAGAACCATATACCAAAACCTGTGTGGCCATGCTGGAGCCACCAGCCACACCAAAGATTGCTCTCTGATGATTTTGAAAATCACTCTTAAAAGAAGAACCAGAGATGAAAAAATATAGGCAGATTGATAATGCCAAGGAAGTGTCAATGCATACACTACTTCCGCCTGAGGATCCCGGACCTGAATAGGCCCCTGGGAAGTTCCTTGTTTAGATGAGATGCCATCAGATCTATTTCTGGAAGCCCTCACATCTGAAAAATTTAAAAACATATCTGGGTAAAGAGACCATTCTCCCGGATGTAAAGCTTGATTAACAGAGATAATCCGCTTCCCAATTGTCTATACCTGGGAAAAAGACCACAGAAATTAGATAGGAGCTGGATTTAGCCCAAGCAAATATCCGAGATACTTCTGTCACAGCCTAAGGACTGATAGCCCCATCCTGATGATTGACATACGCCATAGTTGTGACATTGTCTGTCTGAAAAAACAATAAACGTCTCTTCTTCAAAAAGAAACCAACTGAAGAACTCTGAGAATGCACAGAGTTTTCCAAACCCCTTGTGCTGACAGAGATCCTCAGAGACAGCCTCCCAACCTAAAAGACTCGCATCTGTAGAGATCATGGTCCAGGTTGAAAGAACCGAAGAGACCTGTAGAACTAAATAATGGTGATCTTAACCACCGAATCAAAGATAGTTAAACATTAGGATTCAAAGATATAAAAAGTGATATCCTAGAATCCCTGCACCATTATTCAGCATAAAAAACTGGAAAGGTTTCCTATGAAATGAGCAAAGGGAATCTAATCCAATGCTGCAGCCATGAAACCTAAAACTTCCATGCAAATATAGCAACTTGAAGGAAATAATAGAGACTGAAGGTTCCGACAAACGGAACCCAATAAACTTGTCACTTGTCTGTTAGAGACAAAAACATTGACACAATCTATCTGGAAACCTAAAAAAAGGTGCCCCTTGTGTGAGGAATCAATGAGCTTTTGATAAAAAAAATCCTCTAACCATGTCTTGAAGAAACAACAAAATTGAATCATATGAGATTCCTCAGAACGAAAAGACTGAGCCAGTACCATGATACCGTCCAAATAAGGAACACTGAGAACCTTGAAAAGATTCTTAGAGCTGTCGCTAGATCAGAAGGAAAAGCAACAAATTGGTAATGCTTGTCAAAAAAAGAGAATCTCAGAAAATAAAAATAATCTGAATGAAAACAGAAAATGAAGATATGCATCTATTGTATCTATTGTAAACAAATAATGCCATCACTGACCAAAAAGGCAGAATAGACCATATAAACACCATTCTAAAATATACACTTATACACTTAGGTACACTTATATGACAATTCAAAAAGATTTTCTATCTTTGGAACAATGAATAGTCTTGAATAAAACCCCAAAACCCAGTTCCTAAAATGAAACTGGAATAAATACCCCAGAAAACTCCAGGTCTGAGCAGCGCTTGAGCCCCAACGGGTGACCAGCTGCACTTCACCAGTACCCAAAACATATAGGTCTGAAACACACTTCAGGAAAGTGTTAGTCTTACTGGAATAGCTGGAATATGATAGAGAAAAAAGACTTCTCACAGACGGTTTTACTCTGAATCCTATTCTGTACCCAAAGTCTAAGAAGTTTGGACTGAATAGAACCAAACAAATTTCAAAAAAGTCTTAACCTGCCCCTTACCAGCAAAGCTGGAATAAGAACTGCACCTACATGCAAATTTGGGGAGCTGATTTTGAACTTTAAAAAGGCTTAATTGAATGAAGAAAAAAACTTCCAATTATAAACATGTTACTTGGGGAAGAATTCAGGATTCCGTTCCTTAGTAAGAACAGAAAACTAATATAAGCTTAAAGTTTTAGTCTTAGAACTCAATCTTGAAGCCCAGAGTAACAGTTAAAGAATTGAATCCAATTATGAACCAAATAATTGATTATCTTGGAAAAAAAGAAATATGGATTTTAGAAATCAAATTAGCATTCCAAGATTGAAATCACAAAGTTCTTCTAGCTAAAATAGCTAAAGACATAGATTAAACCTCATTTGCGAAAATATTTAATAAAATGACAACACAAATTAAATTATTAGCATGTTAATCAAGTTAAAGGACCACTCAACAAATGCAAAATAACAAGACAATGCAATAGCACTTAGTCTGAACTTCAAATGAGTAGTAGATTTTGTCCTTTTAACAATGCTAAACAAATCATAATCCGATACTTGATCTTAAAGTATCCAACCAGAAAGATGAAGCAATTGCAACATCAGCCAAATAAATTACAGGTCTAAGAAAAGTACCTGAAAATAATTTTCCTTAAATAAGATACAACCATCTGAAGGAAAAAAAATAAAAATAAATAAATACTATTTGCTATAAGAATAATAGTATATTTAGCAGGAGTAGAGATAGCCCCATTAACTTGGGGAATCTTTCCTCAAAACTAACTGCCAGCAAAGAATACAATTTAAAAACCTTAAAGAAGGACTAAAAGAAAATTCTCAGCCTATTCCATTCCCTAGTATCAGGAATTGGAAAAAAAACCTCTGAAGAAACCACAGAAGATAAATAAGCAGAATTTAAATGTTAGCTAGTCTTTAAAATCAAAAGAACTAGTTACTTCAATATCCAAAATAATCAACACTTTTTGAACAAAGAACAAATGTGCTCTATTAAAAAATAAAAAAATAGATTTGTTAGTGTCAATATCTGATGAAGAAAAATTCTGAATGAGAAAATTCATTATGTTGTTGGTCATTTGAAACTTCATCAACTAAAAAAGAAGTTTGAAAAAGACCTAAAAATTTTATTAGGCGGGATGTCAGACAAAGCCTTTAAAATAGAATCAGAAAAATATTCTTATAAATTTCTAAGTATATCTTGTACATAAGATGTAAAAAGAATAGCAATATATAAAGCATAAATACTAATGGATTCTGCATGTAAAAGTTTATCATGATAACTTATTACAAACCATAGCTAAAGATAAACATTCATAACATTAAAATAAATGAACTTAGCTTTGGTAGGACTGATATCAGTCAACAGGAATCCCTCAGCATTTCTTGATACAGGAACAGTGTTTGAAATATCTTGCAATATCTTGCAATATGTAATAGAAAAAAAACAACATATAAAGCAAAATTATCAAATTCCTTAAATGACAGTTTCAGGAATGGGAAAAAAATGCAAAACAAACAAGCCTCTAGTAACCAGAAGCAACAAAAAAATGAGACTTAAATAATGTGAAAAAAGTGGCGCTAAGTATGACGCCCACATTTTTTGGAGCCAAGAATGACGCCCACATTTTTTGGCACAAAAAAAGTCTAACACACATGCGTCAAAAAAATGACGCAACCATGAACAAACTTCCGGCGTCAACTATGGCGCTGGAAATGACAAAAATTTTGCGCCAAAAAAGTTTGCGCCAAAAATGACGCAATAAATTAAAGCATTTTCTGCCCTTGCGAGCCTAACAGCCCGCAAGGAAAAAAGTCAATTTGAATATTTTTAAGGTAAGAAAAAATATTAATTCATAAGCATTTTCCAAAAAAAATGAAACTGACAGTATGAAAGAAGGAATACTGAATATCCTGAATCATGGCAAATATAAGTTTAAAACATATATTTAGAACTTTACATATAAAGTGCCCAACCATAGCTTAGAGTGTCATAAATAAAATAAGACTTACTTACCCTAAGACACTCATCTACATATAGTAGATAGCCAAACCAGTACTGAAACGAGAATCAGTAGAGGTAATGGTATATAAGAGTATATCGTCGATCTGAAAAGGGAGGTAGGAGAAGAAATCTCTATGACTGATAACAGAGAACCTATGAAATAGATCCCCTAGAGGAAGACCATTGTATTCAAATAGGCAATACTCTCTTCACATCCCTCTGATATTCACTGCACTCTGAGAGGAAAACCGGGCTTCAGCCTGCTGCGAAGCGCATATCAACGTAGAATCTAGCACAAACTTACTTCACCACCTCCATGGGAGGCAAAGTTTGTAAAACTGAATTGTGGGTGTGGTGAGGGGTGTATTTATAGGCATTTTAAGGTTTGGGAAACTTTGCCCCTCCTGGTAGGAATGTATATCCCATACGTCACTAGCTCATGGACTCTTGCTAATTACATGAAAGAAAGTGTAAATATAAAAAGACTCTGCACATTTTGTTAATGGAAGTAGATTGGAGAGTTGTTTAACCCCTTAGTGACCAGACCATTTTTCTATTTTCTTACCGTTAAGGACCAGGGCTGTTTTTAGATTTCTGTGGTGTTTGTGTTTAGCTGTAATTTTCCTCTTACTCATTTACTGTACCCACACATATTATATACTGTTTTTCTCGCTATTAAATGGACTTTCTAAAGATACCATTATTTTCATCATATCATATCATTCAATATAAAAAAATATATAAAATATTATGAAACAAATGAAAAAAACTATTTTTTTCTAACTTTGACCCCAAAATCTGTCACGCATCTACAACCACCAAAAAACACCCATGCTAAATAGTTTCTAAATTTTGTCCTGAGTTTAGAAATACCCAATGATTACCCCCTTAACCCCTTAAAGGACCGGGCATTTCAGGCTGAAAATTCCCCAAAAGACCAGAGCATTTTTAGCATTTTTACTATCACTTATTTTAAACAGAAATAGAGCCTTTTTTATATTTACCTATCAAAACAATATATATTTTTTTTAGTAGACAAGCCAAAGTATTGATCTAGACCCATTTTGGTATATTTCATGCCACCATTTCACTGCCAAATGCTATCAAATAAAAAAAAATCGTTACCTTTTTCACAAACTTTAGGTTTCTCACTGAAATTATTTACAAATAGCTTGTGCAATCATGGCACAAATGGTTGTAAATGCTTCTCTGGGATCCCCTTTGTTCAGAAATAGCAGACATATATGGCTTTGGCATTGTTTTTGGTAATTAGAAGGTCGCTAATTGCAGCTGCGCACCACACTTTTATTATTCACAGGAGTGAAGGGGTTAATTAGGTAGCTTGTTAAGGTTAATTTTAGCTTTAGTGTATAGATTACCCTCCCACCTGACCCTTTCCACCCCCCAATCCCTCTCTGATCCCACTCAAACAGCTCTCTTCCCTCCCCCAACCCCCAATGGTCACCCCATCTTAAGTACAGGCAGAAAGTCTGCCAGTATGAAAAAATAACGCTTTTTTTTTTTTTTTCTTTTTAATAATTTTTTTTTCTATTTTCTGCAGTGTAGGATCGCCCTTACCCCCCAACCTCTCTGATCCCCCCAAACAGCTCCATAAACTTCCCCCCTCTACCTATTAGCCGCAATCTTAGGTACTGGCAGCTGTCTGCCAGTACCCAGTTTGCAGTAATTTATATATTTTTTTTTTTAATAAATAAACCAATATAATTTTTTTCTTTAGTGTAGCTGCCCCCCCACACACATTACCCTCACCACCTCTCCCTCCAAGATCACTTTCCCACCCTCTATACCATTTCACGATATAAAAGCCCCTCTCCCACCTTCCCCCTAACTGCCGCTCTATATATTTTTTCTGTAGCGTAGTGGCCCACCCGCTCCCGGGCCCCTCCAGCGAGGGGCCACCCACCCGCCTCCCTCCTAACTCTCCCATGCCAACAAAGATCGGCACCATCGCTCCAGCAGGTATTGCACAATGCCTCAATATCGAGGCATTGTAGAAATACACTAAGAGCGGCTGAAGTGATCACCGATCACTTCCAGCACTCGTTTTACCGGATGACGTGCCAGGTACGTCCATGGTCACTAACTGACAGTTTTTCCATAACATACCTGGCACATCATTGCTCCTTAAGGGGTTAAGATTGTCTGCTCTATCTGAATCTTGAACGTTTAATTTTGACTTGAGTGTCCCTTTAAGCAACTAATATAATTTTAAAAATACTTGTACATATTATTCTCAGGCTAATCTTTGTTTTGAATACTCAATAAAGCTAAGCATTTGTTTAGCATATAAATCACTTAAATAAACAAACATGTTTGTTTAAAAAAAAAAATGTAGCAAGAAGTCGTCTGTGACCTGCTACCAAAAAACAACTTGCCTGACTGTCAACTGAACAGCAGTCATTAATCATAAGTATCTACTAAGGAGAGCCATTTGTAGCTTTACATGTGTTTACCAAAGGTTTTTTAATTATTCAAAATAGTTTTTACTCTGTGTGGAAATCAAGGTATCGCAAAAAAAGAAAAACAAAAAAAAAGTTAACTCACAACTTGGTCATGTTTTTAATTGCTTGCATGAATGAAAGGGGGATAGCATTTCTTAAAGTGAAGGTAAACTTTGATGAATGAAAGACAGTTTTTTTAAAATACTATGAAAAACAGGGCCACTTTCATTCATCAAAGTTTAGAAGGCAGCCGTTTTGTTAAAAAAATTACCTTTGTTTTTTTCACAGCCAGAGCAGCTTCCCCCACCCGGAGATCCTCTCTTCACACGTCATCAATGACTAATCCAGCTTCCTCCAATCACGGCATGGCCTCAGGCAATGAGTACCCTGGGGGGAAAGCTGTGATTGGAGGAAGCTGGATTAGTCATTGATGACGTGTGAAGAGAGGATCTCCGGGTGGGGAAAGCTGCTCTGGCTGTGCAAAGAAGAGAGGTAAGTTTTTAATCAAAACGACTCCTTTGTAAACTTTGATGAATGAAAGTGCCCCTGTTTTTAATAGTATTTTTAAAAAACATGCTTTCATTCATCAAAGTTTACCTTCACTTTAAAGGGCCATGAGCGTTGAAAAATGACGTAATTCATCAGAGCATGTAATTTATAGGTTTATATCAACCCGGCTCTACTTTGTGTATAACTACCACAAGGGACTCATGGTGCACTGCTGGTCATGATTAGAGCATGTCATTTTTCGACTATTATGGCCCTTTAAATTGGAACAAATTACAAAATATTTTGCCAAGTATTAATACTTACAGGAGGTACATGAGCTGTAAAGGCTTGGCCTAATAAAATGCAACAGAGCAATTTTGTTCCATTATGCAATATTATATGTTTGTGTTTATTATTATATTATAGACTATAAAATAACCTAAAAAACATATGTAGATAATATTCAAGGTAAACTAGTGCATATATGATATGCTATATAGTTTCTTTATATTAGACTTTGAGCAAATCTATTTTTTGAATAACACCATTGCCCTCTAGAGGTTAGTTGTATATTGTCTTGTTTTGTATAATAATCATTCACCAATTTTAATTACGTCTGAGTAGCCACTTAAAGGAACAGTCACTCAAAACATTAAATTATGCAATTTATTTTGTTTTTCTATTAATGTCCATTTAAAAATTATTGGATCATTGTTCTGTCTCCAGATGTATTGTTGCATTTTAATTCCAATTAATAAATACATTGTAATACGTCAATGTATTATAGGAGATATTTTCACATAATAATAATTCTAACATTCTTTATTCTTCTTTATGCAGGAAGGATTTCAATAAATAGAAGATGCTACAACATGCTAAAACCCCTCATGTTAGAAACATTAAAATATATAGACAGACAGATATAAAAATGCTAGAACAAATCAGTATTGTACTGACAAAAATTGTACATCTGATTAGCACTCACATTCCTGTGATAGAATTTTGTTGGATATGGACTTGGATGAGACTCCTAGATGGAGTTCAGAGCTAGATTATTAAAATTTAACTTTTATTCAAAATTATTAAAATATATTACAAACACACAAAGACAAAGACTTTTAAAATTACCGTCTGCTGTTGAGGTTGTTTTCTTTATTAAGCAAATTCTCAGTAGGACTAAGCTCGTAACATATGTGTTGAAAACTATAATGATAGACTGGTCTATAGTTTAATGTTTCATTACTAAGAATGATCACTGGTTTTTCTTAAGGTCTGAGTGGATAGTATATTAATGTAGGTTCTTAGGTTACTAGGTCTAATCATGCTCTAATCATGACCAGCAGTGCACCATGAGTCCTTTGTGGTAGTTATACCGGGTTGATAGTCTTTAAATTACATGCTCTGATTAATTGCGTCATCCAAGTCCATATCCAACAAAATTCTATCACAGGAATGTGAGTGCTAATCAGATGTACAATTTTTGTCAGTACAATATTGATTTGTTCTAGTTTTAAATTAAAGTACATAGCACCCTACCTCTCTCTTTATTATATAACCCAGCGACAATACTTAGCTGGCTTATTCAGAGAAAATAAAATTCCTGTATTACTATATATAGCAGTGCCTTAGTACACCCTCTTTTCTCGTTGTTTGAGATATAAAAATGCTGTTTCGAGGCTCAGGAATTTTCAAAAAATATATTTGTACTCAAATACAATGCTATAAAAAAAAACAATAAGAGGGGGAACTTTCGGACGGCAGCCATGATAGGTTGCAAGACTGTCTACTCCTTCAAATCTTATTGCAAATCCATACAATCTTCTCTCCAACACCCCATCGAACATTAATTTTCATCTATTACTCTGCAGACGAGAAGGCTTTGGTGAATGATGCCAATATTCCTGGATTTGACATTGGATTCAGCCTACCAGAGAACTGTAAAGGTTGCGGCCCTTTTACTCAACCCACCGGCAGGGCACTTACGTGCCTCTGTCATTATAGTGCAGGGAAAACCCCGCAAGACACTGCAGGACCTTTCTTAACACTGATCTCTCAGGGATAAATATCTGCTAGAATGGCGAAGACAGTGGAGGAGACACTATCAAATCTGCTAGAAGAGTATTTCCAAAAACTGCATAAGCTTTGTGAAAACTGCTTCGATGGGATCTACCAAAAACATGAGCGTAACAGGGAGAGTTATGGCGACCTGGGGGAATCTCCTATACCTCCCGCTGAACCTACGATGATTCCTAATGAATCTGAGTGCTGCAAAGGGGCACATCCACCATCCAGCCTTTGTCCTCAAATAAATGCTGATTATGTGAGACCAGTGATGTCAACTGCTTGCAGTGGTGAGAATAAGAGACATATGGTGGTACCCCCATGGCCTTTAATAACCACTCCGGTGGAAGTGATGATGTCCACTGTGGATCCAATAGACCCACCGCAGCTAGATCAGGATGAGCCATCGGCTATGGAAGCTGAGTATCGACCTGCTCTATCAGAAATGGAGGAGACCAGACATTTGGTCGATGTCGAGAGCCTTTATGGACAACAGCTGAAGTGGCAGACAGAACTGTTGCAGACGCAGGCAGAACTCCAAAGCTCCCTTTCTCGACAGCGTTTGACATCATAGCTGCAAGCTGAAAGTGCCTTTACAGTCACATTGCAGACTATACCTACAGAGACACTCAGCTTGCTATGCCTGAAACCATACTCCGAATATCCACTGGCTAGTGGAATGATTGACAGAAAAGCTGATGGTGAGATTAGGAAACTCCACTCTCATCCCTCAAGGCCAAATATTCAAAGATGGAGATGTGGAATATAAAAAGGTTTCATCTTCTGGGACTGCCCAAAAAGACGAGTTGGCATAGGTTAGACACTTTGAGCAAGTAAATCGCTACCTTCCTACTAGTTGTGAGTAGTATCCTGTGCAGCGACTTTTGTTGCCGAACACTTCTCTAAATAAATTTAGTAGCGCATAGTCTATATATTGTCTAACTTACCTACTGTGTAACCTGGATGCCACTATGTGAAAGGTAACTCAATATATAACCTGGGTATATTGCCACTCATCTTTAGATATGGAGATCTGGTTGCTTTCAAGTACCGCTATATATTTATGATGCCAGACTTCTTCTTAGGTCTTATGCTTTCTTGTGCCCAGATCCCAGATATTTATAGTGACTTATTGACACATATATGAAACATACATTATTTAACTATAATAATTTTACTGCTTATGCTTGGAAAATGTTTTTTGTTAAATTTAGTCTTGATAGTGATGTCACTATACACAATATTGTGAGTCCCTTTAGTAGCTTCACTATGTGGTCCCCCTATAATCCAGTGTGATTTTTACTGCTGCTCATAGTGGATATGTACTGATAGCATTGATTCATACAGAGCAAAATACCTGGTTGTTGTTTTTTTACCACCTAACTACTGACATAATTTTATTGACAGCTCTGAAATCATTAAGATATAATGTTTATAACTAAATGGCTATGAATATGCAGGTCCTTTATGTTTATGTGGGAAATATTCCTTATCTTATTTTTTCTCAGATATCGGTCTCCCTGATAAGGAGACAAGATAACTGGTTCAGCATAGGATATGACCCACAATACATATATACATCCCTCACCACTAGTAACATAATCTATCATATATGTAGCTCTTGAGGCATCTGTCTCCCTGTCGGTGGCCAAGATGGGGGGGCGGTTTTACTATTTCGTTGTATTTTGCACAGACATCTAGTTATCTCAGAGGTGTCTTGTCTGTATATTTGTAGTCACCTCTATTCTATGTGGTCATCAAGGAATCAGGTCTGCTCCTCTCTAGGAGACCTGATACTGTTAATACTATGTTTCCCTACATAACATTGAGCCTCAGATCATCTCTCTACAAATAAAACAATATTTTAGCATGCAAAATATTTCACTGTGATAATGTAAAGAGAGTGGTAATCTAAGATATATATACTTACCCAGTTTATTACAAACTGAGCAGATCCTATGATGGTTTTATGCCATTGATTTTGAATGCAGGCTCACTTTTAGGAACATAATTTAACCTCTTTTATACTTTACAGAAAGGCCCAACTGATCATACTTACTGTTCTTAAATTAAGGTGCATAAGTGGCCCTGTGTTATCCTTGTCAGCACGGTATATATAATATACAACCACATTGTATATACAACCACATATACAACCACATATATAACCACATTGAGGCTAGATAAGATTAACCCATATATTACACAGATAGATCCCTGTTCAGCAATATAGCTATTACACATTTAGAGACAATCCATGTAAGATATTAGAACACCCCTGAGTTATAATTACTGAGAGAGAGCAAATATGGTCTGTTATGCTAGTAATATATATATATATATATATATAAAATTGAAAAAAGAGGTATCCCTATGAGACTCAAGAGTAGTCTCACAATATCCATAATAGCCCTCTGTAGCTTCATATTTTGATAGTACTGAGAGGTCCAAAAGTGACCTCATCTGCCAAATAGAAGGTTTATAACTCAATAGGCTAGTTGTGTGTTTTTTTTTATAATCCTTAAAATTGTCAGTTGAACATGATTGTATATGCTGTATAATGTCTCTCAATTATATACCTGGAAACAATTTCAATGTATAGATCTTACTTACATATTTGGTTTGTAAGCCTTGACCTGAACTTCAATAAAAATATTTAAAAAATTAAATTAAAAAAACCCACTAATTTAAAGGGCCACTAAACCCAAAATCTTTCTTTCATGATTCAGATAGAACATACAAATTTAAACAACATTACAATTTACTTATTTATTTTGCTTCATTTTTTAGATATCCTTAGTTGAAGAAAAAGCAATGCACATGGTGAGCCAATCACACGAGGCTTCTATGTGCAGCAACCAATCAGTAGCTACTAAGCATATCTAGATATGCTTTTCAGCAAAGAATATCAAGAGAATAAAACAAATTAGATAATAGAAGTAAATTAGAAAGATGTTTAAAACTGCATTCTCTTTCTAAATCATGAAAGACAAAATGTGGGTTTCATGTCCCTTTAAATGTATTTGGTGTAAATTGCAATACAAATAATATATAGTATAGTATTTTCTATGCATTGTGAAGTCTGTGTCATAAGATGAAAATAAATGTATTATACTGATTAATTCTTTTTAATCTTGTGTTTTATCGTTTTAGCTCCTTAAAATGGTGCAGGACTGTCTGTAGCTGCAGGAATGTTACATTTACAGTAGAAAATATGTATTGTAGTTAAATATATGACCATTATTATGTCACACGATTGAGCTTTGATGTTTTGAAGGTGAACAGAAAGCACAGAGCAGATTTGTGTTTTTGTGAAATGTGAATACGATTTGTATATATCTTAAGCAGAATATTCTGATAGCCCATTATTGGATATAAATCTCTAGTCTGATGGTGGCATATTGATTTGGGTCTGAACGAGACTAATTCATTACTTTCAATGTGATAAATTAAAGGTACATTAAAAGTCAGACTGTTTATATAGGCATTGAATATATGTAATTAATCGCTGCATTGCAAACAAAAAAAAAAACTGCATTTACAAAAATAAAATTTAAGCTTACTTGATAAATTAATTTCTTTCATGATGGTGAGAGTCCAAAATCCATTACTCCTGGGGATTATACACCTGGCCACTAGGAGGAGGCAAAGATACCAAAACTCCCAGAATTCTTAGCAAACTGAGAAGCCCACTAATAAATAAAGAACTAAGAAATAAAAGCCTTCCAGACCTTGTGATAAATTTTGCTTGTCACAGGTTTATGGGCCTAAACCAAAGTTTTAATGACAGAATAATAAAAGCTTCTCTGTTTTAAAACTAAGCGTTCAATCTCCAAGCCATCAAGTTTAGAGATTTTAGATCCTGATAAAAAAATGGGCCTTGATACAGAAAGTCGTGACGCAGAGGAAGATGCCACAGAGGACAACTAGACATCTGTACCAGATTCGCAAAACCAAATCCTGCGAGGCCAAGCTGGAGAAATCAGGATTACTGATGAAACCTCCTGCTTGATCCTGGCTATTAACCTTGGTAACAGAACAAGAGGTGGAAAAATTTAAACCTGGATGAAACAACCAAGTAGCAACTAGAGCATCAACAAACTCTGCCTAAGAATCCCTCGACCTTTACAAAATATCTCAGGAGTCTTTTGTTCAAACGAGAAGCCATCAGATCCACTTCCGGATTCCCCCATAGGTCTACAATCTGACTGAATACTTCCAGATGAAGAGATCATTGCCCTGGGTGAAGGGAGTGATGACTGAGAAAGTATGATTTCCAATTGCTCATCCATGGAATATGAACTGCGAGTTCCCCTCCGATGATTGATGTAAGCCACTGCTGTGACATTTTCTGACTAGAAACACAGATAATTCTCTCTTTCCAGGATAAGACAAACCTGAAGGGACCTGAAAATTGCACAGAGATTAAGATTATTTATAGACAACTTTGCCTCCCGAAGAAACCAAACTCCCTGTGATCACTAGAATCGCCAGACAACACACCCCAACCCGAAATACTTGCATCTGTTGAGATTATACCCCCAGAACAATTGACAGGTCCATCAAGAAAAAAATTGTCTTGTATTGGCATCCAAAATAATATTTTGAGCCGAGTGTAGTCCCTGCACCACTAACAAAGCATAGAAACCTGAAGAGGTCTCATGTGAAACCGAGCAAAAGGAATAGCATCTGAGGCCTAAAACTTCCATACATAGAGCTATAGAAGGAGAAGGAACTGACTGAAGATTTACAAAAGCTGAAAGTGACTTAATTCTTATAAATAAAAGAAGAGAAGCACTCAACCTGGGAATGAACAATAGCATAATAGCTTGTTCTATGGCTAGTTACCACCCAAGAAGCAGCCTCTTTTTGCTAAACATGTGCCTTTCACAGAGAAGAACTTTCCTATAGCATATCAGTCTGATCCTGACTTAACAGTGTAGTCCAGCCCCGAAGTACCAGGCAATCCCTCTTTGAACAAGAGAAAGAGCAAAACCCCAGACATACGTTTCGGCCTAGTTTGGGCCTCATCAGTGAGGTGCAGCCATATCCCTCTAGGCACACTGAGCAATGGGTCAAGGTCTGCATTCCTGCATCATGCTTAGTTGAGCAAAAAGAGTCTGCTTCTAAGTGTGATGCATTCAGAGAGGGATTGCTTGGTATTTTGGGGCTGGATTGTACTGTGAAGTCAGGATCAGACTGATATGCTTCAGGAAAGTTCTTCTCTGTGAAAGGCACATGTTGAGCAAAAAGAGGCTGCTCCTTGGGTGGTAACTAGCCATAGAACAAGCTACTATGCTATTGTTTGTTCCCAGGTTGAGTGCTTCTCTCTTTTTATTTATGCAAATTATGACACTTGGGGAAGTCTCCCTAAGTGTGATGCAAGAATCCAGACGTGGACTCATTGCTCAGTATGCCTAGAGGGATATGGCTGCACCTCACTAACGAGGCCCACAATAGGCCGAAACGTACGCCTGGGGTTTTGCTGTTTCTCTCGTTCAGAGAGGGATTGCCTGATATTTCGGGGCTGGACTGTACTGTGAAGTTAGGATCAAACTGATATTCTATGATTTTTTTCTATGTATTCTTTCTTATGAATTTTTCTTATGTTTTTTTCCTTTAATTTTAGTTTTTTCTGTTATGAAGAGTTTTTCCTGTTGAATTTTTTCCTCTTGTATTTAGTATTAGTTCAGTTAACTATATTATCTTACATACATAATTACTATATTCACTAATGCCATCAGTGCAACTATGGGTTTACCTTTTCTGCCCGATACATGCAGGCATAACGAAAGGTTAAATGTACTTCTATAATTATAATGAGTCAGGAACTGCATGGATTGTGTTATTACTGCCTGCACGCTTTTGTTATATTTGTTATATTGTTTTTAATTTAGCACAAGTCTGCCACATGGCAACCTATGACGTAGGCACGTACTACGCGGTTGCTGGACTTCCGGAACGCCGCCGACAGCATTGTAGATGGGAGCTGGGTTCTGATAAATGGGGTAAGTTTGTTCACTACTCTGTAAATATTGTCCGAGTACGGGGGCAACCCCGAAACGTCACTTTTATTAAACAGGTGTTTGCTTTCAAGACCCGGTGAGTGCTTTTTACATGTGGATACATGAATTTGCCTTTTAAAGCACCCCCGCAGGATATACAGTATATATATACCAAGTTACTGTGAGTGCTATACCAGCTTGGATAAATATATATATAAAATATATTGTTGCAGTTTGTTAAAATGTATATTTATATAATATGCAATATACATTTAACAAACAGCAACAATATATATATATATATATATATATATTCTGACATTTTAGATCTCTAAATAAAGGTTATATATATATATATATATATATATATATATATATATATATATATATATATACTATTGCAACAATACCTCTGAGCTCTTCTAGGGTCGTATTGATTGAAACCTAAAAAGTATTTAAGGAAATATTTAACCATTTTGTGAGAGGTAAATCCCATGTTCTATCTTGTAAATCCCATTGGAGAAATGGGATTATGGTTAGGGGTGAGCATGAGTGATACCCCCAACTTTTGTATTTTTTAAAAAATTGGCCTATTAGGGGGCAACTCCAAAAGTAGTGTAAAATATTTGGATCTTCAAGTGAGCATTTAGAGCAAGTATTATTACACTGGTTACCCATTTAGCATTGTCCAAGGTGGCAAATAAATTCTATGTAAAATCCTAATCTGTGACTCTTAATAAAGCCAAAAGTGTGGTTTTCCTTACCTTTCTAATCTATCCCAAAATATGTTCCATGTAATATCCCCTGCACCCAGTCTCTCCCACCCCTCTGAGATTGAACCCTGGATTTCATGTTGCTGTTTGTTTAAAAGGATACGATAAATTTGAGATAAGGAAAATCTTCACATTTTAAATAGTGTCTGGGATAGATGAAATGGCAATCCCGACCAAAACTCTGAATTGTCTCTGACCGCAGTCCCAACAGAATGCCTTATCTGTAGGTATGCATTAGAGCCATTTTCTTAGCATAGATCTTAATAATATCAACAACTGCATCACACCTGAAATCATTAGCTGTTTTTAAGAGTTTTAATTGATTAGAAAACTCTTCACCAGCAGAATCCTCGTAAAGCTGCTCAGATAAACCCTCACAACAAAGGGTTGAAGCTGCAGCTACTGAAGCAATACTAATTGCTGACCTAAAAAGAAAATATGCTTGCTGAAAAGCCTTTCTATGAAATGATTCCAATTTCCTATCCATAGGATATTTAAAAGAGGTACCATAATCAAGAGGAATAGAAGTACATTAAGTTAAAGAGACAGTGTACACCAAAATAAATATGGGCTATTTAAATAAAGCTTTAGCAATTCACATGCGTTACCTGTTTTGCAGCTAAATCTCCTAAAATTGGGAAAGAAACCTTGCAAGGTTTCACTCCATGGGGTCAATTTATCAAAGCGTCAACTGATAATATGCTTGAATTCTGCATCGTATTTGTTGCGAGATTGATTTGCTGTAGTTATCAAAGCATCAAGATCGGCAAATATTGAAATTTGTGACGTAAAATATGATCCCACGATCTCAATCTGACCGATCGATGCTTGCGTCATTACAGATGTTTCGAATTCACATTCGACTCTGACACTTTCCCAATTTAGCAAACATTTAACAGGTACGCTCTTGTGTATTCCGACGCAGCTTCCAATCCGCCACCCTTGAGGTTGCGGATGCCATAGAACTCAATGTGAGTCTGAAAACACAGAAAGCTTATGTCCGATGCTGCAAGAGAATGAAGTATATTACATGATAAAAGTAAATTAGAAACTCTATTAAAATTGCATAAACTTTCTCAATCAAACAATATTATTACTCCACATTTGGTGCACTAGTAGATATAGGGATACAAATTAGACATTACTACTTATGGATTATGCTACAAATTTGTCTCTCATTACAAAGTAAGGGGACAATATTTCTACAAATTTGTTGAAAAGTTTTGCCCCAAACTTGTCGCACTAATAGATATACAGGGAGTGCAGAATTGTTAGGCAAGTTGTATTTTTGAGGATTAATTTTATTATTGAACAACAACCATGTTCTCAATGAACCCAAAAAACTCATTAATATCAAAGCTGAATAGTTTTGGAAGTAGTTTTTAGTTTGTTTTTAGTTATAGCTATTTTAGGGGGATATCTGTGTGTGCAGGTGACTATTACTGTGCATAATTATTAGGCAACTTAACAAAAAACAAATATATACCCATTTCAATTATTTATTTGTACCAGTGAAACCAATATAACATCTCAACATTCACAAATATACATTTCTGACATTCAAAAACAAAACAAAAACAAATCAGTGACCAATATAGCCACCTTTCTTTGCAAGGACACTCAAAAGCCTGCCATCCATGGATTCTGTCAGTGTTTTGATCTGTTCACCATCAACATTGCGTGCAGCAGAAACCACAGCCTCCCAGACACTGTTCAGAAAGGTGTACTGTTTTCCCTCCTTGTAAATCTCACATTTGATGATGGACCACAGGTTCTTAATGGGGTTCAGATCAGGTGAACAAGGAGGCCATGTCATTAGATTTTCTTCTTTTATACCCTTTCTTGCCAGCCACGCTGTGGAGTACTTGGACGCGTGTGATGGAGCATTGTCCTGCATGAAAATCATGTTTTTCTTGAAGGATGCAGACTTCTTCCTGTACCACTGCTTGAAGAAGGTGTCTTCCAGAAACTGGCAGTAGGACTGGGAGTTGAGCTTGACTCCATCCTCAACCCGAAAAGGCCCCACAAGCTCATCTTTGATGATACCAGCCCAAACCAGTACTCCACCTCCACCTTGCTGGCATCTGAGTCGGACTGGAGCTCTCTGCCCTTTACCAATCCAGCCACGGGCCCATCCATCTGGCCCATCAAGACTCACTCTCATTTCATCAGTCCATAAAACCTTAGAAAAATCAGTCTTGAGATATTTCTTGGCCCAGTCTTGACGTTTCAGCTTGTGTGTCTTGTTCAGTGGTGGTCGTCTTTCAGCCTTTCTTACCTTGGCCATGTCTCTAAGTATTGCACACCTTGTGCTTTTGGGCACTCCAGTGATGTTGCAGCTCTGAAATATGGCCAAACTGGTGTCAAGTGGCATCTTGGCAGCTGCACGCTTGACTTTTCTCAGTTCATGGGCAGTTATTTTGCGCCTTGGTTTTTCCACACGCTTCTTGCGACCCTGTTGACTATTTTGAATGAAACGCTTGATTGTTCGATGATCACGCTTCAGAAGCTTTGCAATTTTAAGAGTGCTGCATCTCTGCAAGATATCTCACTATTTTTGACTTTTCTGAGCCTGTCAAGTCCTTCTTTTGACCCATTTTGCCAAAGGAAAGGAAGTTGCCTAATAATTATGCACACCTGATATAGGGTGTTGATGTCATTAGACCACACCCCTTCTCATTACAGAGATGCACATCACCTAATATGCTTAATTGGTAGTAGGCTTTCGAGCCTATACAGCTTGGAGTAAGACAACATGCATAAAGAGGATGATGTGGTCAAAATACTAATTTGCCTAATAATTCTGCACTCCCTGTAGAGATAAAAATGAAATAAATACACAACATAATATAGCTAACTTCCTTTTTATTTTTTGTTAAAAATCTATGTGCACCATGTTTAAAAGGACACTGAACCCACATTTGTTGTCTTTCATGATTCAGATAGAGCATGGAATTTTAAGCAATTTTCTAATTTACTCCTATTATCACATTTTCTTCATTCTCTTTGTATCTTTATTTGAAAAGCAAGAAACATAATTTATGTAAGAACTTACCTGATAAATTCATTTCTTTTAAAATGGCAAGAGTCCATGAGCTAGTGACATATGGGATATACAATCCTACCAGGAGGGGCAAAGTTTCCCAAACCTCAAAATGCCTATAAATATACCCCTCACCACACCCACAATTCAGTTTAACGAATAGCCAAGCAGTGGGGTGATAAAGAAAGGAGTAGAAAGCATCAACAAAGGAAATTTGGAAATAATTGTGCTTTATACAAAAAATCATACCCACCATAAAAAGGGTGGGCCTCATGGACTCTTGCCAATATGAAAGAAATTAATTTATCAGGTAAGTTCTTACATAAATTATGTTTTCTTTCATGTAATTGGCAAGAGTCCATGAGCTAGTGACATATGGGATATCAATACCCAAGATATGGATCTCCACTCAAGAGTCACTAGAGAGGGAGGGAATAAAAATAAAAACAGCCATATTCCGCTGAAAAAATTAATCCACAACCCAAAAAAATAAGTTTATTTTCATTTTTGAAAGAAAAAACTTAAATCAAAAGCAGAAGAATCAAACTGAAACAGCTGCCTGAAGAACTTTTCTACCAAATACTGCTTCCGAAGAAGCAAATACATCAAAACGGTAGAATTTAGTAAATGTATACAAAGAGGACCAAGTTGCCGCTTTGCAAATCTTATCAACTGAAGCTTCATTCTTAAAAGCCCACGAAGTGGAGACTGATCTAGTAGAATGAGCTGTAATTCTCTGAGGCGGACCCTGACCCGACTCCAAATAAGCTGATGAATCAAAAGTTTCAACCAAGAAGCCAAGGAAATAGCAGAAGCCTTCTGACCTTTCCTAGGACCAGAAAATAAAACAAATAGACTGGAAGTCTTCCTGAAATCTTTAGTAGCTTCCACAATATTTCAAAGCTCTTACCACATCCAAAGAATGTAAGGATCTTTCCAAAGAATTCTTAGGATTAGGACACAAGGAAGGGACAACAATTTCTCTACTAATGTTGATAGAATTCACAACCTTAGGTAAAAATTGAAAAGAAGTCCGCAAAACTGCCTTATCCTGATGAAAAATCAGAAAAGGAGACTCACAAGAAAGAGCAGGCAACTCAGAAACTCTTCTAGCAGAAGAGATGGCCAAAAGAAACAACACTTTCCAAGAAAGTAGTTTAATGCCCAAAGAATGCATAGGTTCAAATGGAGGAGCCTGTAAAGCCTTCAGAACCAAATTAAGACTCCAAGGAGGAGAAATTGATTTAATAACAGGCTTAATATGAACTAAAGCCTGAACAAAACAGTGTATATCAGGAAGGATATCAATCTTTCTGTGAAATAAAACAGAAAGAGCGGAGATTTGTCCTTTCAAGGAACTTGCAGACAAACCCTTATCCAAACCATCCTGAAGAAACTAAAATTTTAGGAATTCTAAAAGAATGCCAGGAGAATTTATGAGAAGAACACCAGGAAATGCAAGTCTTCCAAACTCTATAATAAATCTTTCTAGAGACAGATTTACGAGCTTGTAACATAGTATTAATTACTGAGTCAGAGAAACCTCTATGACTTAGTACTAAGCGTTCAAATTCCATACCTTCAAATTTAATGATTTGAGATCCTGAGGGAAAAACGGAACTCGAGATAGTAGGTCTGGCCGTAACGGAAGTGGCCAAGGCGGGCAACTGGACATCTGAACCAGATCCGCATACCAAAATCTGTGTGGCCATGCTGGAGCCACCAGCAACACAAATGACTGTTCCATGATGATTTTGGAGATCACTCTTGGAAGGAGAACTAGAGGCGGGAAAATGTAAGCAGGATGATAACACCAAGGAAGTGTCAGCGCATCCACTGCTTCCGCCTGAACATCCCTGGACCTGCACAGGTATCTGGGAAGTTTCTTCTTTAGATGAGAGGCCATGAGATCTATCTCTGGAA